>NW_027185887.1:523192-570359 GCF_028583685.1 Petaurus breviceps papuanus | reverse complement strand
CACACACACACACACACACACACACACACACACACACACACACACACACCCAGGGTTGGGGAACCTGTGGCCTTGAGGGCAGGTGTTGCCCACCCCTCTAGGACCTCAGGTGCAGCCATTTCACTGAACACAAACTTCACAGAACATGGGACCTTGATTACAAACATCAGAGATAATAGACTCGAATATGTATAAAAAGTCTATGATATAAGTAAGATAAAAAACTTCAAAGATTAAAAAAAATAGATATAACAGAAAGAAATCCTATGGGCTATAGGACACACAATTTGTTTTTCAAATCCCCAACCCCACTTGCAACTTCCCATTCTCATCCAATTAATTTAGCATACTAATAACAGATGACTCAAATGGGGTATGAGCTCTACTCTTTCTTAGGTTGGGATCTACATAACAATCTTTCTAGATTCTAGTTATCCCCCCCAAGTCACTTTCTTGGATCACTCCTTTAACCAAACTCATTTTCTGCTCAGTTATGCATGCATCAGATTAAATGATCTTTATCACAGGAATCCTTTGTCTCAAACTTCATATTCCAACCTAATTTTACCTTTGTACAACTAAATTAAGGCAAAAAAAAAATTATTATAAAATATCAACATGACATAAGTGGCAGAAGCCTGGATTAGCCCACAATTCCCAGTTCAGACCTTTAACCTCAAGCATTTTTAGGTAGCACTTCTGTGATACATTTAAGATACATTTAGAGTAGGTCTCATGGGAGGGGCAAAACATGTATAGGTTATGGTCAGCATCTTTGGGGAAATGTCTACATTGATATTACAGCTCCATCAATTTATCAGAGTACACACTATTTACAACGTACTCAAACTTCTCATATGGCATTTATATTTTGAGTGCTTCAATCCTAAAATTGACACAGGTTATAAAAATCTCCACCAAATCACTGTATTTTTTAGATTCCAAAGCTCTCTCAACCACTTAATTTATCAGAAATTCCTACTAAAAACACGTGAGTCATTTTTAATACTTATTTTTTATTTCTGAACAAATTAACCATTAATTTTACATTATTTCCTTCATACTAGGAAAATTTCAAAGACCAAATTCTCCTTTCCTACCACTAATCTGTACCCTTAAACAAAATCTAAAATATTGTTAAGGCCCAGTTTTCCCAAGTCAGTTTTTTACATCCAACTTGACCTTTCATATACTAATACAGAAATTAAACTAAAACCCTAATTTAAATTGATTCATTAAAAGGAATCATTTAAAATTAGACATTTTCAAAGACAAAATTATAGATCGCAGTTTTATTGCAAATGACTAAAATGTTTCTGTTTTTTAATTTGGACCAACTTAAGCTATAATTACACATACAAAAAAGAGGTAACTTAATGTTTAGAAATATAATGATATATAGAAAGAATACCTTACTTATTAATAAATACCTATAAATATCTTTTTCAAAACCAAAAGTATCAGTACTCTTAAAATCAATAACTAGAAACAGGATTTTCTCAATTTTTGGACTTTCTAACAGAATTCACTCTGAGAGAGACATAGAAGTCATAGTGGAATCATCTTGGGTGCTGACCAGCAACAGAATAATTTTTCATCTTTATAGATCACAAATAATTAAGATTACTCAAGACATATGTATATATAGATATATAATTGTATATTGATTGGTTTAGCTTTTAGCATAACATTAATATATTGAATTTCTTTATGCCAAGATAGTATTTTTTAAAATTGTACCAACAGACCATTAGCATTGAGTGAATTTATTTTCCCCAACAGTGCTAAAGATATGCGAAATTTTCATTTTTCAGAGTTGCATAGTAAATGATTAACACCAGCTCTGCTCATTATCTCGCTTAACAAAACTTCTCTAAAAACAAATAAATCAAAACTGCCTCCAACATTCTCGAATAAATAAATTACAGACCTGTTCAGTGGCAGCAATGATATTTTAAAAAGCTTGTGCAAGCTCATTGTACAATTTTATTACAAAACTGCAATTTATAACAAAATTGTCCACTTTTTCATTCTATGAACAGTTTTACTAGTAGAAGCAGCTTCTGAAAGACTAAGAAACTTTATAATAACAACATATCTAGAAAGTGTTAACCCTGTGTTCCAACAAGTAACATTCATTGCTAATTAGAAGCTGATACTCCTCATGAGAATACTTTTAGGGGCAAAGACAATTTTTCTCTTATAATGAGAATTTAAGCATAAAGACATTTAATGGGAGCAATAACTATACAATCAAAGACCAGTTATGTGAACATTTGTATACATAGAAAGAGTACACTTCTTGTTAAAATATATATTTGGAAAGGTTTTAATAAATAGCCCCTATTTTAATTTCTACATAAATTTATTTTAAATCCACCTCGCCCCACTGGAAACAAACATTGTAAGTACAATCAATGAACTAAATTATAACAACAAAGCAATGACATAAAATCACACCGGTCAAGTACCTGATGATTTTCATAAATAATGAATCTTAGGTAATCCCTTAGTGGTATCAGTGTTTTTATGATAATAAATAAACTATAATGTGGGAATATATTAGCTATCAAAGTTAACTGTTTTCAATTAATAAAACAGTAAAACTCCATTATTATAAAAGGAAAGTCACAAAAAAAGTCAATGTATTCCAGGAGTACAAGTAGATCACTGATTAATAAGCCCAAAGAACTTTCAACTGAGAATGCCAATATCAAACAGTAAGGTTCCAACAACTAAACCTATTTCTTGCCAGAGCTTCAAATAAAAAAAAAAAAAACATTTTCCTTGATCAATGCCAAAATAGAAACACTACATCTTAATGACAAAAGTGCTTCATACTTGTAGTTTCATATTAATAAAGCCACCATTTAAAAATATTACCTAAATACTGCATTAAGAAGTGATTTTACTAATTCATCACTACACAAAACAAATTTCCCTGAAACACATAATAAAATTAAGCCAGGTTTTATATTGCTAAAAAACTATTTTCTTTAGTATTAAAAAACACAGCATGTAAATTAAGGTGACTGAAACATGCTTTAATCTAGCACAGTAATATGGTAGCTATTCATCACCTGAAGTCATAAAACACTAGGTCTTGTCCTTAGCATATTCTAATGAAGCCTATCATGCAAATGAGAGTGACCTTTTCTCTGCTTTCTGCAAGTTCACATTTATTCAAGGAGTATATATAGTTTGCCAATACAAACTAGCCAAAGACTGCGTAATTACTGTAATCAATTAGTAGTTAGTGTCGCTCTGCTCATTTTCAGCTAATGTCAGCTAAGCCATTTTTGAAAGAATCCTCCTTGACAACAGCATTTCTGTTTTGTTTTGTGCTAAGAAAGGCAAGATGATGCTCAAACTTTTCAATATGGCGGCAGGGTGAGAGCCCTCTAAATTACCTTTACTTAAGATTCAAAACAAGACTCTGAAGTTTCTAATAAACCAAGATTCTTAGGGAAACTTGCATATCCTTAAAATGACATTGAAGTTTTCTGCCTGTAAAATTAAACATTAATATTTAAATATTTAAATGAAGGACACTCTCCTGTGAGACAGTTCAGAGCATGTGAGGAAGACTTCGTAGAACTTGGGCACTCTCTTCAACGGATGAGTAAACAGGCCATACCCTCTGCTCAGCAACAGTCTATTTTGTAGACAGTTATGGATAGGAAACATTACTGGAGCTGGTAATTAAAGTAAAAACTAATACTGTCTCAGAGATGGGGAATTTTGTACAGGAAAATCATTTATCATGCCTTACAGGTCTCACAACTGAAATGAATTATCTCCTTATTTAGCACATATCCATTTTAGGCTACTATATTTACTAAGCTGATACGAAGGCCACTAACTGATTTTAATTTCATTATCTATTATGCATAAGAAAAAAAATGGAGTATGAAAATCCTATACATATATCCTTTATGTAGACAGAAAAGCCAGCAACCAGGTATCATCATTCTTATTGCCTAGGAGAGGCTCTCTGAATACAGTAGGTACTTAATGTTTTTTGGAATTGAATAAAATTAGAGGATTTAAAACAGCATTGGGAATAAATTTGATAACAAAAAGCTTTTTCATCACTTTTTTTAAAAGACTCTAAAAATATGTAATTTTTTTTTTTCACTTCCTATGATGGCTGCTTTGAAAAACAAACAAAAGGCTTTTGAGCACAGGTTGAAAAAATTTCTCATAGCTTTTCCTGAAATTAGAAACATTGCTTTGATACCAACTTAGATTTTATCACTCTTCTTGGCTAATATTCACTTTTGAACTGACTAAATACTTGGCAATTAAGAGAAAACAAATTAAATGAACAGACAAGAAAATGAGGATTATTCCTAAAAAGAAGAAGGAAGGACTCTGATAATCTGAAGTTATTAGGAATAATAAAAAACTAAATGATTCTTAAAATCAAATCCAAGAAACCTTCTATAAAAACTAGAAAGCTGAGAATAGAGAAAATGAATATGGCTCTTGTATAATCCCTCATAAAAATGAACATATACTATACCAAAGATGTTTTCTAACTTTTCCTTTTGCCTTGATCTCAATTAATTAAGGTTGATTATTTAAAAAAAATTTTTTTTTTAAAGCAATTGGGGTTAAGTAACTTGCTCAAGGTTACATGGCCAATTATTTTTGTGTGGGTGCCAAGTATCTGAGGCCGGAAGCGATCCCAGGTCTCCCGACACTGGGGCCGGAGCTCTTTACTCACTACACCACCTGGCTACCCCAATTAAGGCCGATTATAATCAAAATTAAAATTCAATAGCTAGACGTTCCCAAAGCATAATTTCTCAGTCATTTCTTACACATATTCATCCTATTGTTCAATGTTACAAACTATAGATCAAGAAATATCTATAACCTTTGTTGTTGTTGTTTAGTCATGTCACTCATATCTCACTCTTTGTGACCCCATTTAGGGTTTTCTTGACAAAGATACTGGAATGGTTTGCCTTTTCCTTCTCCAGCTCCATTTGCATATGAAGAAACTGAGGCAAACAGGGTTAATTAAGTGACTTGCCCGGAGTCACGCTGCTAGTAAGTCTCAGAGGCCAAATTTGAACTTGTCTTCTTGATTCCAGATGCTGTTGTAGGCACTATCCACTCCTCCAACTAGTTGCCCCATCCATAACTTTATTTTGATTTTGATTCCAAAATAATCCCTAAAAAGATATTTTGACTTTATAATAATATAATTTACCCTTATAAAACATATTTTCATAGCACCTTCCACACACTGGCTCGTTTGAATCTCACAACACTGGAGAATTATTACACCCATTTTACAAATGAGAAAACTGAGGCTGTCTGAAGGATTAAATGACTTACTTATGATTACAAAATGGATAGAGCTCTGGGCCTGGAGTCAAGACAGACCCAAGTTCAAATGCTGTCTCCTAACAACTGTATGACCTTGGGCAAGTCACATAATTTGTTTTCTTAAGTCTCTTAAATTATAAGATGGAAATAAGAGTACCTACCTCCCAGTGTTGTTGTGAGGACCAAATGAAATAATACTTATAAAGTATTTAGCACAATGCCTTGCACACAGTAGGTAATATATAAATATTGTTAGAAGTTGAATATACACAGGTTTTTCTACTCTAAGTTTATTACACTAACCCTCAGGCATTTAAATAACACATTCGGGGATCTCTATGTCCATTATAAGTGTTAGCAAGTAAGATAGTTAAGTGAGAATTTATGAGAAAAAAATTAATGACAATATGTTTTCCCTCTATAACTATCATTAGCATAACAATAAATATACAAACAGAAGTTTAACTTGAAGGACTCACGATAATCCTTGGTAGTTTAGGTATTTACTTCTTAACTGAAAAAAACTATGCTTTAAGACAAGAAATTAAATTATGGTTTTAAAATTAAAAATAACTATAAAAGACAATTTGGTGACTAAGCAAGGGTTGCTTAGTCAGATGTCTAACAGATGTCAGAATTTGGAAATCATTTTTCAATACAAAAAAGACAGGCATATCGTAACTGAAAGAAAGTGTTGGAATGGTTATCACATATAACTTCTAACAGTATTAGAAGGCTGATTGAGATACAGACACCTTTTCAAGTACCAGAAGCAGAAGTATGGACTTAAAAAAAAGAAAAACCTTTTTTAAAGTATTTGTTTCCATGGTGATTTTCAAGGGGGGGAAAGAGCAATCAAGTAGAAATAAGTGGAGTGACACTGAAGATTTATTGGTTTACTTCTGCATACTGCTGGAACCAGTCACCTCATGCAGCGTCCAACACGTACAACTTGTCGATACTGACACAAAGCTGAACAGCAGGAAGATAGCTCTTTTCATTCTTGTCAGACCGTGAACTGATGGGGGCCTCTGACAGTTACTGAGAGGGGACAACAGGAAAAAAGATGAGTAGAGGGGGAAAAAAATAACCAGTATATTTGAAGGGCCTAAGGCTTCTCAAAGATAACCATGGAAGCACTGGACAAGGCCTTGACTCATATCAAAGATGCAGTCGCCTGACTCATATTAAAGAAAAGGCTAACGTGAAATGTTTCAGAAAAGAGAACACTAACTGAGCATTGCTGATCGACTACACGATGATGCCTTTATGTTAAACACTCACGACAACTTGTGACTATAGTGCTGTTACAACACTAATTGTCCATGAAAGCTGACCTGCAGCAAAGCAGCAGAGTTCAGTTTCGATAGGCCTAGCTCAAGAATACTAACATAATTGTGGATGACAGAAGACATCCACACATCAAAAAGCCATGAATTTGGGGGACATGCTTACATGTTATTACAAAGGAATATCATAGATTCTTTTTCTTTTCAGGATGAAGCAAAAACTCAACATTGGAACTTATATACATATATTTTTTCTATATTATATTTATTATACATATCACAAATATATATTTTAAACTTTTTTCAGTGTAGCTTTTCGAAGTATTAAGGAAATTTCAAATGATCAATTTTCCACAAGGATTCTGTATTCTTCTTGTTTATGACTTTATGTATTCAAAAGCGATTTAAAGATTAATAGAAAAATTTTTGTAACTTTAAAATCATAATTGCATATTTCAACTTTGTAAGACCACTTAATTACAAGAGTAACCATTCGTTCTGCTTCTAACCAGAATAACCATTTATTCTAATTCATTCTGGCTTAACTCAGCAAACACCAAGCAATAGGTTTGGCAATATCATCCACTATTACAGTAGTGTCACCTCAATGAAGAACATTAGGAAATCCTGCCAATAATTGTTATCTATAATAAAGCATCATCAGAAAGAGATATAAAAACAATCTAACATGGGAAAATTAAGGGAAGATTCAGAATAACAAACTTCATTACTTTAAAGTTGAATAAGAACAAATTCCTAATGGAAAGTATCTTAAAAAGAAAATTTAAAGAATAATATTAAATTTCTGATCATGTTCACTGTTGAATGATTTAATATTGCTAAAGAATTTCAAATTGTCAAGAGTACTTAGTTTAGAAATAGAGATTTGAGCATGTATTACATATTGTAATTTGTAATTATTGCAGCTTTCAATTTTTTAAGCTAATGAAGTGCATAAAGCACCTTTCTAATGCAGTAATTTAAAACTGCATTAAGTGATTTTAAATTACCCTTCTTATTTTATCTTATTAAAACAAGGCAAAAAAAAACTAATATTTTAATTGATGTTAAATGGTTAAACTTTTATACTAAAGAGAAAGAAAATACAGGGTAAACTAAATAAATTCAAAATTCCTACTCTTTCAAGCAATTAATCTCGTTAAGATGCTGAAAAGTTTCAGTATTTACATTGATCTAAATATAAAAATGGTTTAGAATTAAATTTATTAAAAATTAAACTAGTTCCATCATTAAATGGCTTTTAAAATTTCTTACTTTAAATATTGAACAGATTTTTTAAAGTAACACATACGAAACCTTAAAGGACCTAAAATTAAGTACACACAGAAAAATATGAAGAAAGCTAATGCTATGAAAAGTGACAAAACCACCCAATAAAAACTAAAGCCATTTTTTTTAATTCAGTAAGGAAAAATAGAAAAGGAAAGAACTTCATAAACACATTTAACAGAAAATGAAGGCAATATGGTTGTTGACCTACAACTACTATCCAGCATTTTACAATCAAATCTCAATTATCAAGTGCTGCACTATTGGAATTAGGGTTTATCCAAGGTATATCTTGCTTTCAAATCTGATCATCAGCACTTTTATTAATTACTGTCCATCTCTGTCTATTAATGTTGCTTAGACAGAGATCAGCATCTCCTTCTATTGACAGTTAACACCTACTCTATTTAATTGTTGATTTTGTGGTCTCTCTAAGCAAAATTTACTATTCTTTGCAGGTACCTAGAAAACCCTTGGAAACCGATTCAGGGAAATAGACAGTGAGCAGCTGTTCATGCAGATCTTAAGAGGATGCTGGGGAAAAAACTGCATTTCCATAAATGAACAGATTACCAAAAAATTGAAATAATAACTCAAGTGGGGGTTAGAAAATCATGAAAAATAATAGTCTTTAGCAGTTCACTTTCTTTTTAGTTATATGTTTACAAAGCGGTTTCAATATGTGATGCACAGGATCAAAAAATTCACAGATAGAAAGAATTTAGAAAATCATTAAGTTCAACCTACCTACTTCAGACATGAAAAAATTAAGGCTTTAAGATTTGCATATAGCCTAAGCATCATATAGTCTAATTTCACTAGTGTTCTTTCCACTAAAAGAATATCATATATCATATTCAGATGTAATTATAAAAGAAAGTGAGAAATTCCAAAAATGAAAAAATTATTAAAGGAAAATAGCTCTCTTTGTGGTGCCAAAGAATTGTATATTGTATACTGAGGGGGTGCCCTTCAATTGAGGAATGGCTAAACAATTTATGTAATATGAATATTATGAAAAACTACAATCTTATAAGAAAAGATGAAAAAGATAGTTTCAGAGATACTGGAAGGTATGAACTGAAGCAATATAAAGTGAGTAGAACCATAAAAGTCTATACAATAACAATACTTTCATAAAGACAAACAATTTTAAAAGCCTTGGGAACGCAGATCAAAAGACTGACTAACTATAAATCTAGAAGCCTCATGATGATGAAACATACTACCCACTTCCTGATAAAGAGCTGATAGAATGCAAAAGAGTTCAGATTGAAGGGGTGGGGGGGTGAGTGGATGTGTGTGTGTGTGTGTGTGTGTGTGTGTGTGTGACAGAGAGAGAGAGAGAGAGAGAGAGAGAGAGAGAGAGAGAGAGAGAGAGAGAGAGGGATTAACAATACATGCTTATGGTGAAGATTTTGTTTTTCTGAGGGTAAAGAGAGGTAGGAAGGAGAGAATGCAAACCTGAAAATGAAGTAAAACAAAAGCATATTTTTTTTTAAAGAAATTATTGTATGGTAAGAAAATCACAATTGGTTAGGGCTGAAGACCCATTTCTAGTTTCAATAAGGTCACTAAATTAGCTGTGGGACTTTGATCAAATTTGTTTCTTTAATTTTTTTAAAACTATCTGGGCCTTGTCATCCACAAAATGATAGAATTAGATGATAATTAATATATTAATAATTAATTGATGTGTTAATTAATTAATTAATTATTAGGGGCTCAGGTCCACTTTAGGTCTAAAATTCTATGATTTTCCCTGGTTTTACTCACCTGAATTATGACATATAATAAAATGAATGCTATACAAGTCCCAAATAGGTACAAAATTAAATCAAAAAAAGATCCCTTTCTTTCAAAGAGTTTACAGTTCAGTAAGGATATTATAGTTCACTAAGGATATAAGATACCTAAACAGATAATTATATAACACAATAATACATGTAAAGTACATTAGAGAAAAATAATGTACAGGGAAATATCAAGGAAGCCTTCAATGAGGAAATCATCCTTGACAGGAACTTTAGAAGATGGGCATAAACACAAAAGAAGATGAGGAGGCTGGGAATTTCAGGCATGGGGAACAATAGATAATGACCATGTAGTCATCTACTTGCCAGTGGTCAAGATTTGTTCACATGCAGAGTGCCTTTATGTATGCATATACGTGCACATGTACATGGGTAGTTAGGTAGCTCAGTGGATGGAATGCTGGGTCTGGAGTCAGGAAGACCTAAGTTCAAATTTGGCCTCAGATCCTTCCTAGGTGGCAAGTTACTTAAAGGAAAATAATGTTGGAAAAGACTAGAAAATTACTGGCATATTAAGCTGTACAGAGGACCTTGAATATTAACGTATCTGAACTCTACTTGGTAGACAAGAAAGAGCTACTAATAATTTCTAAACTGAGTGATGTGAGCAAATCTGTGCAAAAAGAAGATTAATTTGGCAGAGGTAATGAGATAGATTAAAGTCCTTAAGGAAGATATCTACATTAAGAGTTTATTGCATTAGTCCAAGTGGGTGGCAATACCTACCCTGCAATAAATTGGTGGTAAAGGGAAGAAAGAAAAATACAGACAGTATAACTCAACAAAACTTAGAAACAGTATCAATCAATCAACCAAAGAATAACCATTTATTATGTCAGATAATGTACTGAAGCTCGGGAATGAGGATAAAATATCAGAGCAAAGGACATGGCAAATCTGAAGAAAACACTAAGGTTTTAAAGTTCAGGGAGAAGCAAAAAGGTGGTAGCAATGACAGAAAAAACTGCTCTAAAGGAGAAGTAAATTTGGAAGAAAATTCAGTTATTCAACACAAGCATTATCACATGTTTACTGTATGGCAACCACTATCTATTGTCTTAACCAACAGGTAATTAAAAAAAGCTTCTACCTAAAAGATCTTAATTACATTAAGGGAAAAAACACTATGTATGCATATATGTGTATGTATATGGGTAGTCAGGTGGCTCAGTGGACAGAATGCTGGGTCTGGAGTCAGGAAGACCTGAGTTCAAATTTGGCCTCAGATCTTACCTAGATGGCAAATTATTTAATCCTTTTACCTCACTTTCCTCATTCACAAAATGAACTGGAGAAGGAAATGGCAAACCACTCCAGTATCTTTACCAAGAAAATCCCAAGGAGAGTCACAAAAAAAGAGTTAGACAAGCCTAAAACGAATGAACAACAACAGCAACAATATGATACAGGGCATATTTATAAATACATATGGCTGTATGTATACATACACATATATACATAAATATATATGGTGGATAGATAGAAAGACAGAAGATACATAAGAAATTCTATTTTCGTGGATTCTAGAAACTAATAAGAGGATCAGGAAATGTCTGTCATGGCAGGTACACTTGAGCTTTACCTTGGAAGAGACTATATCTTCAAAGAGCTAAAGGTGTGTAGAGAGTACACACCTTCCCAAAACAGAGGACAGCAAGTACAAAGGCACAAAGATGAGGAACAATGAGTAGATCACCTTGGATAAAAGGCAAAAGGAATAAAAAGCTTGGAAAGTTAGGCTAACGCCAGGACATGAAAAGCGTTAAGTGATGAACAGAAATTTTTATTTTATCCCACGGACAACAAAGATTCACTTGGAGCTTCAAGATCAGAGGAATGACATGATAATACACAGATGTGAAAGTGGGAAGTTCAAGGTAAAGCTGAGACATGTGGGAAGACACACTATAAGCAAAGGAAAGATCACTAATAAAGATAAAGTGCTAAACACTGGCAAATGATTGATTAGAAAACTCAGTTACTACTATTCCCAATGGCAACCTGTAGTTTTGCCCAAATCCTTTTTTCATGAGAGTCAATTAAATGTTAAGAATGTGTTTTTATTTCATCTCAAGTTTGAATTTCACAAGTTCTGAATTTTACTCCAAAGAAGAAGTCAGTGTATTCCCTGTGCATTTACTAATGATAGTAATATGGATTTTCTTTAGACCACCAAGTGACAAAAATGTGGCTTCAGATACTCACTATTTGTATAATTTTGGTCAATTTATTTAATCTTTGTTACCCTCAGTTTCCACATCTGTAAAATGGGGGTGAGAAGATAAACTGAGATATTTTGTAAAGTGCTCTGAAAACATTAAGGTATTATAAATAAAAGCTAGTTATTATTATTGTTATCAGTCAAATATTTCAAATTGTTGGCTTTAATATTAGAATTATAATTGATATCTGTAGCTACCCCTTAGCTATAACAAATGACCAGCAAAGATAGCAAAGATAGATTTTAACTATCTTAGACTGTAGCTAGACAGTCTGGATTTTAGATAAATATGCCTAACAAATTTTTCACCTTTTACAAAAATATTCAATCACTGGACATAACAAAATTCAAGTCTATTCCATTCAACAAGCATTAAGAGACTACAACATATACAACATTTGGTAGATAACAAGACAGGATGAAAAATAGCCCTTCATATAGTTTACAATCTATTTTTAGATATATTTCATACATTTGAAGACTAATTAGATTTTGAAAGGAAATGATGATATCTAATGTACTAAGTTTACTGTCATAAACCAAGACCTAAAAAGGCCACAGATGAATTAAGTAAAAGAGCCAGAAAGTGAACTCATATCCCATCACTTTCCTCTTAAGCCATGTCTAAGAAGTACAGAAAATTTAATGAAGAGATATTAACTGGGGTGGTTAGGTGGTGCAGTGAACACAGCACTGACACTGGAGTCAGGAGGACCTGAGTTCAAATCTAGACTCAAACACTTAACACTTATTAGCCATGTGACCTTGGGCAAGTCACTTAACACCAACTGCCCTGTCTTCCCCCATCCGAAAGGCAAAGAAAAAAAGAGAGAGATTACCTACTCCAGCCTGTTGTTTTCCCACAACTGGAATGTGAGTTCTTAAATAGCAAAGACTTTTTATAAAAATAAATCTTGCTATTCCAAATGCTTATTAGAGGGTCTTGAACATATTGGTTGGTTGGTGTAGTTTTGCGGAATTCAATAATATATAATATTTGTTAATAACACAAACCAATTGATAACAATTTGGTAGTGCCTCAGATTTCGCACTGATGCTTTTTTGTAGTCACAGAAAATCCTACATTTTAAAGAATACTAGCATTTGCAAATACCTTGCTGTCTCTATAATATTCCAAATATTACTGGGTGATGAAATCAGATACATACAATACTTGGTATAAATTTGTCGCATATTTTAAAAGTATTTCATTCTGCTTTCTAGTGTTTAGGAATAAAGCAATGAAGAGTAATCTAGAAAAGTATTAATTTCAACAAAAATATTCACATTATCTAAAAAATAGGTAAATAATACAATAATATGGAATTAAATACTCTACTGAAAGTTTACTATATTTAAAATTTAAGTCAAACTTACTAATGTTTGAAAAATATTGTCCAAAAGAACCCTTCACTGCTGATAGACAAAGAGCATAAATGACTCTTAAGGGACGTATTTTGACCTATATTCTCTCACTGTTTTTGCTTTAGAACCAATAGCTCAAAGGGCTCATTTAAGTCTTCTCTTCACAATGCATCTATGTTGGGAAAACTTTTGACATAATACATCATTTCTTCTATAATCCTTAAAGGACACTTTGTAGAACTGTGCAAGAGGAACAAATTTATAATGGCTTTACAGACTAATAATAATTTTAGTCAAAGGTCAAAGTTGCCAGTGGTCTCTGAAGAATAGCAAAGCATCAATACCAGGGTAACAGTTAAACCCCATTACACGTTATCAGTGATGAACAACTATACCTACCACTAAAGGACAAGGCCAAGAAATAGTTACTGATGACAGCAAAACTAAAAGTAGCAGCAAAAATGACCACAAATGAGGTGAATATAGATTTAGAAAGATTCCAAATGCCTTATGAAAGGGGAGTTACTCATCCTGATAACTATAGAACACAAAGCAGCAATTGCTCCTTCTCTCCTGCTAGGGAAAACGACACAGCTCACGGGTGTCAGAATTTATGGGGCAAACGATTTGTCATGAAACGAAGCTTACAAGCAGGATAGGCAATTCAGACATTTTAATATTGATTGGTAAAGGAAAGATATTGGTGTTCTATACAACATTTGAATAAGCAGTGGTAAGAATATTAAATAACATAAAAAATAAGAACAGTTCTCACAATCTAAAAAAATATTTACATCTATAAAACAGTACTTAATGAAAAGGATATAAATTGTTTATATTGTTATGCTCTCTGTCTCTCTGTATCCCTGTCTCTCTCTATGCCCTCCTTCTCTCCCCCCTACCTTTCTCCCTTCTACATCCTCATCATAAAATTAAAGGTTTAGAATGTTAGAGCTAGGGGAATATTAGAAATTATCTAAGCCAACTTACTGATTTTAAAGATGAAGAAACTGAGATTCAAAGAGGTAGAATGGTTCAAGGACACACAAAAACAGCCAAGACCAAAGACAATTCCCCAATGAGGAAGTGGTAAAAGGAAATTTACAAACATTTCTCAAAAGAAGAATTGCAAACTATTAACACACATTAAAGAAAGTTCCAAATGACTAGTAAAAAGAGAAATGGAAAACCACTCAAGTTTTACCACATACACAGCAAACTAGTAAAAAGGACAAAAGTTGGGAATAGTCATTGTTGGAGGGACGGTTGTAGAAACACTTTCATACTAACACATTTTTGGTAAAGCTGTGAATTGGTATAACAATTGGGGAAAGCAACTTGAAATTATACAAATAAAATGACTCAAATGACAATACCCTTTGAGATTCCACTGCTAAGGATAAATCTCAAGAAGAACACTAATACTGAGGAATAGAGTAGTGGATCAGTAGAATAGACTGGGTACACGAGATCCAGCAGTCAATGACTATAGTAATCTATTGTGTGATAAACCCCAAAGACCCTAGTTTTGGGGATAAGAACTCACTATTTGACCAAAACTGCTGGGAAAACTGGAATATAGTATGGCAGAAACTGGGCATAGACCATTATCTAACACCATATACCAAAATCAAGTCTAAATGGTTGCATGATCTAGGTATAAAGGTTGATACTGTAAGCAATCTCAGAAAACAAGAAATAGTTTGCCTGTCAGATTTGTGGAGAGGGAAAGATTTTATTACTAAACAAGAATTAGAGAGCATTATAAAATGCAAAATGGATAATTTTGATTACATGAAATTGAAAAGCTTCTGTACAAACAAAGCCAATGTAACCAAGATTTAAGAGGGAGGTGGGAAACTGGGAAAGAATTTGTACAACCTATGTCTCTGATAAAGGACTCATTTCTAAAATATACAGAGAATTGAGTCAAATCTATAAGAATACAAGTCATTCCCCAATTGATAAATGGTCAAAGGATATGAATAGGCAGTTTTCAGAGAAAGAAATTAACGATATCTATAAGCACATGAAGAAATGCTCTAAATCACTATTGATTAGAGAAATGCAAATCAAAACAACTCTGAGGCACCACATCTCACCAGTCAAATTGGCTAAGATGACAAAACAGGAAAATGACAAATGCTGGAGATAATGTGGGCAAATAAGAATGATGATGCATTGCTGGTGGAGTTGTGAACTGATCCAACCTTTCTGGAGAGCAATCTGGAATTATGCTCAAAGGGCTATAAATAATTTCATACCCTTTAATGCAATACCACTTCTAGGGTTATATCCCAAAGAGATCATAGAAGTGGGAGATAGACCCACATGTACAAAAATATTTATAGTAGCTCTTTTTGTGGTAGCAAAGAATTGGAAATTAAGGGGGTGCCCATCAATTGGGGAATAGCTGGACAAGTTTTGGTATATGCATATTATGGAGTACTCTTGTGCTATAAGAAACAAGGAGCAGATGGACTTCATATTTACCTGGAGAACTGATACTGAGTGAGAAGAGTAGGACCAGGAGAAATTTGTACACAATTACAGACACGACGTATGTGTGATGACCAGCTTTGATAGACTGGACTCTTCTCAGCAATGCAGTGATATAAGTCAATCCCAAAAGACTCATGATGGAGAGAGATGTCTAAATCCAGAGAAAGAACTAGAAAGAATTGAGTTTGTATCCAGAATGAAGCAAACTACCTGATCTTTTTCCATTTCTTTTTTGGTTTTATGTCCTCTTTACCATTTTTCATTCCATCTGATACAATCTGTATTTATAACCTGACTAATGTCTAATGTGAAAGTATTTATAGATCCTACATTTGACTGTATGCTGCCATGGGGGGGGGGGGGGGGACAGAATGTGAAACTCAAGGAATTGTGGAATTGAATCTTGTAAACTAAAAGTACACAAAGTAATTTTAAAAAATTTTTAAAAAGAAAAAAAATAAAAGGAATGTAAAGGAAAAAAGAGAAAAGTAATAAAAACAAAGTCCTCACATGCATAAAATTAATTACAGAAGCATTTTTTGTGGTAGCAAAGAACTGGGCGGGGGAAGGAGTATATGCTCATCTATTGCAGACTGGCTATACAAATTGAAGTACATGAATTTTATGGAATGTTACTATGTCACAAATAAGAACAAGCATGATAAATACGGAGAAATATATAAACACTAACTCAAAATGATACAAACTGAAGTATGCAGAGACAGAAACATAATATACATAATGCTATAACAACAGAAGTGGAAAGAACAATTATCACAGAACAACCAAATTGAAAGTTGTGAAAAAAGAAGTCAGGCTCCAAAGAAGATATATTAAAAGTCAATTTTCCATATTCCTTTGAAGAAGTGGCAAATCCATGGATTTGGAGCCTTGCACACAATGATAGACTTTTTCAATGTATTTATCAGTTTTACCAAATTTTGAAATTTTCTTCCGCTATTTTTTCTTTTAAAAAAATTTATGTTGTAAGGGACATGGGGAAAAGCCAGTTGATATGAAAAATAATTTAACAATATAAAAAACAAAAAAAATCATTAAGATCAATTTCTTTTGAATATAGAATCATCTAGTATTACCATCTAATCTGTCTTTTATTTGTAAAAGGAGAACCATTAAAACATACTAGACAAGTATTCATCATGTATATGCATGAAGAAATCAAATGAATGGAAACCTTCTACTTTAACCATAGATTCTTTTGGTTCACTGACCTCGAAGGGGTTCATAAATAAGTTACAGGAGATTCAGGAACTTAAATGGAAAAAAAATTAAATCCTAATCTCTTACTAATTTAAGTACTAAATTTATAGTACTTTCTTCAATGTAATTTTTTTTTTCAAAATCATTATTCTGAAAAGAGATATACAGACTTTACCACACTGCCAAAAGTTAAGAGCTCTTGCTTCAGAAGCAGCCTCTTCTAATTTTGATAGAAGTCTAATCTTTCTCCTAAGTAAGAATGAACTAATTTAATTAATCATCCTTCAAATACAGGAAAAGAAGGTTATCATATGCCCCTGTCACATCTTGTCCAAGCTAAGATATATCCCTGGTTCCTTCTATCAAACCTCACAACATTAACTCAAGCTTTTTCACCAGCCCTGGTTTCTGTCCTCTGGACACTCAACACAACAGTTCATTAATGTACTCCCTGAAATGTAGCTCCCCAAACAGAACAAAATAATACAGAAATGGTCTGCTAAGGGCAGCATGCTGCAGTATGAAAAAAAAACTCTAATCCTGGTAGGTGTCTAATAAATCTGTTGAAGTGATTTGTTGACTACATTGATATTAGAAGATAGGTCTCATGAATGAATGCATGAATGAACAAAACAGGGAAAAGCGTGTATTAATCCCAGTACTGCACTAAGCACTTGAGATACAAAACAAAAATGAAATCGTCTGTACCCTTAATTCTACAATGTTTTTGGTTCTCTACCTACCTTTCTGTCACAATTAGATTTCTTTGCCTATGAATTTCTCACCTCAAATTTCCTTTCTGTTCGATCACATCTTCTTTCCTGTTTCTGAGAGGTGATTTTAATGCCAACATTAGGTGTTAAGCACAGAGTTGACAGACGTCTTGCAAAACTAATATAAGGCTTAGAACAATAGACTCATCTTTCTAGAAGTAACCAGTTTCGAGGTGGCCAGGTAGCACAGCGAGTAAGAGCACCGGCTCCAGTGTCGGGATGACCTGGGGATCAAATCCGGGCTCAGATACTTAGCACCACACCCAGAAATAATAACTGGCCATGTAACCTTGAGCAAGTTACTTAACCCCGATTGCTTAAAAAAAAAAAAAGTAACCAGTTTCAATTTTAAAACTACTGAAATACAGTGGGGGAAAAAAGTACATGCACTACTCATCCATGAATAGAACCAAACAGATGTACAGGAAACCCAACAATTCACTCAAATTAAGAGGAACAATCAAAGTATTTTGTACCAATACAGGATTTTCAACTTTTTAAAAGATTAAATTCAAGTAGCTATCATCTCACAAGTACTCAAAACAAAGAATAATTTGTTACCCAGATCTCTGTTTTCCGAGAGATATAAAAATAACAAAATAATATAGTAATTTCCAAGTTTTTCTGGACCAATTGTTAATATAAAACTACCATATTCTATTATATTCCTCAAAAAAAAAAAACAACTAAAAATTTTCTCTGTAAAATATCCATCCATGTGAAAGCGACATTTCACAGGAAGAATCAATCTAACAATACTTTAAAGTAGCTTCAAAAGTTCTTGATAAAACTAAGAATAAATCTGTGTCATAGATATAGATATAGATATACACATACACATACATATACAAATACATATACATATACATATACATAAACTAGCAAGATCGATTGCTTATATCAAGTACCTCAGAATGCAGTCAAAAAAGGCCTAAAAGCCAGTAAGCAGGTACAGCATCAAGTTTCAGGATCAATGGATGACGGCAAAGATGTGTCAGCACAGACAAAAATGTGGCCTGCCTGCAAGGGGCTCTGAACTCACCCCATCGTTCGCCATTTTCTGCTGGGAGTCTTGAAGAACTAAGTGCAGGTGGACTCTTGGAAGCTGCTCCTTCCTTTGTTGCATGTCATGTGTGTCAGTCTGGCAAGCATATTTCAATTCACCAAAGTGAGCAGCGCTGGAATGCTACAGACATTTAAATATGCCCTTCTCAACAATAACTACAGCACAAGCCATGAGCCACCAGTCACTGTCTCCATGCTGAACTCACTTGGGCCCTGGGACCTGAACATTTTTAGCATACCTGCCTGGAACCACTATATTCACTCAGGAGCTTCAGCTACACTGGAGCTATCTCACACATACTGAGTCTCCTCTTGGCCCTAGACTGTAGTGTGAAATGACAAGGTTCCTGTCAGAGAGTGTCCATCCCATTTCTTTGGGACTATAATTGGAAAGTGCTGAGGGAACAATGGAGGTAGGGAAGGATGGAAGAAGGGAAAAAGGGAGGGAGGAAGGGAGGAAGGAAGGAAGGAAGGAAGGAAGGAAGGAAGGAAGGAAGGAAGGAAGGAAGGAAGGAAGGAAGGAAGGAAGGAAGGAAGGAAGGAAGGAAGGAAGGAAGGAAGGAAGGACGGACAAAAATGCCTCAGCATTCTACTAATTCATACCCAAGTGGTAAGTTCAAAATAAGCTAGCAGGGAGTGTAACTATTTAATACCAATGTTGAAGATATTGTATAATAGACAAAGAAATTCAAAAGTCTGATCACTTCCTATTGCATTTGAAGCATAAAAGGTATGTTTTTGAACTAGCCATCTGTGGAAAATTATGTTACACTTAATATACAACTAGAAATCTCTCTCTGGTATATCACAACATTGCTATGGCTATGCATCTTAATATTTTGACCTATTGCTGTGCTTTTCACTTTTATTTCCAAAGGTAAAGTTATTAAATAGTTTCCAGGAATAGAATTTCCAGGCTGAGACATAAATTATTGGCTCTAATGATTCAGACTTGGTGGTCAGTTCTATAATGTTTTACACAATGCGTACCTATTGTGTGAGATATTAGCTAGAGTAGTTCTCTTATTTAATGAGATGATCCATCATGATGCCTTGTAATTAGCCTATACTTTTTAGCCCTGTTCATTGGGCACTCAGGAGAACAGCAGTCTATTTGGATCAAGGAAGATGATAATCTATGAACCCTCAGGTAGGTAATGATGAGAATGGGATAGTAAAATAGGGGAGGGGAAGATAGGGAATTTAGTCAGTGTCACTGAACTAGAAAATAACTGTAAATAAGAACATACTGTATATAATGTATTACCACCCTGCTTGAGAACAATGGTTGAGAACAGACTGTCTAAAGGAGGAAAACAAAACCAAAACGCCTTCTAAATGATAGTTTTAAAATACTGTCAATGACATGGGATGATAAAAGAATCATGGTAATAACAATAACCTCTAAAATCATATTACTTAGAAAGGTTATCATGTTATAGAGCTCCATAACATTATGTTTTCTAAAAAGTCTAAATTTAATAATATTACTAAGGTATTACAAACACTCTTTAGCTATGTAAACAAATACTCTTTAGCCATGCAAAACAATATATACAAAAGGATACTTTATAGATAAAATCAAGCACATACACACTTTTAACAATGATCTAAGAAGAAAAGTCTTATGAGAAAGCATGTGACTAGATTATCTCATTAAATGCTGAAAACATTTTGTAACAGAGGTTCAATTTATCTTGGCTTGCCAGCTAATATTAAATATAGATTTGAAAATTTCCAGAAATATACATGGTACCCAGGCAAAAATTAAGCCTAAAATAAAAATACATTTATACCATATTTACACATAACCATCAACCAAGCAGTTTCATACAGCTAAAATGTGATAACAAATATGAAATCCCTTAAGAAAATTTGTAAGTATAAAATCTCCTCAAAATCATGAAATTGTAAGACCTTAGAGATCATCATATTCTACATGTAAATCTTGCCCAAAAGAAAAATCCTCACCTCTACAAAGTCCTCTAGTCTCTTCATCAGCCACTCCAGCAATAGGGAAGTGACTGCCTCAATTCTATTCTAAACGTTGAGATGTATAGTGGAGGCAAAACATACCTGCTTATTATTTGTACCAAAAAACTTGCCCTCGTTTTCCCCTCTAGAATCAAGCAGATTAAAATCTAATCCCTGTTCCTCATTATTGTCCTTTACTTCCTTCATTGCAAGTATCATGTCATGGCCCACCTCTTCTTTGCCCATTCTGATCTTCTCTTCTTTCCAGGCCAAACATGTTCCGTTCCTTTCATTCTCAAATGTCATTATTTCAAGTCACTATCCAAGTTACCCTCCACTTTTCAGTTTCTCAGAGCCTTCCTCAGGTTATACCACAGTTTCCAAAGAATTAAAGTCATTGTCATCCAAAGGACAATAGAGAAGGAGTGAGAGGGGATATAACATTATAAAGAAGGCCACATAAAGGAAGAATCATAAAAGATAAGACTTAGAAATATGTATAAATGGAAAAGTAGGTGAGGTAAATATGTATAAGAGTGAAGGATAATCAAAGAGGAGCCTAAAAGTGTGCCATATATATACAGTATCAAGAAATTAAGAGGAAGACACCTTAGTATCCAGAGTGGAATTCCTATAAAGGATTTAGAAGAGGATAAGGACAATAGCTGCACAGGAAAAGAAAGTGTGCACGATTCCACATTAATGAGACCATACAGCTATTAAACTGTCATTATTTGTCATAATTAATAGTTATAATTCACAAGCACACATCTTGCACCTCAGTGATTCATGGAGTAACTGTGGATTCTTGGATATTATGCCAACAAGCTTGAGTAAGGTCCTGTCAACATGGAAAGAAAGTCAAATATGAACCTGATAACAAGTTGTATGTCTCCCTTTCAAGAAGCAACCAAGTTAGGTTCAGAGAGATTTAACAGATTTCATTTGAATAAGGAACCTGTAAGCCACAGCAACTTTCTGCCAAGTTATGAAATTAGTCTACAAATCCATATTGATAGGAGGATCCACAAAGATCAAATCCATAATCCCTGAAATACCAACACAGGACTTCTTAGGCCCATGTATGCCACTGCGAACCCCTTCATTATTGAAATAAATTGAGTTGCCTGATCAAAGGACAATTAATTAATACATTTCAATTGCTTTTCCTTTTCTGCCTTTCTCTTTACCTGTTGTCACCTTCATCTTCCTATACATGCACATCTAGAACCACTGCTAGAGGTAGGTGACATGAATAGACAGTTTTATTCTTGAATAATCAGAATGATGTCTAAGATCTGGACACTAAAAACAAAACAAAAATTCCTAGCAGCAAAGTTTTTTCTTGGTCTGTGGTACTTATTTTAAAGACAAGTCAAATTATGTAGATATAAACAGGAAAAAAGTCCTCTAGATTATGGGAGATCCTCTACAAAGAATTTATGGAACTTTTTAAAGGGTGTATGAGATGCATTTTTAAAAACTTTATAGCTTCACTTTTAAAAATTTTCATAGCTATTTAAGTAGCAAAACCTCTGGGGGAGACTAGGTGGCACATTGAATAGAGCACCAGCCCTCGAGTCAGGAAGATCTGAGTTCAAATCTGGCCTCAGACACTTAACACTTACTAGCCATGTGACCTTGGGCAACTCACTTAACCCCAACTATCCTGCCTTCCCCCCTCCAAAAAAAGTAAAAAAACAAAAAAACCTCTTCAAGAAGCTTTCTCTAATAACTCCATTATAGTCTGGTTAGCCTCCCTAAAAGAAGTTAATATTATATTCAAAATCATTGTAAATACACCATGTTTGCATATTTTTTGAGCTATACAATATAGGAAAAAATGACAAGGAAGCCTATGTACACAAATAGGAAAAGTACACTGAATGGCTAGTTCATAAATATATGCAATTCTTGTATTTTACTATGGGAATTTAAAACAGTACAAGTTCACATATTCTAAAACTCTTGCCACTTTTTTGTAGTTCTCTCTAAGAGTAAGAATAACTATTTTAAAAGTCACAAAATTATATAGAAAGATTATCTTATATAGAGAAGATATCTATCTTCTGACTTCTGTAAACCATACCATCATTTAAATTTAGGAGATGGCCTGCTAACACATAGCAAGAAGGATACTCAATATAAAGGCAATACAAGCACTCCTGAAATATCCAAATAAAAACAATTCCAGAGGCTGCTCTGCAACGCCCAGGGAAGACCCTCTATGGAGGACTGATAGAAGTACGGATATAATCTTTGGTTCTTGGTACCTAATAAGCCTGAACAAGTTCTTGCCTGGGCTTCTGTTTTGAAGTCAATGGCCCTGGAAGCAGCTCATATGATCAGTCCTGAACTTGAATAGTCAAGGCAGTTAGGTGGTGCAGTGGATAGAAAGCAGCCCTGGGAGTAAGGAAGAATTCAGTTTGTATCTAACCCCAGACACTGTGTGATCCTGGGCATTTTTATTTGACTTCCTTGTGCCTTAGTTTTCTTCTCTGTCAAATGGGGATAGCATCATCCTCAAAAGATTACTGTGATAATCAAATGAGTTAACATATGAAGTGCTTTGTAAACCTTAAAGCACTGAATATATGATAGTTATTATTCTTATCACTATTATCTGTTATCATTCTAATTATTAACAAAACCCACCTTCCAGAATTAGCCTGGCTTCAATACTACAAGTTCCCATCCATTTCAGGGCAAATACCTGACTTAAATATGGCTGCACATCAATTCATTCATACAGGGAACAAGTACATTTTAAAACTGTAGCACGGTTTAGTAGAAAGAGCCCTGTATTAGTACTCAGAGGACCTGGGTTAAAATTTCACCTCTGCTTCTTACTGGCTATGTGACACTAGACAAGTCACTTCACTTAAGCCTTATCTTCTTCATCTGTAAAATGAGAGAGTTGGATTCAATGATCTACCCAGCCTCTTCCAGTTCTAAATCTATGATCCTATGTATAGCATAAATATGAATTAAAAACCACTTATTTTACACATATTCATATGTGCCCAAAGAATCAAGAGAAGTTCTGCTACTCTGATATACTTTATTTTTTAATTACCCTTCACTAATAGTTCTTAAAAAGACGCTTAACATTAGCCTCAATTTTGTCATCTGTATCATAGGAGTAATAATCTTTGACACATACCTCATAAAGTTACTGTAAAAATTAGAGCTATCATGTTTTAAGTATTTTGAGTTTGTACTTTCCCTTTGAAGATTTTAGTCTGTGGAAAGAGCAGAGAGGGGCACATATCCTGCTAAGTCTAACTGAATTTATTGGCTGTCAATGAATTGAATAAAGACTTGATCACCCACCAAAAACATTTAAAAAAAAAAAAAAAGGCCTTTGTCAATGCAATATCAATTGGGAAACAAAACAAACACATCCAAGGATCAAACTGCAATGGTTTTGAAGTGAGGAAGAACAGATAGACTTGTCCATTTATAATTAGAAATACACAGAAGACTTTTCAAAACCAATTACTGAAGAAAAACTCACCACCCAGATCCCGTTTTAAAGAAGTGTGCAATGCCAAGATTATTTCATATATACTTCTTCTTTCTTTCAAAAAAATTTATTGGTAACTTTCTTGAGAACTGGAACAAAACCTTGGATTTATCTTGTCTCCATCACAATACTAGACTATGAAGACTATATGCTCAAGGACCCTAAAAAGTAAAGACTCTAACAGAAGCTACAGAGTATGATTAGAGAGAGTGATATGGCCTAATGAGAGAGTGATAATAGCAACATTGGATTTAATACTCTCACTAATGATGTGAACCATAAACAGTCTGAAAATAAATATTCTGTGATACTATGGTCCAAAGTCTTTAACCCTACAAACCTCCTCTGATCATCTGGCTTTTTGCTCTCTTCTACAAATGCTAAATGTTCAAGTGAGCTTTTTAACAGAAGAAGAAATCTATAAGTAGTGTAAAGCACAAAAGTTTTTTATTCTGGATATACTGATGCCTTACCACCATAATGTGAGGCAATACACTCTAAAAGAAAGTACAGGACATGGAAATGACAAGAAAACAGACTATAGATCTCACATCTCGTACACACTAGGTGTGTGATCTTAGCGAAAAACCTTAATCTCCAGAACCTCAGTTTCCTCAGTTTTTAAAAAAGGGGATAACAATACTGGTAGCATTTATGTCCCTCACAGATGTATTAAGAAAAATAAAATTAAGTAATTAAGGGCTTTGTAAATACTACAAAAATTTCTGAGATTATTATCAACCAACAATTAATTAAGAATGTGCTAAAGCTCTGTGGTAATATTCATTATTTGTTTTCCTCAGTTGTCCAAAAATGACAACTGTCTTGACATGGAAATTTAATTGAGTCCAATCAGCTTCTAATTCGCAGGACAAGAGCTTAAATCTGATGGAATCTTAACACTACGCCCACATTTTACAACATGATCAATAACTGCTGCTTTGTGTGTAATTACATTATTATTCCCTCGCTCTTCTAAAATAGTCCCATCATATAAGAAGAATATATTATAGAAGAGAAATAACAATTTCCAACCACCAAAATAAAAAATAATCTTATTACATAATATCATAGGATTTTGAGATGGAAGAGACTAGAAACTTTTTAGTCCAACTCTCTCATTTTACAAAGAAACTAAGGTCCAAAAGGATAAAGGACTTGCTAAAGACTTTGTGACACTCTTGGGTTTTAATGATATGAAAGTGTCAGACCTCTGTAAATACTCCTAATTCATTGGCTTTATTCATAGAAGAAACTGATCTATTATTTCAAAGTATACTACCTATAAATGAGTACCTATATATACTACCTATACTATTTATACTATCTATAAATGAATGCAATGCACATGCCTGTTTCCAGGATATAATGAAAGATGATCACTGAAGGAGGTCAAAGAAAGGGAGAAACTTAGTACAGAAAACTAAAGAAGGACTGGACTTTTAGTCAAGAGACTTAAGTTTGAATCCAGTCTCAGACATTTTACTTGTGATCATGGTTAAATCACTTACTTCCTCAAGGCCTAATTTTTCTCCTGTGAGATGGGGGTAATATGCTTCTATTGTCCAATTCGCAGTGCTGATGTTAGGAAAACAGCACCCAAAAAAATTCAAACTTTTATAATGCTTAACTATATGCCTAGCCTCAAGTCTCTCTTATTACATGTTACCAAAATAAGAAAAGACATCTGCATTAAGATATTTTCTATAGGGGCAGTTAGGTGGTGCAGTGAATAGATCACTGGCCCTGGAGTCAGGAGGACCTGAGTTCAAATCCAGATCCAGACACTTAACACAAAAACTAGCCTTGTGACCTTGGGCAAGTCACTTAATCCCAATTGCCCAGATGGGAAGCAGATGGAAAAGAGACCTCAGAGTCAGGATGACCTGGGTTCAAATCTTCTCTCTGCCATACAGTGACTAAAGGACCTTAGACAAGTCATGTAAATTTTTAGTGACTTATTCAACTCTCTGAGACTTTTAAGTTGCAGAGAAAGTACTGATCTATATTAATGTCTATTGGTAGATGTTCCTTACCAGAAATTCCCAACCCTGAAGAAATCACAGTAGAAGGGCATACAACATCTGTATATTGTACAAATAGATTTGATATACGTATATGTATGTATGTAGGTAGGTAGGTACTTATGTGTATGTGTGTATGTATGTATGTGTTACATAATTTGGGGAAGCTAGGTGACTCAGTGGATACAGTACTGGGTCTGGACTTCGGGAGACCTGAATTCAAATCTGGCCTCAGATATTTACTTACTCTGTGGCCCTGGCCAAATCACTTAACTTCTTTACCTCAGTTTCCTTATCTGCAAAATGAGGTTAATAACTGAACCTACCTTTGCAGGGCTGTTATGAGGACCAAATGAAATAACTGCAAAGCACTCAGTACAATGTCTGGCAACATAGTGGGCATCATATAAATGTCAATTATTATATAAATAATTATCACTTTTTCATTAATCTTGTGTTCAATTTGATTATATTTTAATTAAAATTCAGTAACATGAAAACCAAGTATAGTACTTTTTTTTTTGGAGGGGCAGGGTAAGAGCCTGCAAGCATGGTGTTGAGAAAGCATAATGTAATGAAAGGGCACATAACAGTGGAAAAGGAACTGAATTTACAGTCAGGGGACTGTAACTCTAATACCTGCATTACTATTTAATTATTAATTTTTATGAGCAGATTGGACAACTTCTCTGATCTCAGTCTTCTAACCTACACAATGAGAGTAGTGGACAAGATGATCATGAAGATCCTTTCCTGTTCTAATTCCTATGAAAAAATAAAGGTCATGTCCTGCCAAAAAGGTAACACCATTTGGAAGGAAAAAGAAACTGTTCTATTGATATGCAAAAAATATATCACCCACCCAGAATGTTTATCAGGTAACTATATCAACCCAGCAAAGCTTTCTATATCTCAATTTCTGTACGTGAAAAATAAGCAAAACAAAGAGAGCTGTATATAAGTAACAGCAATACTGTTTTAAGAACAACTGTATATAAGTAACAGCAATACTGTTTTAAGAACAACTTTGAGCAAGTAAGTCATTTTGACTATAAATTTAAAAATTTGACTACGTAAGATAAAAATACCCAAATTAGCTACTAAAGACACATGAAGGAAGACACTATCTGCAACCAGGGGAAAAAATAATAAATAGATGTATAAGAATGATTTTACTTATCTATATATGTATACATATGTGTGCATATGTATATAAATAATAGTAGCCATCTATGGCAGAGGGAAGAAAAAATTTACATGATAACTTTATTATATATTTAAAAGGAAAAGTAAATTGTTCATAATAAATTTGCGGTTTCATGTGCAATCATTTATTATATTATGCTATGGAAATGTTTGCTTTCTTTTTCATAAGTTAAAAATAAATAATTTCAGGGCAGCTAGGTGGTATAGTGAATAGAGCACCAGCCCTGGGGTCAGGAGGACCTGAGTTCAAATCCGGCCTCAGACACTTAACACTTACTAGCTGTGTGACCTTGGGCAAGTTGCTTAACCCCAATTGCCCTCCAAAAAAAAAAAAATAGAAGCAAATAAACAAATAAATTATTTTTTTTAAAGTAAAATGAAGGGATTGTATTCCAAGGTCCCTATCAGATGTCGATTTGATTCTAAAGTAAATCTGAGAAATTATAGACAAAAATTAAAAAAGATTTTTAATCAGTCAAAAATATATGTCACAAAGTCTATATAACAGAGTTCATATGCAATTTATTGAAGGAAGAGATCTCACATAGCACTTCATTTGACCTGCCCTTATTTTACATTGAATCTTGGTTTTCTGGTTTCCTATTCTACAACAGATTAAAAGGGATGAGAGTAACTGTTCAAAACAAAAAGGCACACCATTAAAACCAATGACAACAGAGAGCAAAGGAAGAGACAGAAAAATTATGGTAACAGTTACAACAACACAAAAATCACAGCAGCCTGGGATCATTTAGTTAGGTTCAAACAGCCCCTTATACACCTAAACATGCCCTGAAGTCATAGTCTCATTAAAGGACAATAAATAAAAGCATCACAATTGATCATATAAGACAGATAATCCAAATTTAACATAAGAATGACAGAAGAAATGACATTCACAAAGATGGAAGAAATATTCAAAGTCGTCTAAGCTAACACCTTTATTTTATGGATAAAAAACTGAATTACAGACTCATTAAAGTGATTTAGCAACAATGGTAAAACTAGTAAAGTGACATGACAAAGCTTGAAATTGAGTTATCTATTTTTAACATTTTTTTTACATCTGAAGTTTTAAATTCTCTTCCTCTCTCCAGCCATTCCTCCACCCTTGAACAGGGAAGCAATATGCTATCAATTATATATATGAAGTCATTAGAAATGTATTTCTATGTTAGCCATGTTGTAAAACAAACAAAAACAAAGCAAGAAAAACAAAGAAAATGAAATAATGCATGTTTCAATCAGCACCCAGAATTCATTAGTTCTCTATCTGGAGGTGACCTATTTTTCCTCATGGTCCTTTAGAACTGTTTTGGGTTACTGTATTGATAAGAGTAGCTAAGTCTTTCACAGTTGATCATCACTACAATATTGCTATTATGTACAATGTTCTCCTGGTTCTGCTCACTTCACTTTGCATTAGTTCATAGGTGTCTTCTGAGGCTTTTCTGAAACCATTCTGCTCATCATTTCTTATAGCGCAATATTATTCCATTACAATCGTATATCACAACCTGTTCAGTCACCACAAAAAGAGTTGCTATAAGTATTTTTGTACATATGGACCCTTTTCTTTTTCCTTTGATCTCTTTGGGATGCAGTCCTACTAGTGTCATTGCTAGGTCAAAGGGTATGCAGTTTTACAGAAACCAAGTTATGTAACTCCAAAAACAGTACAATCCTAGAAAAAAATAATAACTCTAGACCATCAAGAAATAGCCATGTTGGAATATACTCCAAGTGAGAAAACAGGGCAGTATTTTATATAATTTCAAGAGAGTTTTACATCTCCTCCCATCTTCTCCAGCAATTTTATCCCCTCTTCCTGTTTTTCAATCTACTAATTCCTTGTTGCTGTTCACTCATTTTCAGTTGTGTCCAATTCTTCATGATCCCATTTGGGATTTTCTTGGCAAAGATACTATAGAGTGGTTTTCCATTTCTTTCTCCAGGTCATTTTACAAATGAGGAAACTGAGGCAAACAGGATTAATGACTTGTCCAGGATCACACAGTCTGAGGTCAGATTTGAACTCTGGGAAGATGAGTCTTCCTGACTCCAAGACTGGCATTTTATCCACTGCACCACCCAGATACCCATCAGTTCCTTCCTTGCTCCCTATAAAGACAAGCAAGTTTCCTTTATCCTTCAAAAACTCACTAGATTCTACCATCTTCTCAAACTATCATTGTATATCTCTACTGCCTTGCTCAGCCAACTTCCTACAAAAAGAAACAACAACAACAAACCTGCCTAGACTTGTTTCCTCTACTTCCTCTCCTCTCTGTGACTTCTCAATTCTTTACAAACTGGTTTTTAACCACATCACTGAAATGAAATCCCACTACGTAAAGACAACAATGACCACACGATTGCCAAATCTGGCTGCTTTTTCTCAATCCTAATTCTCCTGAATTATCAGATATCCTTGACCATCCTTTCCTCCTAAATATAAATACTCTTTCCTCTCTGAGTTTTTGCTTGGCTGCCACATTAGCCACATCGCACTCTTGATGGTGGTTGCATCCCAAGGCACAATTCTTAAACCTCTTCCATTCTGTTTAAATTTTCCCGTTTGATGACCTCATCAGCTCACAGTGGCTTAATTATCATCTCTATATAGATAAGGCCCATTTCTGTATATCCAGCCCTAGTTGCTTTCTAGAACTCCAGTCTCACATCAATATCTGTCTTTAGTACATTCTAAACACAACGTCCCAAACTGAACAGTGTCCAAAACTCATTATCTTTCCCCTAATGTTCATTTCTCTTGGAAACCTTCCAATAAAATCCAAGGCACTATCATCTTTCCAGTTATCTCCATTTGCAACCTCAGTATCATCCTCACTTCCTCACTCTTATCTTATGTATCCAAACAATTAACAATCTTGTCATTTCTACTGCACCTCCTCTAATATCAATTTTCTGTCCCCTTTTGTCTACCAACATGGATTATTGCAACCGCCTCTTTATTGGTTCCTGCCTGTCACTGTCTTCTCAATCCATTGCTAACAAAATGGTTTCCTTAATTCACAATTCCTGATACGTGTATCACTTTTCTTACTCAGTACACTCCAGTGGTGACTCTCATTTGCCCCTAGAAATAAACATAAATGCTTGTGTTTATTATTTAAAGCCTTTCACATCCTGGCACAAATCTATTTTTTTCCAATCTTATTACAAATTAGGTTCCTTCAAGTATTCAATAGTTCAATAAAACTAGGCTTTTCTTCTGTTTCTCATCACATTTTCCCTATTTTTTACCTTTAAACTAACTATCCCCAATGCCTAGAATACATATTCTTCAATATTCAGCTCAACTGACATTCAACTCCTTATGAAGGCTTTTCTGATTCCCAGAACTGCTACTGCTCTCTCCTCCCTTATGAATCTATTTTATACATGTACATGTTTTCTCCCCAATAGAATGTAAGCTCTTTGAAGGAACTATGTCTCCTTACAACCGGAACATGAGGACCAGAGAAGGAACTTAACAAACGCTTGCTGACTGACTGATCTAAGGCAGTGTGGCATTATAGGAAGGGTACCAGAGTTGGAATCAGGAAGAACTAGGTTCAAATCCTCCTCCAAATACTTAATAGCAGCATAATCCCAGGCAAGTCATTTAACCTGTGCTTAAGTTTCATCATCTGTAAAATAAGAGAGTTGAACTCAGTGGCCTTTCAAGTCTAAATTTATGATCCTATGAATGATCCAAAAGGATTAAAATAAAAGCAGTATTGCTATTAAAAGGCATAAGCCCTCAGATATCTGGGAAATTCAGCTATTCAAAATGATTCATTCTAACTATTTTATTTATTTATATGCACACACACACATAAATAGATGATAGATAGAGATTTTTTTCAGAAAAAAGAAAATATAAATAAAGCAGACCTGCTCCTCTACACAATCTTGTTATATTTCATTTATCAAAACTGTTTCTTTCCCTTTCCCACCAAAACAAAGAGCTGAACTTAGGAAAAACACTTCAAAACACTATCACCTATCATAAGAAAACAAAGTAATGGTAAACTGTACTTTAAGGTGGTGCACATTATCCAATCCAGATAGAAGATAGAAATAATTTGCATAAGAAATTCTAGCCTTATCATACAACCTTTGTGTAATTTTTTTAAATCCTCAATTTTGAAATAAAGTTGAAAGTATTCTGTCAGAACAAAGTGAAAGAGGTATCATTAGACTTCAAATCTGACAAACAAGAAAGGCATAAACAAGTGTCAGGATAATTAAAAAGGCATTGTTCATTTTTTAGAAAGAAAAAAATGAATTGCACAAAAAGTATTAAGCTAACAAAGCAAGAGCAAATATGAGTAGAAAAAAATGACAGTTATCTGCAAAATTCATAAGTGTGTCTTTTGTATAACCATAATGATCATATTTTATGCTGTCATTTTACATTTAATTGCTCAGCCTGGTACTTTACTTCATAGAAGCCATCAGTACCCCACAGAGCCAGATGCTGAATTGCAAAAAAACATACTGTGACCATGGACTTCTACGAAAGTTACTTTGCTGAGCTGTGGTGTATGACAAGTTAATTTTTGCAATTACACTTTTTCCAACAATAAATGAAACTGCAGGTCATTACTACTCCATATCATTAAAAAGAAGGGGAAAATATTCTCCATCGTACAGTACCCAAGGCTGATTTTTTATTACAGTTGACATGTTAAAGTAACTTTTCAAATAGTTTTTCTCAACATAACCTAATGGAAAAAGTACCACCTCAGCTGAAATATGTAAACATCTTGATAGTAGAGGCATAACTATGGTGTATGAATGTTAATACACAAGGCCAAACCATTAAATGCCTACTAGGAAATGTCCCATACTGAACTTAGTATTTCAATCATTACTATTAGTTCTGCTATATTATGCTAAATGTAAAATGTTCCAAGGATAAGGCTACTCACTAACATGAGAAAGGGAATGACTCCTGCACAATCATTTATCTGCAGGGTGTAAATTTCTCTAAATTCAAAATTCTTACAATGACCATCACTGTCATATCCCTAGTGCAATCAAACAGTAGGAGCTTGCCTACTGTTGTTATGAGGCATATACTATTCTTCCATAGCGCCCTATATACGTGCTATATGATGGTACATTAAAATCTAAGGCCTAAGGGACTTATTTGTTCGTTTGTTTATTTATTGGATGAATGAATAAACACTAAAGGGCATTTGAGAGCAGGAAAACAGAAGGTGACAATTTAACAAATCATAAGTCTTCCAAATACCACACTATATGAAAGTTGCTTCAGATAAGATTTTAACATGGGAAATTACTTATTATTCATTGGTTGAAATATTAATTAAATCAACAACGCAGTGATTACAGAATATGTGCTGTCTGTAATATGTAAAAGCAACACTTGACATCTTATATTCACTGAGTACATTTGATAACTGTTGATCAGGATCATGACACATCAATTATAAAGTTTTAGGAAATAATTAGTGTAGTTAAGTTATTTCCTAATAATAACTGCTTATGAATTACATTAACTTGGGATACTAGGGCAGTATTGAAGTAATTTTAGGGCTGGCAATGACCTTAAGAGTATCATCTAATCTAGCCTCTTCATAATGAGGGATTTTCCTAAGAACTGAGACTGGAATCCAAGTTCACAGGATCACAGAACTTAAAGAGATTTGAGAAAACATCTACTTTAATATGTTCATTTTAAAGATGAGGGAATTGAAGCCTCAAAAAAACAACAACAAAAAATTCCCAGTATCACACAGGGAAGGAGAAGCGAAGCTAACATTTGGATCCAGGTCTGTAAGTTCCAACTCCAACACTCTAGTAAAGTATTCCTAAATGTTAATCCATGTTCTTTCTACTTTGGAACCCTGCCTATAATTATCATTATTGAGTAGAGCTAACCTAGGAAAGGAAAACATTTAAGTTTATAGTTTACCTTCAAGTTTTAAATAAAGCCTTATACCAACCTCTTAAACCATTAAAAAAAATTTTTTGTCCATCTTTCTATCCTAATACACATCTATTCCTTAAGTTTACAAATATGTTTAGTTGAATATGCCATAAGCCCTCCCTGAGGGTGAAAGATAGGAAAAGAGGGGAGAGAAGGAAGATGGGTAAAGACAGGAAGAAAAAAGGGAAGGAGCAGGTGGATTCTATTAAAAATGAAAACACAGGAATGGTGAGAGCAGCAAACACAAGATGTATACTTTCCAGAAAGAGTTATAGTTTTAAGACATAGAAATTATAGTTCTGATATGACTGTTGAGTGACAGGAAAGCAAAAGCCCCTCCTCCTCATTCTCATGAATCTTCAGGCTCTTACTATACAAGCATCTTCCTCTATGTCTACAAATATCTCTAAGTCTTCCTTGATCCTTCTATTCTGTGCTTCCTCCCTTTTTGTTTACGAAGAAACTAATGTTTCTACTAGGTCATCTACTCACTTCCCTCAACACTTAGTATTCTGGATTCCATCCTCACCATTCAAATTGAAATTGCCTCCTCAAAGGAAAGTAATGAATGCCTTAATACCAGATCATAAGGCCTTTTTTAGTCTACATTATCCTTAATCTAACTGTAATTTTTGTCACTGGTGAATAACACTGTTTTCTAAACATATTCTCTTAACTTCAGATTCTATAATCTTCTAATTCTATTCTTACCTTTCAAACTACTCTGTCACAGTCTCTTTTATTGGTTTATCTCTAGAATCCCTTAACATTAATGTTCCTAAAGGCACTGTTTTTAACTTTCTTCTCTATATATACAACTGTCTCTTGGCAATGTCATTCATTCATCACTTTCAATTATCTCTTCTATACAGACAATCCAAATCTATAAGTCCAACCATATGTCCTTAAGCAATCTCCAACTGCATATATTCCAGGATTTCAAAATTGCCATTGCCAAAACCAAACATATCAATTTCCTCCCAAAGTACCCACTACCTCCTAAGTTCCTTGCTTCTATTAGTAACCATCTCCTAGGAACCCTACTGTTCAAAAACTTGCCTTTTGCCTTTAATTTTTTCATTACCTTCCCTCCCCACATCCAATCGGATAACAGATTCTAGGAATCCTATTTCTGAAATACCTGTTGAATACAACCCCCTCATTCCTCTCTATCTCCATTATCACCACCACCTTAGAGTCCTTCATTAGCAACTATATGAATTACTGCAAGGTCATAACTGGTCCAACTCTCTAACCTCTCTCACTTCCAATCCATCTCTCTCATGTTGCTGCCAGGTTAATCTTCCTTATGTAGATATCTAATAATGTCACATATTTCCTCAAAATATTTCTGTAATTTCCAATTAGTACCTGGATAAAGCTGGAACTTTTTAGACGATTCAATTCCTTTAGAATCTGGCACCATCTTACCTTTAAAGTTTTCTCAAACCACACCTCTGTATGTGTGTTATTTGCCATACTTAACTATATTAGCTGTTCCCTCATACATATTCTGCACTCTTTGTGATTTTATTCATATTTTTCCCTTTGCTTAGAATGTCTTCCTCTTCCATTTTCACCTGTTGAAACCTTACACATTCATCAGCAATTCTTTGAATAAATGAATGGTGGGAAAAGTAGGACATCTCCAGAAACATTATGGGGAAAAATGATGATGAGTCTGTAGAGTGAATTATATCAGACTCAATCTAGATGCTAACAAGAAAGGAAGAATTTCTGAAAAGAAAACTATATAGGTGGTCTGAAAAATGTCTGAATCAAAGCATTATTCAAGAATCTGATATTTTCTCAATTTTAATATATTTAATACAGCTTTCTAATTATTAGCAAAATTTTGCTCACTGCAGTCTATAAAAATCTAGTAGACCACCTACTAGTAATCTTACTTCAATCTGCACTATTAGTAATTTTAAACCAATCCCAAATAACTATTACTCTACTACCCAAAACTCACAAATAAATATTTCTTAGTGAGGAGGATTTCTTGCATATCTTCATTTTTAAGCTGTTCACAGTATCATCACTACTATTAAGGTGGTTGGTAACACAATCCCAGAAAAAATAATTTAAAAAATTAATTTGTTATATTTTAAATAATTTTCCTTCTGGAAACACACAAACACACACACACACAAACTTATAGGGAAAAAAACATGATGCCTGTTGATAGTGATATAAAACAAGATTATTACAAAAAACCAATTATATCTTTTCATTTTCTTTTCCTTAATTAAAACAAAAGGCATCATCACTATCTTTCTCAGCAGTAATCATGTGAAAACCATATAGCACAGATACAGTAATTAACTTAACCTTATCACTTAACTGTATTGGGTCACTGAAGTGAAGAGGAGTATCAAGGCTGAGAATCAATGCTTTAATGCTAACATTCTAGAACAGTTAAAAGATTGAATAATGCCATCTGTAAATGGACAGGCTTTGTTCCTCTTTGCTTTGGAGGATAAACGTTCCAGCTTATAACTTTAATATGGCAGCTTAACCATTTAATCATTGTACTTGCCAGAGTAATCAGATATTACAGATTTTGTGCTTAAGTGCAACTTGGGAGGCATTTTAGTCTTAATTGTACATTTGAAAAGAACACATATCACAGATTTTAAAAATATATATAGAGCTGTGTCACTTTTTTATAATGATGAAAAACAAATTTTGAAATTAAAGAAAAAGCTATATTCAAATTTGCATATCTAATCATGTACAACCTAGAAAGTTTTCATCTGATCTTCAAGCCTAATTCAGCCCAACAGGCTAATTTTTAAACAACACAAAATTTTTAATGCATTCAATCAAAGCAATTTGTTTCATTTTTATTTATCACATATCCAAGTACTTCAGAATACACAGCAGTCTTCATTTGAATGTACATAGCCTTAAGTCATCTATTCATTGTTGCTAGTTAGATTTTAGCACATTTGGTACTTTCCTAAAGGATCAAAAATTCTGTTGCCAAGACAGTGTTTTGAGTTCTTTCACTTTCACCAAGTCAGACACTAAATCATAAGGGACGATTATCAGCAAATTCTCTCCGACAGGCCCTAAGCCTGCTGAGGTAATGCAGCTGACAAACTTTGATGCGCCATGCCCGGGCACATTATGTTCACGTAGTGTGTACATCTGGGCACCCTTTATGGCGATGCAGCAAACAGCCAATCATTTATTCCACTCTAATTAGCACACATGTAAATCCTCACCAATCAAGCGACTCGCAGGGTTCCTGTTGTGGCAGCCATACAGCAAACTGGCAGGACATATGAACAAAGTAGAAGAAGCAACTATTGGGTTTGATACGAACCTGCCGTCATACCATGGCCAGTTTCCCTCAGTTCTGACTATAACCGGCTCTCCCCTTCAAAACCCATCACTGAACCACAAGAGAAAAAGGTCAACAGGCAAACTGCTGATTGGTTTATATGCTTTTCTACCAGATTCAGGAACATACCTAAAGCAACAATGCACTTCTCCTAACAGCACAACTGTAGTCAGAATAAAAAGTCAAGCTTTAGTTTCAAATATCCTACACAGTGAGAAACTGCATGAGAACTTGAAACAATCACTACCTTAAGTTTTCTATAATGTGCTGTGCTACAAAAGTATTCATCGGGTGTCAACATCCATTTCTTTTCAATTCTCTTATAATTAGATTGCAAGTGAAGATTTAGCATCTCATGTAGGTTAGCAAAATAAATCTTGTATATGTATCACAACTCCAACATATAATACTTTTATGTCTGAAATTAAAAAAGCAGTTGTGTTTTACCAAATACTCAACTTAGTTCCTTCTTGAGGTTTGGTTTTGTTTTTTTTTGGTAATGTGAGAGGAAGGAAGTCCTGGAGAAGGGGGAGTGTCTATGCATCTGCTCCTTATTTGTCAACAGTAAGATATACATCAGTTCAGAAGAGTCAAATTGTAGAGAATACAAGAATACTACAATATCGATATTTGATAAGTATACTGTTCCTTATTGAATACTGGATAAAAGATTTGGTTTTTCCTAAAAATCTCAACTTTTTTTGCATGAGTGGAATACTCATTTACCTTGATGGAACTAACAATCATAAAGTTAATCAAACAATTGATTTGAAGTGCTTTAAGTAATACTGTAAAATTCGATGATTACAGTTATTGGAAGTAAAAGAAACAAACTGAAGTAATTAAAATGATATAGATAGATAAGGAAGATTGAAAACTTCTGAAAAATCTAGCATTTCCTCTGTGGATAAGCAATTAATTTGTACAAAAATTATCTTATATATCTTCTTATGTTACCAATGTTACCTATGTTCATTACTTTTAATTACATACATTCTTTTATCACATCATAGTTCATAAATGAAAGTCAGGCCAAAAGACATTAAGTAACTTGCCCAAGTTCACATAGATGATTTGTCAAAGAACCATGTATAGAGCCCAAGTATTCTACATACTTGTAACTAGATAAATAATGGGGAATGATACTATAGTATAACCATTTTCAAAACACAGGAAAAGATAATTTCTTTTTTTCCTAACACAATGTAGAACAAATAAACAAATAGAGATACAATTAAAATGAATGAGGATTATTAGTTTATTATTTGTCTTGAATATAAGTTCATAAGGTAAAGCAAATTTAATAAGAAAAGGATGGAGAACTATTAGGAGATAGATTCCACTGAAATATGAGGTGCATTAGATTCCACCGTAAGAGAGAATGATAGAGGGTAGTCAGCTAGACAAAGAGCCAAGCTTACCAGAAACAGAAAAGTTGAAAGCTCCTACTATAAAAGGGGATGGCAGTTTTCATGGAAACTAGGTGACAGGCAAACTCCAAAGAATAACAAGTCAATTAGCCTACTTGCTGATAAAAGACATTGCACTTCTCAATCCGAAGCCTTTGCACATTCTGTGGCTGCATGCCTAGAGTGCATTTCCCTCTCCTCACATCTAGCTCCTCAAATCCTTCACTTCTTTTAAAGCTCAAATTTTGTTAACCTCCCTTAGCCTCAATTTCCTCATTGATAAAACTGAAAATTCAGGTGTGGCTATATGAGCAAATAAATACGTAAACAGAGGTATGTATAACTGGTTTTGATAAGTGTATGAATCCTGTATTGAATCATGCCTAGGAGATTCACTCTAAAACAAAATCAAGGAAATAACTGGGCCAGATCAGGCTAAAAGGAGACAACATTTCTACAATGTCTCTATGTAGATGTATATGGTCAGTGAAATCAGAAGATATTCAGAAGCAAATATTTTAGCACCTATATCACGGTGTTACTGGGGAGATTAAATAAGATAATATATGTAAAATGCTTTGTAAACCTCAACAAGCCATATAAATGTTAGTTATTATTATATGAGACCTTTCAAAAGGATTCTCTCTAGTTATTAGGACCTTTCCAGCTCTGAATATGCCCTGTAACTGTTTTGTGAATATTTCTGCATTTACTGATATATGTATACATTGCTTCCTTCAATAATACATAACCATCCTGACAGGAAGGACTGTTTCTTTTTTGTCTTTACATCCCCAACCTCTAACAGAGATGTGCCATATAATCGATGCTTAATGTTTCTTGAATGATTGATGTCACCAGCAAAATACTACTTTAGCAAGCTGGAATAAAATGTTCTCACCTATTCACCCATAGTAGACACATAAGCATTATGTATCTACGTATAAAAAATGGAATAATGACTAAAGAGTAGGATTTTATTAATCTAGTCAAGCTCTAGTAGCATAAAATAATTATCTCACAAATGGAATATTCTTGTTTAATGCTCTCAATATTAGTGGTCAATACACAGAAAAGAAGCATATGACCATATGAACATATGCTAACAAACACCAATACAATCATTTTCAATGATACTGCCTTCTAAAGTAACAGAGACTACACATATAAATATGCCAACAAACATAAAATCTTCCAAGCCAGGAAATGCGGAGATTTTCTACAAGTTTCCAAAACAAAGCTCATGCAAAAGAAATACTATGAGAGAAATAAGGTGAGAGATATTACAGGGTAACAGAATATAAAATGCATTAAAAGTAAAGGACTAAAAGAGGCAGGGAGCTGGCTGGGTAATGTCTAGGAATCAATCATCAAATCCAAAATACGTGTACTTAATAAAAATACAATAACATAGTAAATAGCATATTAGTACTATCTATAATGTATAGATATTACATATATATACACATAGTATGCCTAATAATTAATCTTTTTTTAAAAAAGGTTAGCTAAGTGTTATAAGTTTAAGATTTTACTTATATATATCTGCACACTAAATCTCAAAAAAATAAGTTTTAAAGGTCACTAAATTAAATTGGATTAAAATATAAATAGTTACTGAATTGTTCATCAATTCTAATCATTCAATAAGAAATAAATCAAATTGTCTTTAGTAGCTGACAACTATCTCATAGATAATTTAGTGTAAATAAAGTACTATATTCAAAATATAGACATGTTTGTTGATCTACAAATTGTTGCTAAGCATTAGTGTTGTATATGCAGGATACTTGTTCTCACCTCCAAAGGGAAGTTCATATCTGACATCAAAACCATTTTTGACCTATTTCTTTTAATTTTCAAATTGTCAAAATGTCCAGTATTTGTTTCCTTTCTATTTATAAGACACAGTCTATTAATTTTTAAACATGCTTTTTTACCTTATTAAATTACTGATGAAATGAAAGCATATACCACTTCACCAAAACATTATTCTACATTTTAGTATAACTTAAGCATGAAACAAGCTATTTTCCCAAATAGAAAAACTATCTATTTATTCCCACTGCTTAAGAGCACATTTATAAACACAATCAACTTCAAAAAATAATTTAAAATGCATACATAATTAAAATTAAAATATAAATTTTTTAAGGAAATAACACATATCAATTTGGACTATGAACAAAATACTCAAATGTATCCCCTGATATTTAACCATCTTCCCAAGGTCATTGATGATCATTTCCTAAAGGAATCACAAAATGAACTTTTTCTTACTTAGAGCAAGAATAAGTCTTCTTGATATACACTAGGGGTTTTTGTCCCTTAATTTATCCAATAACCCAATAAACATTTATTAAGTGCCTACTATGAGACTGGCACTGTGCTAAGTACTGACTACTACAGTTATTAAAAAGACAGATAGTCCCCGCTCTTAAAGAGTTTACAATCTAGTGAGGAAGAGACAATTAACAAAGGGAAGCCAAGAAAGCAAGAGTAGGGGAAATAGGACACTAAGAAGTACCTGGCACAAGGGCATCTTTTTCCATGGGAGTTGAAATCAGACAAAGCAACAGAAGCAAAATGGAGTGATATATAATTTAAATCATATACTAACTCCTAGTAACAAGTATTAGAATTCAAATGAGAAAATAACACCAAAAGTAAGGAAAATAATAATAACTAGCAAATAGATGAAGCAAACAAAAAATAATCAAGAAATTGCAAGTATGTTAGACTAGGCCCTACACTTCTCTGAAATGCCAATTTTCACTCCACTTCTAGAAGATGAATATACTAATTGTAACATAGTAGCATCCACATTGTTGTTCTTTTGATCCTGTTTTCCTCCATCTGCATCATTTCATATGTGTCTTCCCAGAATTGTTTGCTAAATTCTTTCAATTCGCCATTTTAATGATGTGATAAAATTCCATTATAAATTATAATTTGGGGGCCGCTAGGTGGTGCAGTGAATAGAGCACTGGCCCTGGAGTCAGGAGGACCTGAGTTCAAATCCAGTTTCAGAAACTTAACACTGACTAGCCATGTGACCTTGGGCAAGTAACTTGACCCTAATTGACCTCCAAAAAAAAAAATTATAATTTGTTCAGTCAGTTCCCAATTTTCAAACACAGTTTGTCCCCAGATTTTTGCCAGTACAATATTGCTGCTAAGCATATTTCTGGGAAGGTTCTTCTTTTATTTGTCCTGTGGATGATGTCTGGATAAATCCCAAAGGTACAGTTTGGTCAAAAGGAAAACCCATTTGTATAATTCTAATTGTACAATTCCATGCCACTTTCCAAATGTTAGGCCAATTCACCTTTCCAGTAGCTTTCTATGATTATTCCTATTTCACCAATGCTGCACAAGATTGACTTTTGTTTATTTTTATTATCTTTGTCAATTTGACTGTGTTAAGTAAAAACCTTAAGTAACTTTAATTTACTTGACTGTTTTTCCAGGCACTATGTATGTTACAGACTATGCACTGTCATCTGACCTCACAGTCAGACGTATTAAAAAAAAAATCTAACTTTGCCTAATATGCTACACATGTTTTCCCTTTAATCTTGGAAAAGATCAATAACTCAATCAACCAATGTTTATGGAAAACTTATCACATGGAAGCCATTTGTTTATGGAGATACCAAAATTATACTGTAGTTTGAAATTAAGGTATAAATACATGAAAAATTAAATAATACAAAACTGTGATTCTTACCATTAATGAAATAATGAAATAAAAATTTTGAGATTTTAGAAACTTAAAGCATTTAGAGTTTTCAATGTAGGGTTTTGTTATGTATGGCCTTTCATTGTTCTCTTTATGTTTACTGGATGTATCTTATTTGTTCAAATGTATTACATTTTCAAGATCACAAAATATATTTTTATCATCTATACCTGTGTGCATATATACACATACATACACACATGACAATATTAAAATAACAATATAGTAAAATAACAATAACAACTCATTTATTTTTATCACCTTATTTTTGTACAGTGCTTTCCTCAAAAAAACCTTAGTAATCCACAGAGGACACAGACTCAGAGAAATAATAACACCTTCATTTTACAAATGAGGGTAAAGACAAGGTTGATTTGCTCAAGGTCACACAAACAATAAGATGAAATGCAAACAAGGGCTCCTGACTCAATAAATCAATGAAGTTATTTAGATTCTACTCTATACTATGTACTGTGTTAGGAACTAGGGATAGAAAGAAGACAAAGTAAATTATCCCTGCCCTCAAGAAGCTTACATTCTATTGGGGAAACAACAAGGCTGCATAAGCTTACATATCTAACAAAAGCATAACATAGTGGGGTCAAGTGTATGGGGAGGAATTCTGGGAATCAGGAAGACCAACGCTGACATATACTGGCTGTGTGACCATAAGAAACTCTGAATATCCCAGGCAAAACTGTAAGGCTTCATGTTGCTGAGGTGTCAGTGTGAATGGATAGAGAGAGTTCCCCACCAGAAGCTCCTTAACACTAAAGAAATCATACATCTGACTAACAGGTAGTGCACCCAAGTCATTGCTCTTACTACCAAAGCACCTAGCACAGGATTCTAGTATGTAGTTATCTTGAGAATAAATTGCTTTTAGCTCAATATAGAAAGGGCGGGCATTGTACCATGTGAGTTAAGTGGAATCACCACTTCATGCCCAAAGATTTCAGAATGGTCCCTAGCAGTAAAATAACAGTTAAAACATACTGGTTACTTTAAATAAACAAAAGTTTTGTTTTGTTTTTAAAACCCTGAGATATAACAGAAACCAAAAATAGCATGCCAAAGAAAAGGGAAGCTTTTCTTTTAGCTCTCTTAAGATTTGTATAACTCCATAATCAGAGATCAAATATTGCTAACTATTTTTAGGATGCATAGGTGTAAACACTACTGAAGTGCTACAATGAGTTCCAAATTACAATCTAGCTATTGTACAATTAATAAAATGCAAGCAGGTTAGTTTTGAAATATTTTCCTCAGGCCACGAAAATATATTTATGGCATTAATAAGAATATAACTAAGAGGAATTAAATAGTAGGGATTGGACTAGGAAATTTGGAAGTTCCTTTACACCTATAAATTAAAAACCTATTATTTAAGGCAATCACAGGAATAGTTCAAAAAGAAAATAAAACATATTAAAATGTCACAGTATAATATGTGGTACTATAATTAATGCAAGTACTTGAATAGTAGTATAACTCTCTTTGTAACTATGATTGAAAAGAAGCATGGCATAGCTCACAAAGAACTAATCTTGCAAACAGTGAGTTCAAATTCCCCCTGTGATACATGCTAGCTGCATGATCCTATGCAAGTCATTTAGCCTTTTGATAACCAAAGCAAGTTTGCACAGAAGGTGCCAATATTTATCTGTAGAGGAAGTTCCTTCACTTGGAGCTACCTACAATCGTAAAACCCCAGGTTGAAAATACAAATAATGACACAGTAATGCATTTTTAAATTTGGAAAAATACATAGAGACAATCTAGCATGAAAAATAAGAGTTCAAGACTAATTCTCAAGAACTGGGTTCAAATCCCACCCTGAGCACAGGAACTTAACCTCATAATGCCAGCAGGCAATTATCTTAATACTTTAAGTTAATGGTAACTTGCTAGTCTGCAATGAGGAATAGAGGCCCCGTGTCAATAGTACCAAACTCTTAAAAAAATCACAGCTCCAGACTATAAGAGCTCAAAATAACCCAACCTACCTGTATTCAAAATTCTTCTCAACTACATATTCTACATGTAAATAGATATTTCACAGACTGAATAAATTCTAACAGAAAAGAAAGTCAGGATTATTTGTTCATTTCAGATAAGCTCAAAAAAATTATCTGCAAAGTCAGTTTTTGAATATGGATAATTACTTTCATTATAATTATGGCAATACATTTTTAAGAGTTGCAGAAATAGGAAAAATACAAGTTTCTCCACTTTTTTGTTAATTTATATGCTGCCAAAGTTGGCAGTGATAGAGAACAACTACTGTCAAATAAAACATTGCTACTACAAAGGACTAGACTGGTAATAGGAAGGTGATGACCATAAATATTATCATCTTTCATTTCAAGAATGTCCTCCCTTCTCATTCCACTTGTTCAATGCTTCTTTAAAGGCTCAACTCAAGTATGTGTCCTATATGAAGCTTACTCTGATTCCCCTGGGTAAAAGTGTTCTCCCTACCCTCTCAAAATATTGTAGAGCATTCTAGATGGAATATCTCCTTTATCACACTATCTCATATTATATTCATCTCTGTAGACACCATCTCCCCACAAGCTCTTTGAAATCAGAGAATGACATTTTCCATGTTTATAAACTTTACACACAGTAGTCATTCAATAACTAATAGATTTGATTTTGAATGGAATAAAGCAATGGAAATATAATGAAAAAATTCCCTTTTTAAAAAAAAAAAGTTTAATTATGGACATAAAAACCAATCAACATAAGAAATGAAAAGGGAAAACATTCTGATCCCATGTGTTTCTATGACATATAGTTCTCAAAATATATATTAAATTTTGAGGATATTGAATTTAATAACGGATATCATACGTTATCTACCATATAACATATTAAGTTTAACAGCAAAAAAAGTCCTTGTTTTTATACCCTATTGAAGATCTTGTTGTTTAATTCTAAGTATTTGTACATTATTTGTTGAAGCTCTTTTCATTATTACTGTAAGATTTCTGGCTGTTTTTATAAACAAATACTTCTCAAATTCTAATTTGATGCTTCTTAAAACATGAATGTAAGAACCAGAGGGCAAAACAGAGGTTGAAAGAATCCACTGATCACCTCCTGAAAAAGATCCCAAAAAGAAAACTCCTAGGAATATTACAGCCAGGTTCCGGAATCCCCAGATTAAGGAGAGAATATTACAAGCAGCCAGGAAGAAACAATTTGAATAGTGTGGAAACACAAGCAGGATAACCCAGGATCTGGCAGCTTCTACACTGAGGGATCGAAGGGCTTGGAATATAATATTCCAGAGGTCAAAGGAGCTGGGATTAAAAACAAGAGTCACCTACCCAGCAAAACTAAGTATCATGTTTCAGGGGAAAATATGCTCATTCAGTGGAATAGAAGACTTTCAAGCATTCTTGCTGACAAAAACAGAGTTGAATAGAAAATTTGACATTCAGATACAAGAAGCAAGAGAAGCATGAGAAGGTAAACAGGGAAAAGAAATCATAAGGAACTTATCAAAGTTGAACTATTAACATTCCTAAATGGAAAAACAATAATTGAAACTGATGAAACTTTTCTCACTAGTTGAAGGGAACAGAAATATATTTATGTCTATATATGAGGGTATATGGGCATATGAATACATATGTGAATGTGTGTATATATATTTACAGATATATATAGACAGAGGGCACAGGACCAATTTAACAGGAAGGGATGATACTTAAAAGGTGAAATTAAGAGGTGAGAGACGAATATAATGAGAGGAGATGGGGAGAGACAGAATGGGGTAAACTATCTCATACAGAAGAGGCAAGTGAAAATGGTTACAATGGAGGGGAAGAATAGGAAGGCAAAAGGGAATGGGTCAACCTTATTCCCATTGAATTTGGCTTGAGGAGGGAATGACATACACACTAAAAAGGGTATCTCACCCTCCACGAGAGTAGGGGGGGAAGGGGATGTGAGGGGGGATAATGGAAGGGAGGGCAGGCTGGGGGGGGGGAGGGAAATTGGAAGCACCCACTTGTGAAAAGGGATGGGATCAAAGCAGAGAACAGAACAAGTGGGGAGGTAGGATAGGAGGGAGGAAAAATCTTTTACAATATATCTACTATGTTATTGTTTTGTATTAGCCACACATGTACAACCTATACTGAACTGCTTATCTTCCAAGTAAGGGTGGGTGACAAGGGAGGAAGGGAATGAATCTCGAATTCAAAGTTTTAAAATGAAATATTCAAATATATATATATATATATACTATTATTAATGCTATTTTACATGTAATTAGGAAATAAGATATACAGGCACTGGGGCATAGAAAAGTTGAAAGGGGTATGGGAGAAAATATGGGAGAGAGCAGATTAGGGGAGGGGATATCCTGTGGGACTGCTATTTTGGGGCGGTGGGTAGAGGAAAAATGGGGAGAAAATTTGTAACTCAAAATCTGGCGGAAATGAATGATGTAAATAAGAAGTTAATAAAGCATTTGAAAAAAAATTTTAAAAATATATAAAAAACAAATAAATTAAAAATTAAAAAAATAAAACATGAAAAAAAATATGAATGTAGCCAAAGATTCTCAAAAACTATGCCTGCAGATCATTAGAGCTAGTAGTTCATACCAGGCTGACAATGTTTCAAGCCAAAGTCCAAGAATAGACTATATGGCTTGTTTACAGTTACCAGCTTTGGTAAATTATAAAGAAGGAAATCACTGTAGTCACTGTAACTCATGAAAACCATCCACAGAAAAAGAGAAGGGTTTTAATGAGCATTAGTGGTAGAAATAACAAGACTGACAAAGGGTACCTATAATAAAAGGTAATTAATAACTGTTTGTTGATTGATCTATGAAGCACTGAAGTAAATCTACACAACAATTAACTATTCTGCAAAAAACATTTAATCTTATATCCCTGATGGCAGCATGAAGGTGAACCTGGATTCCCACTGATTATGCAAATCCAGTACAAGCTCTGGCGGGTTTTGATATGATAGAAAGGAACCAAGTATGGTCCAAGAAAATTTTATTTTCTCTATCCCAGTTCCCTAATTGATATATATATATATATATATATATATATATATA
>NW_027185887.1:502057-523182 GCF_028583685.1 Petaurus breviceps papuanus | reverse complement strand
ATATATATATATATATATATATATATATATATAAATGAATATAATATATGTATAGATATAGATATATAATACACACTATGTCCTTGGGTTGTTATAGAAAATCAAATGAATACAGAAAAGTACATCACTACTATTCTATCAATTTATTGACAAACTCCTTGGCCATCACAACCAAAGAAATAAAGGAAAACACAAAATGGCCCACATTTTTACACAATCTACTCCTGTTTCTAAGATGACAAAGGCAGAATGAAGGAAAAGAACAAAGGTACCAAGGATCACATAGTTTTTATCAAAATGGCACTGAAAATGGCATCAAAATGGCACTCTAAATGTGATATTCTTGTCTACTGAACAATGAATGGTCAGAGTAGAAGAGAAATTGCATAAATTAATCTTGACTTCTTTGTATAAATGAAAAGAGAAGGCAGGACAGGGCAAGTAAGACTACGTACAATGAGACTGTGTTGACCACAAAGTTGGGGCTCAGTACATTCAGATTGACCCTTTATTCACCAAGGTGAATAAAGCGTAGAATAGCCTGGTAACATGAACACTGAATGGTTCAGCTAATTAACCAGCAAGACACATCTATGATTCACTGGCCCAAACAGTTTCCCTTTGGTTCTTACTCTCCAAATACTAGTCATACTGAATACTCAAATGCCTAAGAGGAAACAAACCCCACCTCCTCCCTTAGAAAAACAGTTATCACTGGCCATTGTCTCATTCCCATTGAACTCAATCCTACCCTTCAAATGATACACTCTAGTTCTACTTTGCACTTCCAATGTGCTCTCCATAACTTTCACTCCATGATTAGCAATGTTCTCTTTATTTTAGATTTCTTCTGTTCCTTCCACAATCTGACTCAAAAAAAGAACTAATTCCCACTCCCCTCAGACAACAACACATGTGTGATCACCCTTGTTCAGTACTAACAGAAACTTTTCTCATAGGTGACCACATACTAGTCAGGGAAGCAAATCAGAATACTCCATAGGTCAGAAACTATTCCCCCCCGTAGTGACACACTATCCAAATTTGTCACCCAATCCAGGTTCAGTCTGTAATGCAATGGATCACAGGTCATTCTCTCTCCTTTCTAAAGGAATTCAGTTCCTGGCTCACAGTTATATATCCAACTGTACCTCTTATAGTAGGATACTTCCCCATAGATGTTAATTTTTCCTTTAATACCCTTAACTATAACTTCCCCAATCTACTTAACTGCCATGACCTAGTATTCTTCTCCATCCTCATACTAGGATAGTCATGACATCTTGCACAAGTGTTCCACTTCCTCATGACTAAGAACTCTTGAGAGTCCATTATCAGATCATAACCTCCTATCATACCATCTTTCCGAATACTTCAGTTTCCCTAAAAATCTTAGAAATGGCTTTCCAAAGGGTGGCTAGGTAGCACAGTGAAATAGAGCACCATCCCTGGAGTCAGGAGGACCTGAGTTCAAATACAGCCTCAGAAACTTAACACAAAACTAGCCATGTAACCTTGGCCAAGTCACTTAACCCCAATTGCCCTGCTCTCTCCCCTTCAAAAAAAAAAGAAATGGCTTTCCAAGTAAACCATCTTATCATCAACAAGCAGGGATAGTGCTGTCTCCTATTTATCCAGCTTTATTCCTTTTATTTCTTTCTCTTGTCTTATTGCTATTGTTAGCATTTTCAGAACTATAAAATATTAGAAAGGAGTGGGCAACTTATATGCTTACTTTCTCAACTATAAATTTTATAAATACAAGTCACACATCATCAAGGGTATCCTTGATGAGTGTAGTAGAAGAGGTAGAATTTCACAATCACTATTATTTAAACCTCTGGACAGCATTCCCTATCTTTTTCTCCTTTGTTCTCAGATTAAGATGGGGCCCATTTCCTTGATAAGGTCAACCACTCTTCTTGTGACTTTTGAATCCAAACAGTCCCATCTACTGTAGCAGTTTGCAATCATCCCAGGTTCAAACTCTCCCAATGCATGAGTTCTTTCCCTGTTATTTACAAATATGCCTAAATCTTACTTCACTAAGCATTACCATCCTCGCACACTATGTCTCCCCTGTATAAGAGCCAAAAACCTAGGAAGTTATTGATACTATTTACCTTCCCATTTCCTCTCCTACCTTTCAACTTCTTAAACTGCCTTCCACACTTTACTTAACATTACCAACAATCTTTTTATTGCTTACAACAATGGTCTCTTCTCTGTCTTCATCCTTCTTAATCTTTCTGCAACTACTGACTTTACTGATTACACCCTCCTCCTGGATCTTCTATCTTCCCTGGCTTTGTGTAATGCTCTTATCTACTGATTCTCCTACATGTCTAATTGTTCCTTCTGTCTCCTTTGCAGGACCATCATCCATGTCCTATGTATCAGTGCTTCCCAGGGCTCTGTCCTCTTTTCCCTCTCCATATCCTATAACTAAGTGATCTCATCATTTCCCCCATAGGTTCAACTGATATATCTATGCAAAGACTCCCAGATCTACACATCCTACCCTCATCTCTCTCCTGAGCTCTAGTTCTAATAACATCTGCCTATTAAGCATTCCCAGCTGAATACTGCATAGGTATTAGAAACTCAAGAAATGCAAAACAAAACTAATTATCATTTGCCCCTCAAATACACCTGTCTTCCCACTTTCTCTATTTATTTCAAGAATATTACCATTTCACAAGCTAATAGTCAACTTTGATCTTTCATTCTCACTTACTCGATTTATCCAAATGATTTCATTAAAGTTCCTGTCTTTCTCCTGTATGATTATTCACATTAGCAGAGCAAATTATCCTTTGCTACAAGCCTATCTCTTTTGCATTTTCTAATATCATATTCCAAGATGTGTTCTCATTTTTAGCAGAAGCTGAGAGGCATTCTATGATCCCGATTATGGTCCCTTTGTAATTTTATAGCTTCTTACTGGATATTTCCAGTATTTTTTTTCTTTGATGTGAAAGCTCTGTATTCTGGCTATGATGTTCCTGGAACTTTTCCTTTCCAAGTTCCATTTAGGAGATAATCAATGAATTCTCTCTTTAGTTTGCTCTCTGGATCAAACAGAGATGAGCAATTTTCATCTATGATTTCTTTAAATATTGTGTCTAGGCTTTTTCTTACTCATGGACTTCAGGGAGTCTAATGATTCATAAATTTATCTCGCCTTAACTTACTTCTTTTCTATGTTATCTGTTTTTTATATTAAACATCTTAATTTTTCTTCTATTTTTTCAAACTTGCTACTTTGTTCTAATTTCTTACTGTCTCATAAAAGATTCGATTTCTGTTTGGCCTATTCTAGTTTTCATAGAGTCATTTCTTACATAAGTTTTACCACTTTATCTTAAAAGCTATACTCCTTCCAATTCTATCCACCAGGTATTTTTTTTTCTTTTTTTTATCTCTTGTTTCATTTCTTCTAGGTATTCATGAAGTCCTTGTAGAAAGTCTATTTTTTTTCCTTTAAGTTTGTGCTTCAAAATGTTAGGGGGTTACTCACTCCTTCTTTTGGGAGATCAATAAATTACTGTAAGTTTTCATACTAATAAGTGTTTTTTTTGATTTAACAATCTTCACAGAGCTTTAAGTTCCTGAACTGGGGTCTTGTGCCAAAACAAGGCTCTGCCATTAGCTGTTGTTTAGGGTGGGCCAGGTGGCCCTCCTTAATATGACTGTATTATACTTACCACCACCTCATAGGGCTAGGACCTCCTGGATCATAGTGTTCACAGTGTTGTACTTTTTCAGGACCCCTTCTCGATGGAAGTTTCAGGAACTTCAGAGTTCCTGGGCCCAAGGTATTCCAATCTGAGTTCTGTATCTCCACACTACCTGTTACCTAGTACTGTTATCCAGTATTTCCAAGACACCCTCTGGGGCTTTCTAACAATGCTAGGGCTTTGTCAGGGCAGCTTTCCACTCATACTGCCTCTAGACAAAAAAAAAGCTGGCAGGCCACTTATGTCTCTGACCAATCTCTAATTGTGCTAGAAGGCTACTGTGTGCTGTCAATAGCACTGCTGATGAATCCTTTTTCTATTGCCATTGAGATTCTGGTTAATGTCTTGTGTAGTTCTAGTATGGAAGAAATAATTTATTATTGTTTAAATATATGCATTGAATTTCTTGATTATTATTCAGTCTATTGAGAAGATCAGGGTTTTGCTGGTGTAAGCATGTAGGAGCTAAGCACAATGCCTCTTGATCAAGCAGCTATCTTGGCTATAAGTCCTCTTCTTCCCTTCTTGATTCTTTGCAATCTAGTCCTTAATACTACCACTCAACTAAAATTGTTCTCTCCAATATTATCAATTTTTAAATGCTTAATAAAATGGCCTTTTTTGAAGGCTTCATCTTTCTGAAGTTTGTAACACTGTTGACCACTGCTTCCTCTGTCAAAATTCTATCCTCCCTAGATGCTTTAAAGACACTGCTCTTTCTTGATCCTCCTGAATCTCTGTTTCTTTTTCAGAATCTTCAAAAAAAAAAATTAGCTTTTCCTCCCCCACATACATGAATATGCCTCCCAGGGCAATGGTCCTGGGCCCTCACCTCTCCCTTTTGCAAATCTCTTTAGAGTTCATGAATTTAATTATCATCTCTATGAAAATGATTCTTAAATTTATATATGGTGAACTTTAAATGATTAAATCAGAGATAAAGACAAGAATTAGCTATGGCCCATCATCAATGAAGCAAAATGGAAAGTGTTGAATTTAGAGTAAGAAGACAGAGATTTGAATCCTGGCTCTTTAACTTAATATCTATGTAACCTAGAGCAAGTCTCTTAATCTCTCTGGACTTCACTTTTTTCATGTCTACAATAGGTAGTTGGACTAGATGGCCTCTGAGCCCCCATAAACCCTAGTTATAAGAATCTACTATCCTACTAAATTACTTTGTATTGACTTTATACATGTATTTTTAATTACTTATCGATGAGCATATTGTGTCCTGTGCCCTACCCCACCCCTCACACTAACACCCCAAGAGAAATGAAAGTTCTTGAAGAGCAGACTCTTTTGCATTTGTCTTTATAACTCCAACACCCAGGACTCCCAGGACATTGCACACAATAGATATTTGTTAACTGTTGGACTGAATTGCAACAGCACTTATCTCTGGCCCTTGTCCAAAATGAGGCTTGTCTACTCTTCAAATCTGCCTCAACTTATCTGGGCACTTTGGGATTTTCCAAGGAAATTCTTCATAATTTTCATTAATTTGTCTTCAAAGAAGGAATTTGTGATTGTGTATGTGTGTTTGTGTGTGCATATATATGCATATACATACATATACACATAAACACATGTATGTATAAATAGTCCTCAAGTGAAACCAGTCACCAAAGTTATCATTTAATTTATGCATGGGGTTTATAAAACTGGACTTTTATATAACAAGCTTCCATAAAGTGAATTAAACAGGGAAACATCACTAATTGCCGCTTCTACTTTAACAGATATAAAAATTTTAACATAGACAACATCTGTCTGAAGTTCAAAGGTCTTTGTGTTTATTAATATACATCTGTAGAAAATTCCTGAAGTGCAAAATTTCAATAATCGCCACTAGGATAAACCTATATCAGTTTCACATGAATAAAGCATAAAAGCCTTCATAACACCAGTAATAGGCTACTTCAGGACTTGTCAATTAAGAGCATTTATGCATTATTGACTTATACATTATAATGCATAAATGTAATCATATGTGGAGGTACGCTATTGCATTAATTGAAAAACAATTGGATTTTTCCTCCAAAGGTGACTTTTTGCATTATCAAGGTTTCTAATCTGTGATAAGTTCTATAAGCAATGGAAACATTAAGCCATTGATTTATGTCTTAATACAGACATGCTGAGCTCTTCAAGAGACTCCAAAATAGCATGCACTGCAGATTGTGATTCAAACATAAAACAAAAGTTAAAATGTTAGCATTTTTTCTTGACTATATTGTAGTATATTAATTGTTGGTCTTGGTAATATAGCTTATTAGTTTTGCATAATTTAAGTTTTAATTCATCGTTTAATTTTTAATTAAGTAGTTTTTTTTTTCAATATGAGCTTTCTAGTAAGATTTTAGTTAGTTGCTAAGCACAGTATACATAAAACAATTCTCTGGCAGGATATACAGCAGTGCCATATTCTATATAATTTCTCAATGATCACAATTATAAAGAAAATCATTTTCATTTGTATTCTGAAAAACTAACAGGCATTTTAATGTATCATTAACATTTAAATAATTTAAGCTTGGAAACTACAGCTGAACAACTAAAGACCTGATTCATAACAGCAAAACCTAATCACCTCCTTCATAAGAGAACTCTGTCGTGTTGTAGTCAAAAAAATAGCATAGCTTTTTAGGATATTGCACTCTGCATTAAAAGCTAATTTGTGTTTTATTTTCCTGGGCAAACTACTGGGACCCATATTGCAGTAAGTATCAAGGAATAAAACATTCTCCTCATGGGAGAGAGAGAGAACGTTGCCCACCTATCATAACATCTAAAACTTAATGTGAATTAGGGGGTATCAGAGAAGGCCTATGAGGGAAGCTTTAACTTACATGTCAACTTATGAGTTTGGGTACATATCCTATTAAATTTTAAAGTTATCCTATCAACTGTTATGTTGCATAGTTCTACCCTTAAGTTGCCTCTAATGTATAAAGCTCTTCAAAGCAGCACAGTCATTAACACAGCATTGTGTAGCATCAACTGCAGAGCCTTTTATTTTTTTTTTTAAGAAAGTCACATTACAATAAACTTCTGTGGGTTATTAGCTTTATTCAATGTATTTCTTTCTAGCTTCACTTTAATTCATTTTTACACATTATGTATCTCGGTAAAGATGAAAGCACATTAGAAAGACTGCACTTGGGAACTTGAAGGTATTATGAGAAGATGGACTAGCAAGACTGCTAAGAAAGCTAATAGGTAGTATTTAATATCTAGCATTTATGTAAGCCCCTACTATGAGTAAGGCAATTTGCTAAGCACTTTATAAATATTATCTCGTTTGATCCTCAACACAACCCTGGGAGGTAAGTAGGATGGTTCTCCTCTGAAACATATTATGAATTATAGAATTCTGATTTGCTTACTTTATACCTCTAACACAAATTAACTGTATGTACTGAGGAAAGTCACAACCTCTCACTGTTCTTCTTTACCATTCACAGAGAAGTTTTCAACTCTCACTGGGAGAAGTTCCGATACCAAGGAAATTACAGTTCTAATGTGCATGACTAATTTGCATGACTCATGAATAACCAAAATATATTTACTTCCAAATCACTGAATCCTTATATACCTCCTCTATCCATATTACCACTTTATTAATTTTAAGAAAATCAAGAAAAATTCTTTCTCTGTGTGTGTATAATGTGTGTGTTTTTTAAACAGGGCATCCACAGTTACAGTGATTCCATGGTGCTTTTTAAAACATTAAATTCCCATTTGAAAGCAAAGTGAGCTAAATAAGATCAATAATAATAATTCCTTAATAAAAGTGCTCTTGATTTTGATAAAAACTCAATTTACATAAGGAAAACTTGCAGCATTAAAATAAAATATGCTTTGTCTTTGCCAGAGGAAAAAAAATCAGATGAACAAAGGCACAACTAGCACCCAGCTAATTAGAGCAGACGAAAATAAGAGTCAGCAATAATGATGAGGAAGATGAAGAAGATAATGACTGCAGTGCTTTACACATTACAATGTGCTCTCCATACAACAATCTGGTAAGAAAAATGGTACATGTACTTTGAGCCTCATTATATAGCAAAGGAAGCTAAGATACAAAGTTATTTGACCTGCCAAGATTTCATATTAAATATGGCTCAGAACAAGAACTAGAACCCAGATCAACTGACAACAGTCATTTTACACTCACACCAATGTCAACTCTCTCTCAGACGCTTCTGTACCAAATGATATAAACTGGTTGCTTTACCATATGCCATAGGCTGGTTTTGTTTTTTGCTTGGTTTGCTTTGGTTTGATGGGAAAGGAGGGCAAATATTTGCCATCAAGTTAAATACAGAAACTACAAATGAACACCCCACAAGAGATACCTGCTTTGATGATTCGAATGAGGTCCTATTGCTACTCCAATTTTGCAAAACACATTACAGCAATGTGGTGAGACTAGAAGATGCTTGATGCTGCTTCTTCTCTAAGTTCTAAATCTACAATTAAGTTATAAATCTACAATTGGAAAACAAAGGAATTCTAAACTGAAGGACCATCACTTCTTTGAATCACTTTTGTTAATCACATTAAAAAACAAGAAAATGGTATTAAAATAAAAATGTCATTAGTGAAGAAAACAAGCTTATTGTATTGGTACAATGAGTACTTACTGTGTGCCATGAATTGTGCTACCTACTAAGAATAAAAAGAAAGAAAAAAGTATGAAATCTCCTGCATCCAAGGAGCTCATATTTAATGGCATATATAAAAACTAAGTACATACATAATACACAGGTAATAAATGGAAAGTAATCTGAGGGGAAGGCAGTACTAGCAGACAGGACTGAGAAAGGCAACTCCAAAAACTTGAAACTGGACCTGGGATTTGAGCTGGGTCAAGAAGAAGACCAGAGGCAGAGGTGATGGGGCAAAACATACCAAGCATGGGGGAAAGCAAATGCAAAGGCAAAAAGGTGGGAGGTGGAGTACTAAGTTCAAGAAAATGTAAATAACCTGACATAGCCACCCAGGAAAGTTTGTGAAGTGGGGTAAGTTACAAGAAAACTGGAAAGGCAGGAAGGAGCCAGATTCTGAAGAGCTTTAAATGTCATACAGAAGACTTTATATGTGATCCTGGAGGCAGCAGAGAGCCACCAGAGCTCAAGGAGGAGGGAGCGACATGGTGAGACTCAGCCTTTGTCACCTTGACAGATAAGTGGACGATGAAAGAGCAGGGAGAGACTTGAGGCAGGGAGAAGAGTTAGAAAGTTATTATACTAACGCATCTGACATTTAAAAGAAGACTTAGGTCCCATAGTACCCAAATTATTATCAAAAACAGAGAAGTCATATTGCTAGAATATTCTTATTAAATATAATCAATGCCTAAACCAGGGAAGGATAAAACATAGAAGGAAAACTATAGACTAATATGATTAATGAACATCAATTTCAGAATTTATCAATAAGTATGTGGTTTTCTTATTGTTTTTTTTTTACTATGATTACATTGATTATTTTTCTAATTTTGAATCATTCTTACATCCCTAATATAAATTCAGTTTGGTCAAAATAAATTATTTCTTGTATCTTACAGTCTATTTGACAGGATTTTATTTAAATTTTTTTTTTAATTTGACAGGATTTTATTTAAAATTTCCAGACTTAACAGAACAAATCCTTTGGGGGAGATTCAGTTTAGATTCAGTCAAAGGGCTGCACTTAAAGACCTAGAGGGCCACAGGTGGTCTCAAGGCTACAGGTTCCCCCACCCCTGATCTAGACTATCAGGAGGTATCATAAAAAGAGGAAGCTACAAAAGGAAAAAGAACTTTCAGAATTCAACTATATTACAAAGCAGCAGTCTTCAAAACCATCTGGGATTAGTTTAAAAAGAGAGAGGTATATGAATGGAAGAGATTAGACAACAGGGAATAAAAAACAATTTAACTGAGTAAAATACTAATCAATAAAAAAGAAAGCCTAGATTACATAAGAAAGAAAACTCCATTTAAAAAGAAAAAGACTGGGAAAACTATATGGCAGCAAGTAGGCTTAAACCAACACCTTATAGCATATTCATACAATACATTCTAAAAGGATATATGACTGTAATAACAAAGATCATACTACTAAAAATCTAGAAAAGAAATAGCTATGAGGAAGAGAAATATTCCTAACCAAACAAAAGACAATTATAAAAGATAACTTTGATTATGTGAAACTAAAAAGCTTTTACAGGTACAAAATTAATGTAGCCATAAAAAGATGTAAAGTAGGGGCTAAGTGGCACTAGAGCACCAGCCCTGGAGTCAGGAGGACCTAAGTTCAAATCCTACCCCAGACACTTAACACAAAAACTAGCCATGTGACATTGGGCAAGTAACCTCAATTGCCCTATAAAAAGCAAAAAAAAAAGATGTAAAGTAGTAGAAGGGAGAGAAAAACTGCATGAAATTTCGCTGATAAGAGTCTGTTATCATACACACAGACTCATGCGCACACACACATATATGCAAATATATACACATATTCTATAAAAATTAATTTCTTATATATACATATATTTGTTTTATATACATATATATGTATAAACACACATTTATATATGTATATGTATGGAACAATAATTATTCCCAAAAGATAAAAGGATATAAACAAACAGTTCTCAAGAGAACTGCAAAATATTAACAGCCATATATAAAAGAACACACTAGATCACTAATAATTTTTAAAATTGAAATCAAAACAACCTTGATGTTTCATCTCAAGCCTGAAATTTGGTAAAGATGACAAAAAAGAAGGCATTATTCAATGCTAAAGGGGTTGTGGGAAGAAAGGTACACTACTGCATTATAGGTAGATTTGAGAATTGGTAAACATATTTTGAAAAGCAATTTGGAATTATTTACTAATATATCCATACCCTATGACCCAGAGATTCCATTACTGGGCTAATACCTCCAGAAAACTATTGATAAGAGAAAAGCCCCCATATAACCTCAAATATGTATACAAGCACAGTTTGCAATAACAAAAAACTATAAACAAAGAAGATACCTATCAACTGGGAAATGGTTTACAAACTGTGGGTAATGAATGTACTGGAATATTACAGTGATGTAAGAAAGGATTATGTGATGAACATAAAAAGGGAAGAGAAAATGTGCTTAAATGGATATATAACCTAGAATACAAAATATACAATGACTATAAGAACGTAAATAAAAAAACCACGGCGCACACACACACAGACAAACAAAGGGGAATGCTGCAAAATTATAATGAACAAGGATGGCTTGAAAATAAAAAAGACATGAGAGGATAACCACAAACCTTCATGGAGCTGGAAGGTCCAAAGATGTTAGACATTGCACATGTTTGGGGGGTTTTTTCAATCCATTAACTAATTATGCTGATTTATTCCTCATCTTTTCTGTCTTAAAAAATATTTCTTAGGGACCTGCTAGGTGACTCAGTGAATAAAGCTCTGGCCCTGAAGTCAGGAGGACCTGAGTTCAAATCCAGCCTCAGATACTTGACACACTTGCTAGTTGTGTGACCTTGGGCAAGTCACTTAACCCAACTGCCCTGCCTTCCCCCTCCAAAAGCCCCCCAAAAAAATATTTGTTATATGTAATAGCTCTCTGGAAGGGGGAAAAGCAATACTGGGAGATACTATGCTAACATCATAAACAAAAGACATCAATAAAAATTTCTTTTTTAAAAATGGTCCACATAGAACTGATCTAACCATTCTGGAGAGCAATTTGGAGCTATGGCCAAAGGGCTATAAAAATGTGCATACCCAGCAGAACCCACAAAATGACACAGAGAAGCTAACCTCCCGCGGACAGCCAGGCAGGCCTGCAGGAATCGGCCAGCGCAGCACACTGGGAGGCCAGTTTAGCCGCACGCCAAGGCTTTAGCCCAGGGCAGTCCTGACCAGCCGCAGGCCAGAGGGACTCCAGATCAGCATGAACTGTGGCCATTTCCAGAACTAGCAACACATAGATGCAAAGGACAAAGTGAGAGGTCAGTGCAGTCTGGATTTTGGGACCGAGTAAGTGGGAGAGCGTGGCTTTTGCCCCCTGGGGAGAGAAGCCGCTGAGACCCCCAGCACAGCCAGCCAGCGCCACGTGGCAGCTTCAGCTCCTGGCCTTCAGAGTGTAGGGGGACCAAGCACCAGTCTGAGGGGTAATAACTCTTGCTTTAACCTGCTTGGATCTGGATTGCAGTCTAGGGTAGAGGTCCTGGGGTGTGTGTCCTCCAGCTTGCCAGAGCGAGAGGGCACCCATCTAATACCTCTGGCAGCTGAGAAAACCCTAGCATTTGGGACGAAAGCTCCCCTATCTGGTGACAGAGTCCTACTGGGGCAAAAAGCCCAGGGGTCAAGAGACTGAGGAGCAACATCACCAGACAAAGGAAACAAAGCAGACAGAAGATATCAACATTAGACTCCCATTTTGGGGACAAAAAGGAGCAAAGCACAGAACAGGAGGAAGACAGCGAAGTCAGAACTCCTGCACCAAAAGCTTCAAAGGAACATACGAGCTGGTTACAGGCCATAGAGGACCTTAAGAAGCAGATAAGAGAAGTGGAGGAAAAATTGGGACGAGAAATGAGAACAATGCGATAAAATTACGAAATGAGAGTCAACAACAGCCTGACTGAGGAAAATAACACCTTAAAAAACAGACTAACTCAAATGGCAAAAGAGGTTCAAAAAGACAATGAAGAGAAGAATGCCTTAAAAAGCCGAATTTGCCAGATGGAAAAAGAATCTCAAAAGTTCAATGAAGAGAATCATTGCTTCAGAATTAGATTGGAGCAAATGGAAGCTTATGACTTTATGAGAAATCAAGATGCTGTTAAACAGATCCAAACAAATGAAAGAATAGAAGGCAATGTGAAATATCTCATGGGAAAAACCACTGACCTGGAAAATAGATCCAGGAGAGATCATTTAAAAATTATTGGACTACCTGAAAGCCATGATCAAAGTAAGAACCTAGAAAATCATCCTCCAGGAAGTTCTCAAAGAAAACTGCCCTGATGTTTTAGAACCAGAGGGCAAAACAGAGGTTGAAAGAATCTACCGATCACCTCCTGAAAAAGATCCCAAAAAGAAAACTATTACTTTTAGTTTACAACATTCAGTTCTAGGAATATTATAGCCAGGTTCCAGAATTCCCAGATTAAGGAGAGAATATTACAAGCAGCCAGGAAGAAACGATTTGAAAATTGTGGAAACACAATCAGGATAACACAGGATCTGGCAGCTTCTACACTGAGGGATCAAGGAGGTCAAAGGAGCTGGGATTAAAACCAAGAGTCACCTACGCAGCAAAACAGAGTATCATGTTTCAGGGGAAAATATGGTCATTCAGTGGAATAGAGGACTTTCAAGCACTCTTGCTGAAAAAAAACAAGAGTTGAATAGAAAATTTGACATTCAGATACAAGAAGCAAGAGAATCATGAGGAGTAATACAAATATCCAAGACAAAGGCTTCCACTCCTCATCTTTGAATTATACTTCTCCCAAATACTACCTTGGAAACTGGTGCTGAAAAAATGTCACATAAGGAAGAAACTAGTTATAATTTAAGAACTTCTCTTACTAGCAGTTGATTTTTCAAGTCCAAAAACATTTCCACAGCTTCTCAATATTTAAAAAAAAAAATTAAAAAAAAAACAAAAAATAAAATATCCTCTGCCCCCTAATAAGCTGAATATAGGCACATGGAGCCTGTGGTGGGAGGAGTTTGCTGAAGGGTGAAACAGCCCACAGGAAGCTGGGACTTAGAGTTAGCTAGACTGGGAGGAGGAGAGAACACATCCAAGGGAATCAGGCTTGTGAATAAATATAAATGTTAGTTTTTTGTTGGTTTGTGGGAAAGCTAAAGGATGATATGGCTCTCTGTGCTGTTGTGGTTTATAAACTTCTTTGCTACTATGATGGAATTAGCTTACTGGTTTTGGGATTTGGTTTTCTGGTATCTGAATAAATGTTTTGCTTCTGTCTTCTAAAAAAAAAAAAAATGTGCCTACCCTTTGACCCAGCAATACCACATCTAGGGCTGTATTCCAAAGAGCTCATTCAAGTGGGAGGAGGACCAATATGTACAAAAATATTTATAGCAGTTGTTTTTGTGTTGGCAAAGAATTGGAAATCAAGGGAATACCGTTCAATTGGGGAATGGCTAAACAAGTTGTGGTATATGAATGTAATGGAATAGTATTGTACTATAAGAAATGAGGAGCAGATAGACTTCATAATAACCTAGAGAGACTTATATAAACTGATGCTGAGTGAGGAGTGAAGAACCAGAACTTTGTACACAGTTACAGACACATCCTATCTGTGACAACTAACTTTGATAAACTGGGCTCCTCTCACCAATGCAAGGTTAGAAGACAACTCCAAAAGACTCATGATGGAAAGGGATATCCACATCCAGAGAAAGAACTATAGAGTCTGAAGCAAACTCTCTCTCTTTTTTGTTTTGTTCCTTCTTTCTTGTTGTTCACTCCATTGGCTATAATTCTTCTTTATAACCTGATTAATATTTAATGTGAAGGTATATGTAGAAACTATATCGGACTGCATGTCACCATAGGGGAGAAAGGGGGAGGAGAGTAACAGGAAGAAGATTTGGAACTCAAAGGATTGTGGAACTGAATGTTGTAAACTAAAAGTAAATATATAATTTTTTTTTAAATAGTCCACATAAAAGATAAGGAAAGTCTAAACCAGGATGGAAACTGAGTGAGTACACAGAAGATATATCAGTTTTTCAGTCAATAAACATTCATTAAGTGCCTACTAAGTGCCATTTACTGTGAGATACTGTAAGTACTGGAGATACTGCCCCTTTCCCCCCCCAAAAAAAAGGCAAAAGTCAGTCCCTGCCCTCAAGGAACTTCTGATCTAAGGAGGGATACAAAATGCAAACAAATATACAAAGCAATCCATACACAGGATAAATAAGACATAATTAAAAGACAAAGGTACAAAAATTAAAAGGGTTTGCAACAATAATAGAAGCAATGCTTCCAAAAGAAGATGGGATTTTAGTTGGGACTTAAAAGAAGTCAAGGAAGCTAGAAGAAACACCTAGGAAGGAAAGCATTCCAGGTACTGTAGACAGAGGAAATACGAAGAGGAAAATAAAAATGTCTTGTTGGAAAGCCAGGAGGCCAGCGTCAATGGATTGAAGAGTAGGTGTTAAGGTAAGTTGTAAGAAAATTGGAAAAGTGAAAGGAGGCTAGCTCATAAAGGGCTTTGAATGACAAAATGGCATTCAGAGAGGATTTTATATTTGATAATTCAGTCAGATCTATGCTTTAGGGAAATCAACTTTCATAGATAAATGGTGGATGGCTTGGAATGGAAAGAAACTTGAGAAAGATAGACCCAGTAGGAGGCTATCAATAGTCCAGTTATGAGGTGATAAGGGCCTGAACTATAATGGTGGCAACATCACAGGAGAGAACTGGGCATATTCAAAAGATACTAGAGAGATAAAATCAACAGGGTTTGGCAATAAATTGGATTTGGTGAGTGAGAAATAGGGAAGAGTCAAGGAGGGCACCTAGGTTGTGAGACTGAGGTATTGGGAGGAGAGTGTTATCCTCTACAATAACAGGGAAGTTAGAAGGGAGAAAGAGTTTGGGGGAAAGATAATAATTTCTACTTTGGACATGCTAATTTTAATATGTCTACTGAAGATTCAGTAGAAGAGGTAGAAACAATCAGATTTGACAAGGAAATGAACATGAAAGATGTACCAGTGAGCAGGCACCACAATTGTAAATGTGAATGACCAGATAGATGACAGGGAGGTTGGGAAGAAGGGGAGGGTTGGGGGGAAAAGATAATCAATTCTGTTTTGAACATATTGAACTTGAGATACTTAAGAGACTTCCAGTTTAAGATGGCAAAGAGGCAATTGGTGATATACAACCATAACTCAAGAGAGACTACATACATAGATCTGGAAATCAGTAGCATAGAGAAAACTCAACTCATGGGAGTAGATGAGATCATTAAGTAACACAAAAAGTAAATACCAAAAAGAGAAGCAAGTACAGTACACAGGATTAGAGATACCAAAGATTGCTCAGCAAAACATAGATGAAAACCAGCAAAGGAAACTGAGGAGTAGTGGAATGGAAGAGATAAAAGAGAGATGTGTAACAAAAGACTGTAGGACAGACCATGCAGGAGGAAGAGCTAGCCAACAGAGTCAAAAAATAGAGAAGTCAAGGACTAAGACTGAAAAAAAGGCAATAGATTTGGGAATGAAGAGATCATTGGTAATGTTAGAGAGGGTACTTTCAGCTGAATGATGAGGTCAAAAGCGAGACTGCAGAGGATTTAAAGAAAGCAGGAAGACATTGATCTTTTAAATGCACTTTCACATTTTTAATCTTAACATGCTATTACAATACCCCTATAAAGTAGTTTTATTCCCATTTTGCATGAAGGAAACTAAGACTCATTCAGTAAATTCAAGTGGACAAAAGCAAGTTTGTATACTAATCAGAACACCATATTAGGCACTTAAAACAAGAAGATGATTATATAAGATATCATCCCTGCCCTCATCAATTTCAAAAATTTCAAGATTTATTCTTTCCCCTAAAAATTTTCATGGATATTTACTGAATGCACCATAGAAATATTTTTTGTCAGACAAAATGTAACTGACTTCTAGAACACTATACAATAGAGGTATTTACCAAAATTAATACACTTGAGCAATTTTGTTCCAGTTCCAAAATGTATTATATTTCTATTAGCCAAATGACCGTAAAAGAGAACATAAGTTCTAAAACATAAGTATAACTCCAAATTACTTTAGATAAAAATATATAGTCTTGCAATAATCCATACAGTAAAAAGAAGGAGCTTTATTTTTGGTATTTTCTAAGATAAATGGTACAGTAGAGTGTCCAGGCCTGGTTTCAGGAAGACATCTTCCTGAGGTTCAAATCTGGCCCCAGACACGTACTAGTTGTGTGACCCTGTTAACATAACACTGTTTTCCGCAGTTTTCCTCATCTGTCAAATGAGCTAGAGAAAGAAATGGCAAACCACTCTAGCATCTTTGCAAAAAAAAAAAATGCCCAAATGGGGTCAAAATGAGGTGGACACAACTAAACGACTGAAGAAGAAGAAAGGAAAACAAGAACATTCTTTTTAAACGTATTTTTAATCCAAACTTAGCACCAGATAAAATAAGCATTTTCATTTGCACAGTAGAAGAGAAAAAAGAGAACTCTACCTGACTACAGATCTCTGCTCTGTATAATTTCCTATTCTTTTCAGGTATATCCTAAATTCAAACAGTAGCTTTCAGAGTTATCCTATTTGTGCTTTTTTCTGGGCTTCCTTCTGTTCTCTTCTTTGCATTTTTTTTTTTTAAGAAAGCCCAATAGCATTTCTTTTCTTTTCTTTTTTGTTGCTATCCTATCCCTAGAGACCCCAGGCTCCCAACCTCCCCCAGGCAGATGATTCTCAGATCTATTTATTCAACCCTAACTTCTCTTCTGATCTCCAGTCTCCCTGTTACAGTTGCCTACTGGATATCTCAAATAGCATGTCCTATAACATCTTACATTCAACATGTCCAAAACTGAACTCATTATCTTTCCCTCCAAGCCTTCCTCTCTGCTTCAATTCAAGAGCACTGCCATCCTATACTCCCAGTCATCCAGGCTCACAAACTAGATGGCATCCTGAACACTTCAGTCTCCATATCCAATCTGTCACTAAAACCTGCTGAAACAACCTCTATCATGTCTCTTCTACACTTATCCTTTTCTCCTCTAATAACACAGCCACCACCCTGGGCCCAAGCATGCATCACTTCATGCCCTATAAACAGAGGTTTCCAAACTTATTTGGCCTACCATGCCCTTTAAAAAGAAAAAATTAGAACTCTTCCCCCCGCAGAAATCTACTTTCTTTAACCCTTCAACAGATTTTTTCAAAAAATTTGCATCATTTAAAAAAATATAAATTTTTTTAAAATAACAAATCTTAAATGTAATAATTTATTATAAATGTGTGGGTATTTTCTTTAATTGAAATGTTGATGATGTAATATTGCATCAGTTAACCGTAGAGTACTCACTACATATTCTTGCCAATCTATGCTGGACAGTGAGTGACACACTCACCTGCTAACACTTGCTTTTTAAGACCTGTAGGCAGATTTTACCACTGATTGATTATAACTTGCATTTTTTGTGTTTATTTGGAAAAAAATGCAATCACTATGACTTTAACTGTGTTACACAACAGATGAAAGATGTACAAATGCTTTTTCAAAATTCTCTTTTCTTCCTTCCTTATGCTTCCACTGCCCTCTTATTTTTATTCAATGCCCCCCAATTGCATCCAAGACCACTACCTCTCTCCCATTCTTCCGGTGCCCCAGTATCACCCACTTTGGGAACCTCTGCATTAGTGACTATTTTAATAGCCTGTTGGTTACTTGCTCTGCCTCAAGTCTCTCCCCACCCCAACACAGTTGATCATGTCATCCCTTTCTTCAATAAACTCTGATGGCTCCTTATAATCTCTAAGATCAAATATAAAATCCTCTGGTTGTATTTGGAAGCCCTTCATAACCCAACCCCTTCTTCCCTTCCTAGTCCTGTTAAACCTTATTTCCCTCCTTATAGTTTATTTATGAGCTCTATGATCCAATGACAATGGGCTCTTTGCTATTCCTCCATTTCCTAACTCTATAACACTCCATTTCCCAGCTCTGTTATTTTTAACTGGATGTCCACCATGTCTGAAATGCTCTTTCCTCATCTCTGTCTCTTAGTTTCTGTCTCTCAGTTTCTCTGGCTTCCTTTTAAAGGAGTCTTTCCTGATTCCCTTTAATTCTAGAGCCTTCCCTTTTTGTGATTATCTCCAATTTAACCTATCTATATGGGGTATGTACAAAGTTGTTTGCATGTTGTCTCCACCATTACACTTGACCTCCTTAAAAGCATACTTTTTTCTTCTTTACAACCTGCAATATTTTGCACAGTGTCTGGTACATAGGAGGTAAATAATAAATGCTTGCTGACTGAATTAGACTTGACTCATCATTAATTACTACTAAGTATTCTTTTTTAGTAAAAGTTGAAAATAAGAAATTTACATTAAAATAGCATTTGAAAGATAAATTTACTGACACACTGTGTTCTGATACTATAGTAGATTCTCAACCTACTGTTACACAATTTTTTAAAGAGTATGTTAACTAATTAACAGGAAAAGGGATGTGTCATTTAAGTAGAAATGAATTAATATTGACCCTTATATTTGAGAACTTTTTTATCCCTCCATGTTAAAACATTTATATATTATTTTATGGATTACATACATTACTTTATTTGATCCTCACAACAATCCTATGAGGTGAGATCATGTATTATTGTTCCTTTTAACAGACAGGAAACCTAAGATTGAGAGCTAAAGTAAAACTAGTAAATGGCAGAGCTAGGAAATCTACCTAAGTCAAGGGAGCTATTAATGCATTTTCTTTCTCCCGTACTAGAGCTGCCCCATAGCCCCACCTTGTATGGGACACTAGACTGATGACCAAGCTAAAAATTCCTGTCACTTGTATGAAAAAGAATTATGAGTGACTAAAACTTCTGGGGAGTGTTCTTGACTGAGGCACAGAATCTGATGTCAAATGACTTGGGTTAATGTTGGCCAAGTTACTTTATTTCCCGCGGACTCAGTTTCTACCTCTGTATAAATAAGAGGACAGTACTCTACATTCCTAGTGTTGTTTAGGGGAAACTATTAAGATGCCCAGATAGTCTGCATATACATTTATATTTTATTTGATGTGATCAACAGAATGACATTTTTATATTAGTAGAAAAAATTCATGAGTCCAAAAGGTATTCTTTTGTTCACCATTCTTACTATTTTATAAAACATAATATCTAATCAAATTCCACAGTGGATAAAAAGGGAAATTAAAAATCTGCCCACATGATGTAAAAGGCTATAGAAAACTGATCATGCTGAGAAAACATTAGCCTTAATTGTTTTCTCTTCTACTTGATAGCCAAATGTCCAAAATATTTCTAATGTGATATTTTTTCAGATCTTAAAATCCCAATTAGTTCAATTATACTTTTCCAGTTTGGCCTTATGGTATAAATTTTTATTCGGATACAAAGCAATTTGAGAAGCAGGGTGTCATAAAGGATGGATAATGAAGGGTTAGTCTTGGAATCAGGAAGCCTGGGAGGTCATAACCTCTCAGTGTCTCCCAAACAACTCTTTAAAACTGCAAAATATAAATGAATTACTGGGGTGCATCAATAGAAAGAATTTCCATACTAGAAGTTCCTTATAGAAATTAAAGGTCCAGATAAGAAAAAAATCCTCCTGTTTTTTTCTATACAATTTGCATTATTATGCGCTCGTTTTTTTAAAAGCATTTTTAAAATAGATCAAATGATTACTTGTGAAGTCATCAAAGACAAACCACAAGTAGTTAACAAACAACCTTTTAGCAATCACAATTGTATTTCTTTTGCTCTACTGGTCTAGGCAAAAATCATGACAGGCAAAAATTATGACAGGCAACCTCATTTCCTCTCTCATTTTACAGAACTACTCCATTCCTATACAGGTCCCATAATACTGCCCTAAACCTTCCAAAGTTTGTCCCACACCCCAAGCCTAGTCTTTTTGGCCCTCTTCCCTACTTCCTGTATACAATCATTTGTCAATATCAGAACTTAATCATCCTCTTTAACTGAAAAACAAATTGGCAATAATGGGTAACCACTCCCTGAGTAATATGGTAACATTACAATGTAATAGCTGCTGCAATAATGTATTATTATCCCAGTGACATTGTAGCACATCCCCCCCCATCCCCCGCAAAAAAAGTGACCTTAGGCATACTGAAGAGAATTTCAATCCAGAAATAGGGATAGAATAATATCACTGTAGTCTGTGCTAGTCAGACTGTATCTAGAATATTGTGTTAAGTTCTGAGTGCCACATTTTAGGAAAGACTGGAAAACATCCAGAGAATCAAAGTGCTGCAGGGCCTAAAGTTCATGCCATAACAGGTTTGTTTGAAGAACTAGGGTGATTAGCAAGGAAAAGAGAGGACCCAGGGCAAAGAGAGACAAGAACATAAGAGATATCTAAAAGTTATGTGATGTGGAAGAAAGATTAAATTATTTCTGCCTGGTCTCTGAGAGCAGAATCTGAGTAATGGGTAGAGAAATCAAAAAGGCAAATTTAGGACTGAAGATTAAAAGAAAAAACAAGCTGCTTCCTACCGTGTTTCCCCGATAATAAGACCTATCCTGAAAATAAGCCCTCCCCTTACTGTGTAAGATTCCTCTAAAATAAGCC
>NW_027185887.1:486249-501957 GCF_028583685.1 Petaurus breviceps papuanus | reverse complement strand
CCGTGCTCTGAGCTGCATCCAATCAGAGCTGCAGCAGTGAGCGAGTCATCCTGTTCTTCCCCAGTGATTTGCTTGCTGGCGCCATTGAGAGCAGTGCTGCGGAGGAGAGCTGAGGCAGGACAACATAAGCCCTCCCCTGAAAATAAGCCCTCTGGTGTTTTTCTTTCCAAAAAAAAAATAATAAGACAGTGTCTTATTGTCGGGGAAACACGGTATCTATTAGAACTATCCAGTAGTGGAATGGGGTATCTTTGGTGTAGCAGGTTCCCTCTCCAAGACTGAATTACCACTTCTCAACTATGTAATACAGGGGATTATTTTTTCAGGTATGGATTAGACTAAACTTCTTAATAAGATTCCTTCTCACTATGCTTATGTGATTCCAAATGAGTGAATTACAGGCAACTGAAAATCAAAGAAGTTAATTGTCACCTGCAGTGTCACACAATTAAGTAGCTAGAAAATGGAAGAGTCAGAATTAGAATCTAGCCTTTCTGAGACTCAGTCCAGGGCTCTTTTTTTTTTCTATAACATTAAGCCATACACATATAAAACATTAAAAAAAAATTTTTTTATTACCAAATCATTAGCTTTGTTTATTCCCCAAAATGAAATGCAGTATGCACTTTCAGAACAAAACATGACATACAAGGACACCGTAACGGTAGTATGATGATAAAGGATAAAGAATGAGTTCTCATTCTGCATTCACTAGCTCTACAAAAAATTCTGAAAACAGCATGCATTACTTTAAAACTGACTGTTTCCATACAAATACAAAGATAAACAGACAGACTGCCGAAGTTTTCCAATTTAAAAGTTGACAGAGCTGCTTCTAGCTCTTAAATACAGGCTTCCACATTACAGTACCTGGGATGAAATTCTGTTATAAAATAATACATCACCTAGCCAAAGTGCATCATCTAAAGACAATATCATCCACAAAACACTGTTTCAAATTATAGACCTCAATAAACCCACATATTCAAGTTGCAGATAATCAACTCTTCTACCTAAAACAATGTTGAAATATCAATCCAAAGGAAACCCATCAGATTAAATAGGTCATAGTAGACAATCATTTTGAAATCCTTTTAACTCTAGGGCCAATGCCCCAGAAAACATTTAAAATAATAGCATAAATAGTTGAATACCCAAGAACCAATTATCAAAATATATATTAGATAATACAGTATGTGTCATATTATATAACATTATATGCCACATACACATAGGAACAAAATAATCCCTGTCATCCTACCTAAATGCAAAAAAAAAAAAAAATTACTTAGCACTACTATTGGCAACATCTCCCATTTCCTACCTATTTTAATGAGTTGATTTCATCCAAAGTGGGTGATATAATAGAAAGAAGAAACAGATTTTCTGTATCATTGCACTGGTTATAACATTATCTCTTTCAAAAGATTAAAAACCATATATCCTAGAAATAGCATAAAATGGTCAAAATTCTCTAAGTAACCTATACTTGATAAAAATACTGATAACTGTAGATATCTCAATTGGGGAAAACTTGAAATAAGAAAAACTGGATTTAAACAGAAAGGGTTGTTTGCTTTACAAGAAGCTTTTTTTTTTACCCAAAGGATTAATAATAGGACACTTTTAAATGTCTAGCTCACCTAGGGTATTTAAATGGTAATTCAATTTTTAAAATTCTGAATAACGCACATTTGAAGAACAAATATGTTATATTAAATGATGCACATCTGTGTTTTGAAAAACATCAACACAACTGTAATAGTATGTATGAACTCCACTGAAAAATATTGTAAGGACATTTAAACATAAAGAATAAGGTATTACTAAGTAAATAAGAATTGCCACAGAAAACAACAGGACAAAATACAATGAAGTGCACAAATTAAGTAATTTTGACCTAGCAACACTTTTTTTTTTATTTTGTCTGTAATACTGTTGGAAATAAGTGGGTTATAGAGCAAGCCTCTCATTTCTTTCTGCTTTATCAAAAGAGTAGGCTATATCAAGGACATGAGGAGCCAACAGAGAATACTAACATGGTTACAAAATTAAAGTGTTTGGATTGTTTCACATAAGAAACTTAATTTAATAGTTTTAATCATAATCATAAGTCCCTGTTCCCATGCATTAATAATGTTCAGGAAATGAAGCATAGTTTGGTATCAACTTCCATGCTGGTTATGGTCCCATATATGAATTCTAGAAAATATTAGCAAAACTATATTAAGACTATTTTGAAAAAAAAAAACAAGAATCTGTGAAACACTATTGTAATTAGAACAAGTATATTTTTAAGTAAAATAAATATTTCTATGTATTTGATCATCTGAAGAAACACTTTCAATATGAAAGCTTGGCAATTTTCCTCCATATTTTAATCCTTCCCCAAACCTCCACTACTACAGCCCATATACAGAGCCCCACTGTGCCCTTTACCACTTTTAAAATTTTTTATGGTTTCAATGTTGCTTTCTGGGGTATTACTGAGCACAAAGAAATTCATAAACCTTGGTAGAACTGCACCTCAAGGTGTCTTGATAAACTTCAGCTGAATCTGGAGTATATACTTGTATACATCAATACTGAGCAAATACTAGTATATCACCCAAACCTAATTCTTAGAGTGAATTCATTTTTAAAATTCTTCTAACTTTTCACTGAATTTCTGCATATGGTACAAAGTTTCTCAGAGGAAAAACCTTCTTTATAAAGTTCAATTTTTATCTAAAAACAAATATTTTAGGAACAAGACTGAAAACAACTAAGACAGAAGCTCATATTAGGTCAATCCTCACAGTCACTCACCTATTTATGAAAAGAAAATGTCCTCATTGGATATATCTATGATCCAACTTAAAAGGAAAAACTGAAAAAGAGAGGAAAGTCATAAGCTACTTTCTTCTCATTCTATGCAATCAAAATGTTAAAATTTTTAATGATCTAAAAAAAATACCTCTTTATTAAAGAATTGATGAAAGTGCAGGTCAGTTCTATTATCCTTTTAAATTAATAAAAAAAAATCCTGATCTTTTAAAATTCAGAAGAATAATGTATATGTAAAGGATTCTATAATTACTACAAAAGTATTAATTAACAATTCACAGATACATAAGTAGTTAGATGAGGGAATAAGCCATCTACGACTATAAATATAAGTTAGAAAAATCATTTTCTTGGCATTTTCGTAACTGCATGATGTTAGATAGGTCATAACATTAGTACTTTCCTTTGAAAACCTAATAATTATTAACCTTTTTAATTTTTAAATTGACTATTGACTTTGTAATAAATGGGTATAAGTTCAATCTTATAGTCAATTGCAAATCTAAAATTTTTTGAGTCATACTGACCATTACCATTAATTTACAGACATATTCTGAGACTTGGTTTTAAGAGTACTATGAATTATCTCACTGCTTAAAATCTTATATAATGTCACAGTTCTTCACAAGTTAAACACATATAACTTGCTACCTTCCTGGATGTCATGGACTATTAAAAAACATTAGAGTGAGTTGGCATGCTTAAAAATCACTACAGTTAGAGGGAGGTGGGAAATTGGGAAAGAATCTTTACAACCTATGTCTCTGACAAAGGACTCATTTTAAAATATACAGAGAATTGAGTCAAATTTATAAGAATACAAGTCATTCCCCAATTGATAAATGGTCAAAGGATATGAACAGGCAGTTTTCAGAGAAAGAAATTAAAGCTATCTATAAGCACATGAAGAAATGCTCTAATTCACTATTGATTAGAGAAATGCAAATCAAAACAATTCTGAGGTAACACATCTCACCAATCAGATTGGCTAAGATGACAAAACCGGAAAATGACAAATGCTAGAGAGGATGTGGCCAAACTGGAACACTAATGCATTGTTGGTGGAGTTGTGAACTGATCCAGCCTTTCTGGAGAGCAATCTGGAATTATGCCCAAAGGGCTATAAATACTTTCATACCCTTTGATCCAGCAATACCACTCCTAGGGTTATATCCCAAAGAGATCATAGAAATGGGAGAAAGACCCATATGTACAAAAATGTTTATAGCAGCTCTTTTTGTGGTGGCAAAGAATTGGGAATTAAGGGGGTGCCCATCAATTGGGGAATGGCTGAACAAGTTGTGGTATATGCATGTAATGGAATACTATTGTGCTATAAGAAACGAGGAGCAGGCAGTCTTCATATTTACCTGGAGAGGCTTAAAAGAACTGATGCTGAGTGAGAAGAGTAGAACCAGGAGAAATTTGTACACAATTACAGACACAACATATGTGTGATGACTAACTTTGATAGACTGGACTCTTCTCAGCAATGCAGGGATATAAGTCAATCCCAAAAGACTCATGATGGAGAGAAAAATGTGCATCCAGAGAAAGAACTAGAAAGAACTAAGTTTATATCCAGGTGGAAGCAAAATACCTGATCTTTTTCCTTCTCTTATTTGGTTTTATGTCCTCTTTACCATTTTTCATTCCAGCTGGTACAATCCGTCCTTATAACCTGACCAATGTATAATGAGAAAGTATTTACAGATCCTATACTTGACTATAAGCCTCCATGGGGGGGAAAGGGAGGGAGAAAAAATGTGAAACTCAAGGAATTGTGGAATTGAATCCTGTAAACTAAAAGGAAACAAACAAATTAATAAAAAAAAAAAAAATCACTACAGTTCATTATGTGTACCCTCTAGTGTACTAAGTAGCATAAACTGACAAAACTACATACAACACTTTTACATTGAGACTTTGAAAGATCATCTCTACAAATTTAGGTTCTAATCCCTTCATTGTGTTTTCCCATCAATCTCCCATAAAAAATCTACTCAACATGCTCAAGTAGTGCATCTTGTCATATCTGTTTCTTTCTTAAGGATATCGGTGCCAATATGACAACTTAACTATTGTCTCATAGTCTCACTAAATAACAAGTCCTTTCTGATAGATACATAAATAAATAAATAACAACTCCTTTCTGATTTAAAAAAAAAATCCACTTCTTTTTGTTCATGGTAACTTGTAGGCAATACATATAAGATAAACATTACAAAAGATAGTATGTGGGATGTGATGGCATTCAAGTGAACATTTCTATTAAGGAATTCACTGGAGGATTTTAATTGTTGACTTACTTAAAATACCTAGGTAAGTCTACATCCAGAGAAAGAACCGAGTTTGAATCCAGACTGAAGCAAACTACCTGCTCTTTTTCTTTTTCCTGTTTGGTTTTATTTCCCCTTTCCCACTGTCCAGTCCATCTGATACAATCCCTCTGTAGAACCTGACTAATGTCCAATGTGAAAGTATTTGCAGATACTATACTTGATTGTATGCCACCATGGGGGGAGGGAGAGAAAATCTGAAACTCAAGGAATTGTGGAACTGAATCTTGTAAATTAAAAGTAAACAAATTAATAAAAACCAAAAAAAAAAATACCTAGGTAAAAATGAATGTTTTGATTCATCAAAATTTCTCCACTTGTTCATTCACTGATCCAACATTAACTATTAACCTCAAATTGAGAATATTTATTAAGAACAATATCAATTTTTCTGTACTACATGTTAGTAAAAATCACCATATCTCATATAGAGCTGGGACAAACAGCAATAATGAAAGTATGTTTTTAAAGAACAATAAAAACTTATGCCATATCCTAAAAGCAATGATTCCAAAATCCACTTTCCATTCATATTTATCTTCTGTTCTAGGCACACGTAGAGTTCAACCAGTACTGTAATTTAGCATTATTCTGTAATAATAATTTCACAATACAGGAAAACATCCTCGAGTTTCATATAGATCAATTCTCGTAAATTGAAATGAGCAAACATTTATTAAACACCTATTAATGAGCAGAACACTATTAAAATTTTAGATAATGGCACAATTCTTGACTTCAAAAGATACTCAATTTAAGGATATGACACACAAAAAACAATAAAATAACATTCATGATTAGTATATATAAGAGTTGTAAGCAAAATGTCAATGTTACATTATGTATTAATACATCATTACTGACCATGAGCATCTTAGAAAGCTGCACTGGGGAGGTTATAACTGAATTGACATAGAAAAGAGGTACAGGAATGCAATTTGAGAGAAGTTGGGGGATAGGGTATTTATTACAGGCATAAACAATAAATAGCATGAGCAATGGTAGAGAAGTATAAAAGTACCAGGGTGCATAAAGGGATAGTACCTAGAGAGAAGAATATAGGAAGGAGAGTAATGTGAGAAAAGGTAAGATAATGTCAAATTATGAAGGGCCTTGAACACTAGGCTAATGTTCCTAAATTTAAGGGATCTGCTGAAAGTTTCTGAAAAAAGAAGTGACAAAACCAGATCTAAATATACATAAGATTAGGCAGGCCCCAAACCAAAGGTTAAAATGCAGCAAAGAAAATATGGAGGCACAAAAATCCATTAAGAAGCTACTGTAATAGGAGTGGCTAGGTGGCGCCATGTACATAACACCAGCCCTGGAGTCAGGAGGACCTTAGTTCAAATCTGGCCTCAGACACTTAACACTTAACTAGCCATGTGACTTTGGGCAAGTCACTTAACCCCAATTGCCCCTCCAAAAAGCAAAGAATTAAAAAATAAATTTAAAAATAAAAAAAACCTACTGTAACAGTTCATTGTATGTTGTTACTTGTTTGTCCTTCATTTTCAAAGAGATCAATAAGATCAAAGGACAATGTCTTGACTTTTTTCTCCACAGTCATAGAGGTCCAGTGGCAAGTCAAGATGACTGGCAATGGCCTGGGACACAGTAGATGATCCTGAAGTCTTTGATTTCTGACCAAGCTCTAAGCACTTCACAGTGCCTGCTTTGGCCACCACCTTTATGGCCAATGGAACAGATTGTTCTTATTTACCCATTCTGCTGAAAGAAGTTTTCACAAGCTTGGAATAGACACTCCCCTAATTCAGTGATAGCTTTGAGGCCCATTGGTGAAGTTCAACCTGGTTTAGACCATCTGCTGAAATCACTTACTGGGGCTAGACAGTTTCTTAGAGCCACAGGTAAGAGCTGAGTACCAAGTAGCTAGATACCAAAGGTAGATGAGCAGCGCTGAAAAGGCTTAGCAAGCTCACACTTCTTCATGTGAAAGAAAAATTAGATTTTTTTTTTCTGCTTAGCCTAAAGTCAGAAATAGGAGCAATAGGTAAAATTTATAGAGAGACAAATTTAGGATTGGTTTCAGGAAAACATTCCTAACAATTAGAGCTATGAAAAAGTATAATGGATCCCAACTGTTTTCATTCCTCTTTAAAGTGTACTTCTGACTCTTCCAGACTTTATAAACAATGCCCCCAAAATCTTTAGGCCCTAGAAGCTCACTCCATACCTGGAAGCTCTCTCCAACTATGTGACCTCCTCTTCTGATTGGCTCCTCCTAAAACTTCCAATTTAAGGAAGCCCCCATGTTCAGCCAAGTCTTCATTCCACTCCAAGATGCCTCCTGACTCTCCAATGACCCTAGCACTAGGTGCCTCCTTTTCAGCTTCCTTTTACCTCGCTCCATTCGAATATAAACTTCTTAGGGGCAGCTAGGTGGCACAGTAAATAGTGCACTGGCCCTGAAGGCAGGAGGACCTGAGTTCAAATCTGGTCTCAGACACTTAACACTAGCTGTGTGACCTTGGGCAAGTCACTTAGCCCCAATTGCCCTCTCTTCCCCCTTCCAAAATAAAAAAAAAAGAATATAAACTTCTTAAGGCAGACTTTCCTTTATTATGTATTTTAATCCCAGCATTTGGCACAATACCAAGTATACAGCAAGTCCTTAAGCATGTATTAGGCCCTTACTATGTAACATGCCTTGTGCTAACTGTTTTATCTCACTTAATTCTCCTAACAACCCTGGAAAGTAGGTACTATTATTATTCCCATTTTATAGTTAAGGAAACTGAGGAATAGCTTTATTTACTAGCCCAAGGACAAAAAGCTAGTAAGTATCTAAGGCTGGATTTGAACTCAAGCCTTCTAGACTCCACAGCCAATACTCATCTACTACATTTACTATACCACTAAGTGTCTCAATAAATGCTTGTTGACTTGACTCTGGAAATAGTGGGGTCCCCGCCCCTCACTGAAGGTCTTAAAGTAAAGGCTCGATAAATACTTGTCAGAGATTGTAGGATGCTTTTGGGGATATCAGTTGAACTCAATGACTTCTGAGATCTCTTCCAACTCTAAAATTCTGTGGTTCTGTGACAACTGTGTTAAATATTTCAGAGGCCTCTGTAGACAACATGAAGAAGTCACTGGATTTTACAGTCAAGAAGTCTATAAAACCACATATAAGAAGAATTAGATTTCTTCAACTTAGTCAAATTAGAAGGAATGTGTGGAAGTTGCAAACAACAAATTCAGGCTTGATATCATATTAACAGTTTGAAAAACTTGAGAAATCTCAGATGTATGAGGACTGAGGAGTCATTATATATTACAATAAAGAAGCATATGATCTTAGGCAAGTTTTCTTATAATACTGATGACAGAAGTCAAATCTGTCCCACATTATGAAGTACAGCCATATGCAATTACTTGAGAATTGCCTTACTCTTCATTTAAACTACAGCTACAGACACCTATGACCCACTAGATGAAGTTTCTCTAAGGAAATAGATCACTATGTAGAGGTTTCTTTATTCCTGGCTCATGAAGGTCTATCAATTCTTCCTCCTGAGGTCATAGTAATACATTGCCCCACATTTTTTTTTTTCATCAGTAGAGACTAGTACAGATTAGTACTGACATACAGTCATGACAGGCATGATGCTGCCTAACTGAAGTTATTTCACAATACATTACTAATGTAATATCAGACTTCACCCTGACATCATGAAAACACCATAGAATGACTAACTTAATGATCCTTCAGTCAAGACCCAGTAAGACCAGAATCCCCACATCTTACTACTCCACTTAATTCAGTCTCACCTAGACTTCTACCCTCTATATCTAGCCTCACAGAATTACCCAATCCAGCTTGCGCTTGACTTGAAGTAATACACACATCTTACTCTCTGTCTAGGAACAAATCTCCCAATATTGCTCTTGGCAGTAAATATCCCCACCACAGTTCCAATAATGTTACTTGAGTTCTCATGTTTTTATAGATACAATTTGACCTGGAATATTGATAAAATGTTAGATGGAGCATGCCTGCACAAAGAAATATGGATTTCTACCCCAAAGAATGACAAGGAATTTTTCTGATTACAAAAGATTATAATCAGAAATGTTTTTTTAATTTCCTGATTATGCAACTCAATTTCTACTGACAATTCATAGACAATGCATATCCCCAGATCCATACTCTACACAACTCCAGCTAGAGAGGGCCTGAAAGAACCTGAGCTCTGCTGGCACAGGCCTAGAGGAAACTAGGGTCAAGTCTGTGCCATGATGAAGCAATCAGTGCAGGACTAAATGGCAATCCAGTAGACTTTACATGTTCAAGGAGTTAATATACCAGTTGAATAGCTTGATAGGATAAATTATGATATAAAACCAGATGTGGAAAAGTCAGTGAAATTCTTATAGTTATGGAAACTTCAAATGAAAAAAATATAGCATTGGTCTTAAATGGGAGGGATGAGACAGTTGAAGGAAACATGGAAATCTTTCATTTTAATGATACAATGAAATAATTCGTGGGTAAAAATATTTTGATAAATAGTAATAGAAAATCAGCAATAACTAATAGTAGTGAATGCCTCAAATATCAAAAAATATCAAAGTTAAAATATCATCTGATTAATGACACTATATTCAACATATTTCTCAGCCATGTTTATACATGGGAATTATAATTGCCAGTATCTCTTTAAAAAAATATATAATAAGCACTTCACACTTTACATACTGCTTTTTTTAGATACCCACAACAACCCTGGGAGAGAGGTAAGGCAGATATTATACTCAATTCATTAATGCAGACTCTGAGACTCAAAACTGTTAAATTATTTTCCCAAACTGATAAGTAAAAGAATACAAATTCAAACAAGTGTCTTTTGACTCCAAATACACAGCTTTAAAAATATATATATATGGAAAAAATAAATAAATAAGGACTATAAAAATAAAAACTGATTATCCACCTGACTAATGTATAATGTGAAAGTATTTATAGATCCTATACTTGACTATATGCCACCATGGGGGGCACGGGAGGGAGGGGGACAAAATGTGAAACTCAAGGAATTGAATCATGCAAACTAAAAGGAAACAAACAAATTAATTTATAAAAATAAAATAAAAACTGATTATCCTATATTACTATAGGATTCTTTAGCTTGCAAAGGACTTATCAAAGGTTTCCTTTAAATGGAATTACCTTAATGTATCTTAAACTGTTGCTTGATTTGCAAAAATCCTACTACACATAATTGTAATTTAGATTCTTTAATTTTCAGAGAAACACACATTGTATGACCATACAGTATACATCTATTTAGAATTTATTATCAATATCATTCTAAGCCACAAAATCTTCGTTCTCCCACTTAAAATGTTCAAGAAAAAGAAATAAAAGTTTAGATGTTCAATACTAACAATTAACAATAGGACATATAATTCAATCTAAAATATTTTAAAATAGTATACAATATGATATTTTACAAACATTACTAAGTTGCTACCTTTATTATTTACATTTTAAACTGGTATTCTTTTAAAAAAAAGTTTTTGATCTCTTAAGAATGTTTCCCTCTAAGGTAATTTTAAAACTGACAATTACATCAACACATAGTCATCATCATATGAAGGTACAGGAATAGGACCTGCAATGAAAAATAAAGAGGCCTAAAAACTTCTGAAATAGGCAAAAATCTCATGTACTATTAATCAGAGGTGCCCAAAAATAATTAATTCTTACATGTTTTATGATCTAGACAAACTTACACAAACTGGTTTAAAGCAACAGAATAAATTTTGAGCTTAGTATATAGTATCACAGAAAACATTATAACATTAATCACCATAGTTCAATTATTTCCCCAACCAAAATATCAAAGCAAAATAGCTGTCAAAGACATAAATTAAATCAATTTCAAATTGAACAGAAAATTATTTCCTATTTTCCAAAGGTACTGATTTGGAGTGATCTTAAACCTCTGGAAAAGAATTCCTCAATTTTCAAAAATTCTGAAGCCTAATTACAAGTAATTATAGCTTTTCATTTTCAACATGATGAAATAATTTGATTCTTTTTAGAAGAGGTCTGGTTTAGCTCAAAATAGACAAGTGCTTCTGCACTGAGTTAGTACACAAAGACAATAAGGATCATTCTCAATAGAAAATCAGGGCTACATGTTGGCCATAAATCATAAATGCTATATTGAAGCAAAAATAGTTTGTGTGTTCCACAAATGCCATTCATTCGTTCACACATGAGAGAGACAAAGTAAATAGATCACTGATAGTCTTGCCTTTAAAATGAGAATACCATTGGGGGAGGGACACACCACCACATAATCATGATCTTAAAATTCAGTTGAAAAGTATGCTCCTGAATGAAAACACTGGGAAATAAAAGCCTTGCTGATAATCTATTTAGATATAGCCTCTCTATATAAACTATCCAGCAGTAAATAATATCTAAATGTTAGTTGTTGCCCAGATCTGGTAGTTTCTTATTTTAAAATAATGTTATTTCTTTAAGGAAAATAAAATTTAATAAGCCATGAAGCATGTTCTAATTTTTTTCAAATGTGTGAAATTTTTAAAAATTAAATCAAAGAATTAAGTTCAGAATCCATGATACTTATGAATACCTAACAACCTCAAAATCTGCAGTGCTGCACATTTTTCCCTCTCTAGCTTCCCAAAGTGCCCTTCTGCTGATGACTCTCATTGTCAGTGATTTCTTGCATGTTATAAACACAACCTCCAAAAAACTATCTTTTTTACCTTGACCTCACACACCTGGTCACAATTACACTTTTGGAAAGCTAAACTAGTAGCTCTAGTGAGGGCACACCAACACCAACTACCCAAATAACCCTGAAAAACAGATACCTAGCTCTATATGTACACTCAGGCATCTGTAAAGGATCCATCATTCATTATTTTAATAGTATTTCCAAACTTCCCACATGAAAGCAACATTATCATATTTCTGTCCTTAAAATGAAGGTAAAAACTACTATAGACAACTATATCAGTATGCTTATTACAATGTTGATCTATCCAATACAGTTTAGGGTTGTTTTGCTAAGAGCCAAGGATAATTAGGATATGTTAGAACATAGATTCTCATTTGTAAAAGGTGAAACCAGACTGTCATGGGAAAGTTATACTGATCAAACAACAACTAAAGGCAAATAGGACCACATTAAAGCTATCTCATGGTTGTATTATTAACCCATAATTTGAAACAACAAAACAAATAATTTATGTAATAATACAACAGAGCTATATCTCAATAGGTAAGCTATTGTCATTAAAAAAAAAAAATTCCTTCCAAAACCAAACAAAACTGGGTAAGCTCCAAGCCAAAACTGATCTTAGTCAACTACAGGTCATGAAAAATCATATAAGAGTGAAGTTACAACATATTTTCATTTATCATTAAACAGATCTCATTCTATCAAACTCAAAGAACTTTAAAAAAACCTACTTGAACTAGAAACAACATCCTCTAAGGGTTCAATGCTAATAATCTATACTTCCAAAATGTATTTCCAAAAAAGCATTAAAAGAAAAAGATGCAAATATTAACTTCTCCACTACTGAGGAGGTTTCCAATCATTAACCTCTTGATTTTCTGACTATGGATGTTCAAGTGAGACTCAATCTGAACAGAAGGAAAGTTCTGATGAAACTTTGGATCTTTAACAGTTGTAGAAGCAAGTAATATTATTTGAAGATCATGAATTTTTTTTAAAGTATTGCTCTTTCCTGTGCCATTTCTCCAACCTCTGTCATAGAACATTAGTGATAACAATAAGTCCTCAGAGAGAGCTTGGCAGAGTGAACAGAAGATAGGCCTTGAGGCTAGGAAGCCCCAAGTTCAGGTCCTACATCTCATACATACTGGATGTATGAGCATAGGCAAGTCACTGAATCTCCTAGCTCTCAAGACAACTCTCTAAGACCATAGTGGCAGAAAAGGTGCTGATCTGTACTGAAAGCAGTAGTTTTGTTTCATTGTTTTATTTTGTTGTTTGTTTTTTTTAACTGGGAATCTATATTAATGAAATTACAGCTCTAGTCCCTATCCCTTCCCCCCGATAACTGATACATATGCCATTCAGTTTTACAAAACACGATACAAAATGTGCAAGCACACATGCACACACACAATCACACACACACACCCCACCACCAATAACAACAACCAGCAGCAGCAACAACAAAATAAACAATTCCCTGTGAGAAAAGTAGTATTACCAAATATTACCATTAAGAGTATGGCAGAAGAGATGATGAAGCTTATTCACATTCATAAAGGCAGTACTAGAGGCAAGATTTGAATCCGTGTCTTTTGACTGCAAGCCTAGTATTCTTACCCACTTTGACAAGTTTTCTCTTATTTAATAAGTTAATAGTTATTTTAATTCAATTGAATCAACATTCATTAAGTATCTACTATTTGCAAAACAATGTGCTAGGTACTAAGGCGAGAGATAAGGAGAATGAAGACATTATTCCAGCCCCCAAGAAGTTTTTATTTGTCGGAAGTATGATGTGTTGCATATTATAAATGTCAAGGGTTTAAATCACAATGGGTGGTGAATCTCACATAACCTCAAATCTGCTGTCTCTTTTGAGAGTATTTAAGCCCTACTTTCACCAACTTAGATGGTTATGTGGCTTGAATGCAATATAATTCACTTTCACATACACAGTATATTTATTCCTACTTTTCATATTTTACTAATTTAGTTAACGCCATAAGTGTTTAAGTACTGACATCAGTAGTTGCTTCTCTTCAAATGATTTTCCATAACCTGAAACTTTTCTATAAAGCGCTTGTATTCTGAAACCCATTTAAACATGTTTGGATTTTGGAAGTAAGGCACAAATTTTCCTATAGAAGAGGCTAACTCATTAGACATGACTTTACTGAATTTCTAAGAATACAATACATTAAAAAATTAATTTTTAATCTTTAAAAATTGGAAAATTGGTAAGTTTATTTAATATGGCAGTAGTACTTTTTCATAATGGAGGGAAATTTCCAATTTGACAGGAAATGCGGAAATATTATGTTTTGGATAGAAGTCCTTTTTAGTGGACTAATTCATCTAACAACAAAAGGCAAGACCTCTCTATTTATGTATCTATCAGTGTGTATATGTATTTATCTGTGAATATTTATTTGTAAATATACTATATGTATGTGTTTGTAAAAATAGACACACATATACGTATGAGTGTATGTAAACATATGTTTAAAATGTAACATTAGTCAATGTCTACTTAATGCTGAAAGCAAAAAAAATAGACTGATAATACAGAAACATTAATATATTGAAATCAAAGTTTTAAATTGTAGGCAATCATGATACTCATTGTATATGTGTTATATATAGCTAGTAACATACGGAAAAACATAAGATAACATTTAACTAGTAATAATAGAAGAAATAACAGATATGTCCAACTGAGTATATTACCAAGTTTGCTTTGCTTTTTTTAAGTGCTCAGGTACATGTCCTTCATAATTCACTGAAACAGATCATTAAAAAACTGATGCTGAATTTTCCACTTTAAATCATAAATTTTAATCATTACAATATTGAATTAGTACTGAGGTTTCTACTATTCTTAAGTTATTGCTTCTGTACTATTTTAAAGTACTTTTCCTCTAAGGAAGAACACGTACTTTGTCTAACAGAGAAAGTTCGGGGAAATGTGGTGGCTAATGCCTCTGGGTTCCTATAAAAACCTAAGAAAAAAAATTGTACCCATCAAGTCATGTAAGTAGCTTTAACATTTCTTAAATATAAAAATACTTAACTTTGTTATCTTAAGAAGAGGTATGAATAATGAACTAGAAAAAAAAATTGATAAGGTAGGAACTACAAGACTAATACGAGAGTTTTGACTCACTATATATCTTACAATTCTCTGTAAGGGTTTCTGCCTGTTTTCTCCAGGATTTTAACAGAAACTGCCAATTTCTGTAATAGCTGTCTTCCCACCAGTACCATATTATTAAATTTCCCAACCTCTCTCTCCCCAATCTTAAGAAGCTCTGACCAAATTAACTTCTAATACATTAGCTATTAAGATGACATATTTATATACCTCACATTTACGAGTAAAATATTTTTAAATCTCATATTAAAATTGTACATAGCAAGCAATATAGAAATACCTAAATAGCAATGCAAAGATTTATTGAAAAGTTTTATGATTGTTTCGGGTTTAAATGTATGTACTTATGAAAATAGATCAAGTGATTCCTATAATAAGCACAAAAATTAAGTTAACCTAAAAACAAAAATGTATAGTAGTTCTTTGCAACAAAGAAAGGGATCTACATTAAAACCTGAACTTCAAGTTTTATCTCATGGCAAAGGTGACTGTCCTTTGAAAAATATATGCAAATTAAGCCATTTTCCCTCAATGAATGATATATAGGATGGATGGATGGATAGATGGATAGATGGATAGATGGATAGATAGATAGATAGATAGATAGATAGATAGATAGATAGATAGATAGATAGATAGA
>NW_027185887.1:439842-486239 GCF_028583685.1 Petaurus breviceps papuanus | reverse complement strand
AGATAGATAGATAGATAGATAGATAGATAGATAGATAGATAGATAGACAGATAGATAGATGATACATAGATTCATAGATAGATCGACAAATAGACAGACAGATAAATGCTAGTTGACTGACAAAGAAGTGGAATCAAGGAGGCCAATTCCTAACAAATTCCTAATCTGATTGAGAGGTGACTGGGGCCTGAAGTAAGGTGATAAGTATTTGAGTCAAGAGAAAGAAACGGAGGGACATCTAGGTGGCACAGTGAACAGAGCACTGGCCCTGGAGACAGGAGGACCTGAGTTCAAATTCAGTCTCAGACACTTAATTAATTGTATGATCTTGGGCCAGTCACTTAACCTCAACTGCTTTGCCTTCCGCCCTCCAAAAAAAAAGGGAAAGAAATGGAAAAAACGGCTATGTGGGTAAAAAAGATAAAACCTAGCAACTGACCAAATATGGTAAGGCAAAGTGAAGTGTCAAGGACTGAAAACCTGGGTGACTAGAAGATACTGAATTCAGCTTTGAACATGTTTTGAGATAGCTCTGTAATACACAGATGAAGACGTTTGACAGATAGCCTGAATCTTAGGAGACAAAAATGAGAACTACATGTGATTTGTAAGTCATCTGCCCATATTAACCCAAGAGAGTGTATGAGATCACTAAGAAAATAGAAGAACCCAGGAAACAGACCTTATTCAAATTGCATGACAGCCCCTTTTCATCTTCCATTCACAATGTCTTTGTGGATACTTTTTATCCCATTTTCTCCCTATAGCCTACTGGTGCACCATATGTTTTACTATTGCTTCTTGAGTTGTTAGTAACTCTGATTCTTCCCAGATGTGGTATTTCATGATTTGAGCCCTGTGACATCATCACTGTAGAAACATATATGATGTTAGACTTTTTTTTTTTCAGCAGCAAACAGCTTGAGATCACTGCACAACTTCCCCAAAGGAATGAAGTCACTGTTCCCAACAAATCAGTTCTAGGGCCAGATCTTCATCATCTGCAATAAATATGTAATTGCAAATACAAAGAATCAGAATCAGAGGATCCCAAAGTTGGGAAACAGTACTCATCTAGGTCCAACTTGTGCCTGAAAAAAAAATTTCCCTTTATAATATTACTGAAGAATGGTCATCCAAACTTTGCTTGATGAATTTTAGTAAGGGAAACCTACAACTACTATTGTTATTAATTAAGTCAACTCCACTGCTAGAGAGGAAGTTTTTTCCATACTTGAAATCTAAATCTGCCTCTTTGCAACTTCCAAATACTACTTCTAATTTTGCTCTTTGAGGCTAGCAGAACTAAATCCCTGGTCATATAACATCCCTTCTAGTAACTGAAGAAGTAGCACATTCACCCTAACTCTTCATAGAGTCTAAATACAAGCAGTTGCTTCAATGGATTCGCATATGTCATGGTCTTGAGGCCCCTTCACTATCCTGGTCACGTTTGTCTCAGTAGGAAGAACAATCTCTCACTAATCAGTGTCCTTTCTAAAATATGATTCCCAGAACTGAACATAATACCCCAGATGTAGTTAAATCAGGAAAAAGTACAAGGAGACCATTACCTCCCTAGTCTGTTTTGTAGGGCCAATTAAATCATAAATACTACAATTAATTTCATAGTGTCAGGTTTGTGGTTTCTTTGACTTTTTCTGATGATTATCAGGATGTTTGCTTCTTAGAACTTTGTAACTGGAAGTGCTATCTTTCCTCTGAGGAATAGAAATTAATTGATTTACTAGAAAAATTAAACATGCATACAAGCATGTAAATATAGCTTTATTAATAACTGAAGCCTTCCTATCAGCCATGTTAGGATTGTTGTATATGGAAAGCTTATTGCCCTACATAGAATTGGATAATAGCATTCATATGTAGAATTCCTCCACTTTCTGAAAAGGAAAAAGTCACAATTTCTTCTATCAGAAGACCTTTGATCCTCACTTGACAGAATGTCCATGATCATCCTCCTGGTATGAGGGAAGTAATAGTCTCCTTGTACATTTTCCCAGTTAAACTACTCAGCTAACCTCCTCCCAATTCTCATCCTCTAGTAGAAACCCTCCTCTACAAAAAAAAAAAAAAGGACAGTCAAGGGAAACAAACCAACATACTGGCCATGTCTCTGAGAGAATTTCTGGTTCTATAACTGCTAGTCCATCAGATCTTTGCCAAGAGGTGTAAAATACGTTTCACTATCAGTCTTTTGAAGTCATGATCTATACTAAATTTCTCCACATTATCTATAAGAATAGCATGAGAGACTGTGAATTGTTTTCCAACACTGTAAGAAAATCATATTGCATGGTTGATAGAGTGCTAGACTTTTTGTCAGAAAGACGTGGGTTTGTCTGAATCCTTCCTTTGACACTTAAGAGTTATTTGAGTGGGCAATTAACAAATATCTATTAAAGACAAGCTATGAGTAAACCACTTTTCAAAAATTAAGTGTTACCTTCTCTCAAGAAGTTTGTCTTCTATCAACCAAGAAATTATGTCAATAAATATACATGATATAAAAACAAGGTGAATAGTGGGTGGGATGTAGTGGTAAGGAGTAGATGAAGAGAAAAAAAGAGAATACTAGAATCTGGGGGAATCAAGGTTTATTATTTAACCTCTCTGAGTCTCAGTTTCCTCATCTATGAAATAAGGGGTTTGAACTAGGGGTTGGACCCTAAGGTCCAACTCCAACCAATCAAGAGTCAATCAAAAGCATTTATTAAGCACTTAGTACCTTCCAGGGAATCTAAATATATGATCCATTATCTATAAATACAGATCCTATATCCCCTGATCTAGCCAGCCTGGTAACTGTCAGAAAGAGAAATGGGGTTAGCCTGGAGCAATCTGATAGCTTTTTGTGATCACTATTTTCATTTCTAGATGGTCACTAAGCAGCCCTTAAGTAGCTCCAAAAATTTGTCACCCAGGTCAGCAAACTTCACTCTTCTTACCTTTTTGAAAAATCAAGACATTTTTCCTTACTTGTTCCTGTGGCATCTTTCCCATTCTTTTTACATTCCAAATCCACTTACCAGTACCCAAATACAATGTTATTTCTACTTCACCATTCAAGACCAAAAAGGACCATTGTTTCCCAACATCAATACTTTTATCTTCTTCCTGGATGTCTTTTCACACACTGCCCTTCTTTTCCTCTTCCCCCCTCCCCACCTCAATATATCAATACTGAACACACAACAAGTAAAGCTATCCCCAAAGTTATATCTTTCAGATATGTCAGATATAATTTTAATATATGCAAAAGAGAGGCCCTAATTTGGGAGATCTTCAAGGCAGCATCTTGTTCTACCAAGTCAAAGGTTTTGTTTTTGTTTTAACAATAAGGGACAAAGTAAGATCTTATAATCCTTCTGTCCATTTAGTCAGTTGTGAGATAAAAAATAATAATAATGAGGTAATGTATTTGAAAACTCTCCATGAAAACATGTCTATTCCCTTCTCATATATTTTTTTTTCAAGGATACAATGATTGCATGCCAGGAAGAAGGGAGGGGAGGAGAGAGAAGGGAGAAGAGAAGACAGAAGAGGAGAGGAGAGGAGAGGGAAAGTCAGGGAAAGGGAGGGGAGAACAGGGAATGAGAGGAGAGTAGAGGAGAATTTCACACTTCTTTTATTTACACCAATAAAATCATGTTTTCTAGGATATATTAATAGTTTCTTTAAACTGTAGGTCAAAGTGTATTGACTACATGTGCAAATATTTGGAATCACTTTTTTCTGCTAAGAGTTTATCTATGTATGCAATTATAAAATATTAAGTAAATAGCCACAAATCATGCATAGAAAGGTGAATGTAGGCTAGGAGAAAGGGATCTGAGAAGTCTAGATGGATGAATCTTTCTTTTCCTTCATTACCTCACGCAGTAACCTATTTGAGACCAGGTCCCAAATGATACAAGGAATTGGTCATTTAACCACGAACCAAAATTTAAATAGATGAACAGTTACATTTCACTTTTAACTCTACTATTAACTTTCCTTAAAAGATTGAAACAAAGGAAAGTCTTCTCCCACTAATTTGCAAGGTTTGCATTTTGTTTCTTTCATTTTAATATGCCATTGTTGAATTCAACAAAACAGATAAGCCTGAAAGCCATTTAGAGCGTGGATTGTTTTTTATACTATATTTAAGAAAAATTAAATGGCACTTTCAAGAAATTAATGACATTTTAAGAATATGGATCTGGTAAGAAATTAAATTTAGTAGAAGCACAAAATAACAATACCCATAAATGCAAAAGCATAAGTAAAATGCAAAAATATATAAAGAATGCAAAAGCCTTGGGCTAACTAACATTCAAGGCTTTCTATCCTCTGACTCCATCTCCAGACAAACTGCACATTACCCAATTTTCTCCTGCCTCTGTACATCTGGACACACCATGCTGCATTACCTAGAATAGAAGTCTCTTACATCAGCCAACTAAAACCCTTTGCTGTCTACAAGACTCAGCTCATGTGCCATCTCTTCCATGAGACATTTTTTGAATTCATCTTCTAAAATCTCTCTTATTTTACTTCTAACTTTCTTGAGTTCTGCCTTTTAGCCCTCCCAGGTCAATCTGACTTAGACTATGCAGTTAATGATAGTGTTACCGATACTACAATTAAATGTGTACATTTCTCAAGTGCACAAACAGGCTTATTGTAATCTAGTTGAAATCAACGACAGTATCATTTTACATTTGGTATCCTTAGCACTTACACATGTTTACAAATAATAAACATTTAATAAATCTCCCCTGAATTAAGAGAGTAAAACTGTGCATTTCCATAACACCCTTGATAGATGGTCTTCCAAGAGCTAAATGAACACTTTCAGTGGTGAGAAAGTCATCCCATAATAAGATCTCTTCTTGACTAGATTACAGTAATGGCATCCTAGGTGGCTTTCTTCCATAGCTTTCTTCATATTTTCATAAATCCATCCTTCATAACCCTGGCCACAGTATTTAAAGTTTTCAATAATAAAGCTATGTTAGTATGGGTTCACTGGGATCTTAAACAATGGAAATTTGGAAAATCACAAAATAATAGGATCAAAAAAACCACCCTGATATATAAAATAAAAACACCTTAGCCTGAAATTCAAGACTAAATTAAAATTGTATCTTGTTCTAGTTCCCCTGACCATCCATACCACAACTCCCTTTCTAGTTAGTATGGAAAGTTTGTAAGCAGCCAGTATACAGTAACAATAGCAAGAAGTAAGCATACAAAGGGGAACCTAGACATCACATACAGTCTGTCCCAAATATCAAAGAGACATAATATGCAAACAGCATCATGTCTTAACTAGAAATCATAACCCAAGACTATCTGCTAAATCAGGCACCATGTAATTAAGCCTTGCTGTTAAGGCCTTTTGTTCCCGTGCTATGTAAACCTGACATAAGCTCCAAACATCCATAGTAAGACCAGCACAATATCAAGTGATGTCAACAACTTTGAGATGATGTGGATTCATTAATGAACTAACCTCAAAGTGAAACCCTATAAAAATGAGACCTCAAACTCCTCTCTCTTCCCCCACCCCCACCAGCACTATTCCATCTCCATCTGGGCCCATGCTGTCAATTGTTCCCAACCCCAATCCAGTTACAGGCATGACAATCTGAGCTCTTCCCCCTTGCCCCTTCCCCTTTGCTTCCCCAACACTGCCTGTCTTCGTCCATTACCCTTTCCCCATCCTCACGCTCTCTGCCTTTATAACAACTTTTCATGTTGTTTCTCTCTGTATTTTCTGTGGGATTTGCCACTATACCCTCTATGTCTTATTAAAGTGCAATTAAAGTCTTACTCTTCACTGACATCGTGGTCTTTCTTGGTGAAGAGCCAAAGAACAACGCATGCCTGCCTTCATTTCATAATTTCATAAATTAATTAGCAATTCAAAGGCCTTCCACAATCTGGGATAATGTTATGACCATCCATATCATACTATTCTTTTTCATGTATTCTTTGCATCAGACAAATTCTGTCCCCCACTGACAACTTCCCTTTCCCAACCCCATACCTTTGTTCATGTAATCTCTTCTCCTTTAGAATAAGTTTCCTCTACTATCATCTCTATTAGATTTCTTCAAGACTCAATTCACATGTCACCAACTCCATAAAGAATTCCCTTAAAAGAGGAGTCAAAATGGTGAAGGAGAAACAGGACTTGGACAGTTCCTACTTCCACCTCCTCCAATTCACGAAAAAAATAACTAAACAAACTTTGGAGTTACAGAACCCACAAAAGGACAGAGAGAAGCTAAACTCCCACTGAAGACAGTCCCGCAGGCCAGCGGTAAGGGGCCAGCACAGCGCTCTGGGAGCCCAGCCCAGCCCCAAGCGAGCCTGAAATTTTAGCGTCAGGGAAGCCACAACAAGGCAGTGGCTGGAGGAACTTCTGATCACCAGCAGCTGTGTCAGTTTCCAGAATTATCTACCCATAGATGCTAAGGACAAAGTAAGAGGTCAGAGCAGTGTGGACTTTGGGAACCGGGAGTCTGGGAGTGCGGTCCAGCCTTTACCCCCTGGAGGGAGAAGCAGCTGAGGCACCTCGGCCATGAACCCGCTGCCACGTAGCTGCTTCAGAACTCTTGGTCTAAAGATTGTAGGGGGACCAAGCAACCACTCTGAGGGAAATCTCTCTTGCTTTAAACTGCTTGGATTTGGATTGTGGTCTAGGGTGGAGGTCCTGGGGTGTGTGACCAGTTTGCCAGAGTGTGTGGAGACTTCAGAGAAGGCACCCAACTAATAGCTCCAGCAGCTGCGAAAACCCCAGTGATTTGGGACAAAGCTCCCCAATTTGGTAGCAGAATTCTACTGTGGCAAAAAGCTCAAAAGTCAAGTAATTGAGTGCCAACATGAGCAAGCAAAGGAGGCAAGGCAAACACAGCGATGAGACTCTGGATTTCTTTTTTGGGGACAAAAAAGGATCGGGGCATGGAACAGGAGGAAGACAATGAAGTCGGAACTCCTGAACCAGAAGCTTCCAAGAAAAGAATAAGCTGCTTACAGGCCATAGAGGAGTTTAAGAAGGATTTTGAAAACCAAATAAGAGAAGTGGAGGGAAAGTTGGGAAGAGAAATGAGAATGATGCAAGAAAATTATAAAATGAGAATCAACAACCTGACTAAAGAAAATAACACCTTGGGGTGGCTAGGTGGTGCAGTGAGTAGTCATAAGGACCCGAGTTCAGTTCCAGCTTCAGACACTTAACACCCACGCACACACACAAATCTAGCCGTATAACCTTGGGCAAGTTACTTAACCCCAATTGCCCTCCAAAAGGGAAAAAAAAAAAAGAAAAGAAAAGAACACCTTAAAAAATAGACTAACTCAAGTAGCAAAAGGGACTCAAAAAGCCAATGAGGAGAAGAATGCCTTGAAAAGCCAAATTTGCCACATGGAAAAAGAATCTCAAAAGCTCACTGAAGAGAATCATTCCTTCAGAATTAGATTGGAGCAAATAGAAGCCTTTATGAGAAATCAAGATGCTATTAAACCGACCCAAACAAATGAAAAATTAGAAGGCAATGTGAAACATCTCACTGGAAAAACCACTGACCTGAAAAATGGATCCAGGAGAGATAATTTAAAAATTATTGGACTACCTGAAAGCCATGATCAAAGAAAGAACATAGAAATCATCCTCCAAGAAATTCTCAAGGAAAATTCTCCTGATGTTTTAGAACCTGAGGGAAAAATAGAGGTTGAAAGAATCCACTTATCAACTCTTGAAAAGGATCCCAAAAAGAAATCTCCTAGGAATATCATAGGCAGGTTCTGGAATTCCCAGATCAAGGAGAAAATATTACAAACAGCCAAGAAGAAACATTTTGAATATTGTGGAAACACAATCAGGATAACCCAGGATCTGGAAGCTTCCACACTGAGGGATCGAAGGGCTTGGAATGATATTCTGGAGGGCAAAGGAGCTGGGATTAAAACCAAGAATCACCTACACAGAAAAACTGAGTATCATGTTTCACAAGAAATTATAATCATTCAATGGAATAGAGGACTTTCAAGCATTCTTGATGAAAAACCAGAGTTGAATAAAAAATCTGACATTCAGATACAAGAAGTAAGAGAAGCATAAGAAGGTAAACAGGGAAAAGAAATCATAAGGAACTTATCAAAGTTGAACTATTTACATTCCTACGTGGAAAAACAATAATTGTAACTTATGAAACTTTTCTCAGTATGAGAATAGTTGAAGGGAATAGAAATGTATGTGTGTGTATGAAGAAATATATATATATATATATATATATATATGTGTGTGTGTGTGTGTGTATATATATATATGTCTATATAGGAGGATATATGGGTGTATGAATACATATGTGAGTGTGTGTATATATGTGTACAGGTATACATAGACAGAGGGTACAGGACCAATTTAATGGGAAGGGATGATGCTTAAAAGGTGAAACTAAGAGGTGAATGAGGAATATAATGAGAGAAGATGGGGAGAGACAGAATGGGGTAAATTATCTCATATAGATGAGGCAAGGGAAAACTATTACAATGGAGGGGAAGAACAAGAAGGCAAAAGGGAATGACTCAATCTTATTCTCATTGAATTGGGCTTCGGGAAGGAATGACATACACATTAAATAGGGTGTTTCACCCTACAGGAGAGTAGGGGGGAAGGGGATGAGAGGGGGAATGATGGAAGGGAGGGCAAGCTCGGGGGGGAAAAAGTTGGAAGCACACACTTTTGAAAAGAACAGCATCGAAGTAGAGAAGAACAAGTGGGGGGGGATAGGATGGAGGGAAATATAGTCAGTGTTTCACAATATATCCACTATGAAATGTTTTGCATACCTATACATGTACAACCTATAATTGAATTGCTTATCTTCCCAGTAAGGGTGGGTAACAAGGGAAGAAGGGAAAGAATCTGGAATTCAAAGTTCTAAAATCAAATGTTTAAAAATATATTATTATCATTATCATTATCATTATCATTAGTGTACATGGAACTGGGAAATAAGATATACAGGCACTGGGGCATAGAGATCCACCATGCCCTACTGGAAAGTTGGATAAGGGATGGGGGAATATATGGGAGAGTGCAGATTGGGAAAGAAGATATTCAGTGGGATTGCTGTTTTGGGGTGGTTGGCAGGGGGAAAATGAGGAGAAAATATGTGACTCAAAATCTTGTGGAAATGAATGATATAAACTAAAACATAAAAGAGAAAAAAAGAATTCCCTGAAGTCTCACATGAAAGTAAGTTCTCATTCCTCAGTTTTCATAGTAACTTGCATGGTTCTCCTTTGTCTCAAAAAGATTCCATTTTATATTATTTGTGTAGATGTCAGATGCCTCCCATTAAACTATAAGATATTTAAGAGCAGGAATTTCTTAATTTTTTCATGTTTACCCCCTAACAAATTGTCTTTCACACACTAGTTACTTAAGAAACTTCTGGTGAATTAAGCAAAATTTATAATTCACTATTTTACTGATTACTGAACATTACAATAGTATAAAGTAAATGATAATTCTTTTTTTAAGATAGAAAATGAATCCAGATATATGCAACAGCAGCAGGCACCACTGGGAAGCAGTAGCACCCAGCAACAGCTACTATTGTAAAGGCTCCGTCAATGATGTTATGAGTAGTGCCCAATGGACAATATCCTCAATGACACATGAGCAATCAAGATAAGAGCCAGCAAAACTTAATAAAACAAATGTCAAAGACAACAGTCTTTACACAAGCAGCAGTCAGTAATACGCTCAGGAATACATCACAACTACTAATGCTTTCATCAATATCGAGATTCACCAACTTCTTAGGCTGTTTTCCATTGGTGTTGCAGAGTTCTGGCCTGCCTGTAGCAATCTTAGAATATTGTACTTAGTTTCCTCATTCACAGTTATTTAGAGTCTTTTATTTCCTTACCCTTTGGAGTGACCTGATTACCAATCTAAGACTTAAGAATCAGGCCCCTGGTATAAAGGTTGATACTGTAAGCAGTCTCCTAAAACAAGGAATAGTTCACCTATCAGACTTGTGGAGAGGGAAAGACTTTATGACTAAACAAGAATTAGAGAACATTATAAAATGTAAAATGGATAATTTTGACTACATGAAATTGAAAAGTTTCTATACAAACAAAGCCAATATAACCGAGATTAAGAGGGAGGTGGGAAATTGGGAAAGAATCTTTACAACCTATGTCTCTGACAAAGGACTCATTTTAAAATATACAGAGAATTGAGTCAAATTTATAAGAATACAAGTCATTCCCCAATTGATAAATGGTCAAAGGATATGAACAGGCAGTTTTCAGAGAAAGAAATTAAAGCTATCTATAAGCACATGAAGAAATGCTCTAATTCACTATTGATTAGAGAAATGCAAATCAAAACAATTCTGAGGTAACACATCTCACCAATCAGATTGGCTAAGATGACAAAACCGGAAAATGACAAATGCTAGAGAGGATGTGGCCAAACTGGAACACTAATGCATTGTTGGTGGAGTTGTGAACTGATCCAGCCTTTCTGGAGAGCAATCTGGAATTATGCCCAAAGGGCTATAAATACTTTCATACTCTTTGATCCAGCAATACCACTCCTAGGGTTATATCCCAAAGAGATCATAGAAATGGGAGAAAGACCCATATGTACAAAAATGTTTATAGCAGCTCTTTTTGTGGTAGCAAAGAATTGGAAATTAAGGGGGTGCCCATCAATTGGGGAATGGTTGAACAAGTTGTGGTATATGCATATTATGGAATACTATTGTGCTATAAGAAACGAGGAGCAGGCAGTCTTCATATTTACCTGGAGAGGCTTAAAAGAACTGATGCTGAGTGAGAAGAGTAGAACCAGGAGAAATTTGTACACAATTACAGACACAACGTATGTGTGATGACCAACTTTGATAGACTGGACTCTTCTCAGCAATGCAGGGATATAAGTCAATCCCAAAAGACTCATGATGGAGAGAAATATGTGCATCCAGAGAAAGAACTAGAAAGAACTAAGTTTATATCCAGGTGGAAGCAAAATACCTGATCTTTTTCCTTCTCTTATTTGGTTTTATGTCCTCTTTACCATTTTTCATTCCAGCTGGTACAATCCGTCCTTATAACCTGACCAATGTATAATGAGAAAGTATTTACAGATCCTATACTTGACTATAAGCCTCCATGGGGGGGAAAGGGAGGGAGAAAAAATGTGAAACTCAAGGAATTGTGGAATTGAATCCTGTAAAATAAAAGGAAACAAACAAATTAATAAAAAAAAAAAAAGAGTCAGGCCCCTAGTTCCAGTAGTACCTGCCCCTACAATGATAATGCCCCTTCAATGTTATAGACTGCAACCGAAGAATAATAGCATCCCACAGCTGCAAGGAACCAAAAAGGCCATCTAGCTTGAATCATCCAAAAAGGAATTCCAACTAAAATATACCTGAGAATTGGCTATTCATCTCCAAAGACCTTTGAAAGAATGCACAGCTTCTCCAGACAAATCAATCCACTTTTATACAGTTTGAATTGAAGAAAGTTCTTCCCAACATCAAGTCTAAATTTACCTTTCTCTGCAACTTCCAACCATTGTTCTTTGTCCTATCTACTGGAGTTAAATAGAATAAGTCGAATCCCTTGTCCACATGACTGTTTTTCAAATATTTGAAGACAACTACCATGTCTCTATATCTTCCCCTGACCACAAGAAACGTCCTTACTTTGAAACTTTTACCAATCCTCATGTGATATGGATTCAAGGCCCTTCACCAACTTTATTGTCCTCTTCTATCCACTCTTCAATTTACCAGTCTCCTTCTGTTTCTCTCACAATCTTTTCCCACAAAATATGGAAATGGGAAATCCATGGAATAATTTAAAACCCATCCATGCCTTTTTCTGCTGTACAACTTTGTCTACATCCTCCCATAAATCCTCCAGAAGGAGACCATCCAACACCCTGCAGCTACCCTCCAGATCTTTTAACCTTACATGGGTAACAATAAGCACTTGGGCTATTTTTTATCCCTCCTTCTTGCTACATGAATAGTCTTCCTTTTTAATAATCATCTATCTTCTGCATATCTTTTATCTACTTCTTGTGCACAAGTCATCACTGAAAATATACTATTGACTTTTTATATCTATAATAAATCTCTCCATTTCTCCCTTAAATCACCTGTACTTTTGATCCTTTTGACTGTGTTGTTGTTGTTTTTTATAGCCATATAAGCACTGAGGGAAGAATTCTGGTGTTACAAACATGGACCTTACAGAGGCAGTAAGATCTATGGTAGACAGAGCATTTCAGAGTCAGGAAGACCCAGGTTCAAGCCCTGCCTTTGAAATATAATACCAACATCATTCTTAACCTCTCAACACAAGTAACCATCTGGGTCTATAAATATCAGAAAATATACTTATCTATTGGCAAGAATTTCTTACTGACAATTTTCCACATGAATAAAGTCATAGATCTGACAAAAAGTACTGCTTTTATTTATGAGTCATTAGAGATTACTTAAAGAACTATATACAATTTCTGATATGCAAACAAAATTGCTTTCCTATGTCAATTAAAATCTGGGTCCAACTTACTGTTCATTTGTAGTCTGTCCAAAATAATATATACTTACTAATGGACCAGAGCTCAATGGACTGGTCTATTGATCTATATAGAATCATTCTTCCAGTTGGACTTTTCACTGGATATCCTCAATGAGAGTAAGCCAACACTTTATCCCCCAATGAGACTATATCCCTTGATACTGATAATCAGAGGATCTGAAATAAAGGTAGTTCTGTAATTGTCTTTTATGGAATCTTATCTTAACATGTGAAGCCCATTTATGGCTGCATTTTGATCTACACAATTAAATGCTTTTTATAATTTACAAATAATAAGCCCAGGGGGATCTTGTATTACGCGAACTGTTCAGTCAAATTATATTATTGAAGAAATAGTCCCATGCAAAATATTATTTGAAGAAACATATCTGTTCCCTTCTTCACGATTTCATCAAGGCTGAAAAATCAAGAATTTGTAGATAATTCTTATGTATACCATAGCTAGATGATAAAGTAGATATGATAAAGTAAATATTTATAGTCTTCCCCCCAAAACACTTTTTCTGATGCCTGATTGTGGCATGGTGACCCTTAGTTCTTGAAATCAATGGATTTATATTCAATTCAATAAAACTTTATTAAGAATATATCACATGCAAAGGACTAGGTCAGGTGCTGAGGTTACAAAAGATATGAATGAAATAATTATGAGAAACTTCCCATTACCTGAGCCAGTGATTCTGTCTAAATGTACTATTAACAGACCAACAAACAACTGGGAGAGATGTTTCATCTCAAGCATACATATTAATCATAGTGTTATATGACAAGTGTTTCATCTAACCAAAGGCTCAATTCTAACCATATTTAGATATGTAGTCCTGGAGACAACTGTAGATCTTGTTCCCTACCTTTGCCCTAGACAGATGTCATCAGACTTAAAAGCAAATGTACGGAGCAGAAATAGCTCAGGCAACAACTAAACTCAACCTTATATTGTTTCCACAGAGAGGGAACAAGGGAATTATCATCATTCTATACTAGAGTCTCTCTGGACACCTGTGAAATTAGTTTTTGAATGCAACAATTCCACAAAACTGGCATCCTAGTCAAAACTTGCAAACATTTAACTCTTTCCAAAAGTCAATGGTTCATGTCTAAGCTGAAGTGAAAGACCATAAAGAAGAGAATCAACCATTTTAAAGAAAAAGTTTCTAACATTACCCACTAGAAAGATCCTGATCCTATTAATGAATCAATTTTTTTAATTTTCTGCACTGATTCACTGATGAGCCAATACTTTAACCATGAAAATTTTTTTCGTTTCTCTTTTTCTCTTTTCAATGTTCTCTCTTCTGACAGACTTGCTTTCCATACTTTAACATTTTTACATTGTTGTGATAAGGGATATAGGTGTGATAGTATGGAGAAGAAAAGGAAGAAGGCCACTATTGCTGCTATAGTAATAAAAGAAATTAAATAGTTTTCAAAGGTGAATAACTTACTGGAGAAAGTCCAACCATCACTTTGGAATGTAAATCTATGTATACAGAAATACAGAGTAGAGATTTGATAAATATCTGTTTATTTTGGATGAACATGTAATATACATGAAGCAGAGTTTAATGAAGTCAAAAATTAAAAAGCTTTTCAAAATATTATACTCTTAATTGCCTGAAAAGAAGGAACTCAACTTTGAGAACTTCAAAGAGCTCAGGTTCATTTCTTCCTTGAGTATCCCGTGATCCCTCCAAACTAAAAGTTTTTTCTTTCTCCTCAAATTTTCAAGAATACTTTGTCTGGGTCTCTCCTTTGCCCATCACACTTTACTTTACATTAATCAACATAGATATACTGTGCAGAAGCTAAGCTATTCAATACCAAGGGACTAGGCAAGGATTTTTTTTTAATACCTTCATGTCCTCAAAACCTAGCAGTGGGCCTTGCCCACAGTGAGTGTTTAATGAAAGATATATCTGTGATAGATTATAGTAGAGTATGTATTCCTACTATATTTTGTCTTTAACTATATAATATAGCAAATAGAGCCCTGGACCTGGAATCATAAGACATGATTTCAAATCCTGCCTCAGGAACTTAGTGGAGCAACTTAGTAGACACCTGAGAATGTCTCCGTTTCTTCACCTGTAAAATGGGGATTTTAGCACCTTCCTCTCAAGGTTGTCCTAGAGATAAAATGAGATGTTAATAAAATAAATGTTCCAAACTCTAAAGTGCTACACAAATACTACAGATTATTATGTTATTAGTTATCAATTTTTAAAATGCTATATTGCTTGCTGACTCTAAAATCTATATATGAATGTTAATGTATGTATTGTCTGTGGTCACAGACATCACTAAAGCAATTTTCTTCTAGAAATAGAAAAAATATTTCTTTTTATTTTCTGTCAGGGAATTAAACTGAACCTAGCAAAAACCATTACGATCAAAATGAAATGTTTTTCTGAAAATGGTATTATATCCTAAGAAGATTCACTCAAATAAAATTATGTAAAAGTGTGCACAAACAGCACTGGGTAAAGAATTTAAGGTCTCCACTAAGTCCCATCTGATCACTCACAATAACAAAGAGAAAACTCTGTTGGTTTGTACTATCCTGTAAAGGCTTTCAGCAGGGCCATAGCAACAAACCAAATCTGCTTTCTGAGAAACAACTTCATTCATTATAGCAGGCTTGCCACATGTTAATAATTTTTTGGCTATGGTGACTCATGAAACTAAGAAAAATAAAAAAACTGACCTCAGTTCCCTTTCACCCTCCCTTCTATGTTTTCATAGTTAATGACAGAGTGGTGAGAAACAGGGCAGAAAATTTTTTAAATCTCTAAAAGAGTACCAAGAGTACCTGAGTTATCAAACTTCTGACATACTTGACAAAGAGTAAGAGATGGCTGCCAAAGACAAATCTTACAAAGAAGGATGATGGATGATTACAAACAATACCATCTCATAAGGCAAACAGAAGTAGAGGAGGGGCAAATCAATTTGAAAGTTTACATGATATCCTAATAAACAAAGTCATCCCAAGGACACTCAAGTAAAAGAATGGAAGTACCAAAAAACAGAAGGAAAAAAAAGATTTTCAAAATCATCATAAAAATTGTTTCTCCATCAAGAACGGGGAAACTACCAAACCTTAACAAAAATATCATATTCTAGTATGTACTTATACAGGTTGACATGGTACTAAGAACATAGATGGGAAAAGCAACTATAATATAGTAAACAGATTCAGATGACTCAACTGTGAGGCACCAACACGAAAGGTATCTGAAGAAATGGAAAACACCAAAGACAAGGTAAAAATCAGACATTAATACTGAAAAAGGCAACCAAAAGATTATCAGTAACTACCAAGCTATGTCTTCTCTCTTGTCTATTTTACAAAAAAACTTTACAAGAATTATATATACATGAATCAAAAGCATTCACAATGAAACAATCAGTAAGGAACAAGGCTTTCACAAAGAATATTCAACAATGTAGCATAACTACCATTTCACAATTAACTGAAAGATGCAGATAGCAAAAAATTCCATTTTACTTATTATTTGATTTTTTTAATTGACTGTATAAAATAACACTACCTTATATATTCAAATTGTTCAACATGGGCCCAGAGTTGAAGAGGAAGAGGGGAGAGGGTTATTTTGCCTTAAAATAAAATTTAAAAGCCCTTTTACTGAACCTAAACTTTCAATGAAAGCAAGGGCCCATCTTCTGAACACTAATGTTATGCTGGTGTTGCTATATGGCAGTGAGACATGGAAAACAAATGCCACCAAATAAATAAAAATGAATATCACACAATTGATTGTGGAGAAGCACAATATGGATATGAACAGGATTCAACATATAAAACTATGAGAAACTTCAAAGAAGACCAGGAGTAAAACATGTTGTCAAGTAACCATATGCTAAGAAGAGAAAATACTAGACATGTGGCAAAATCAAGGGATGACAGGCAGACAGCAAGAGCACTCCACTGGAACTCTCATAATATCCAGGAGAATTCAAGAAAGACAACAGTAAATCAAGTAGTCCCTCTGAGGCATAGACAAGACATGTGACAAGAGTCACACAGGGTAGATGGAAATGGCTGGGATTCAAACCATACCATTAGAGCAAACTCTCAATTCAGTGAGATCATAGATCCATTTGTGTATTTCAAATAGAATCTTACCAAGGATTTCACTATCATTATGCTACTCATTGAAATTTCACAGTTCTTTTAAAAAAAAAAATTTCAGCTAAGATGTTTTATTTTTAGGTGAAGCAAAGAAAAGCAACATTGAAACTACATTTTCTAAGATTTTGGTCACCTGAATACAAGAAGAAAAGAAGATAAAATTTTAGGGAAAATATAAGAGGTAAGAAAATTGCTAAGTAATGACAATGAAAATCAGAATACATTTACCTTACTTAAGTTAGACAAGTCCTGTTGGAGTTTTATATTTTAGTATTTTGATTTTTTCCAATTATTAAGCAAGTATCTTATTTCTCTTATGTTCCTACCCCTGCCACTAAAAAAAAAAAAAAATACAAAATTCTTTTAACATACAAGCATAGTCAAGCAAAACATATTCCAACACTGTTGTTCAGTTGTTTTTCAGTCATATACAACTCTTCATGACGCCGTTTGGGGTGTTCTTGACAAAGATATTGTAGTGCTTTGCCATTTCCTTCACCTGCTCATTTCACAGATTAAGAACTAAGGCAGGGGCGGAGCCAAGATGGCGGAGTAGAAGCACGACCTTCCTGTGGCTCTGGCTTCCACCCTCCCCAATCCATGTAAAAATGGGACTCTAAACAAACTTTGGAGCTGCAGAACCCACCAAATGACACAGAGAAGCTAACCTCCTGCTGAGGACACCCCAGCAGGCTGGCAGGAATCCAGCGCAGCGCTCTGGGAGCCGAGCCCAGCCCCACGCCGAGGCTTTAGCCCCAGGGAGGACCTGACCAGCCGCCAGCCAGAGGGACTCCAGATCAGCAGCAGCTGTGGCCTTTTCCAGATTTATCAATACACAGATGCAAAGGACAAGGTGAGAGGCCAGTGAAGTCTGGACTTTGGGACCCAGTAAGTGGGAGTGCGTGGCTTTTACCCCCCAGGGGGAGAAACCGCTGAGACACCAGCACAGCCTGCCAGGGCCACATGGCGGCTTCAGCTCCTGGCCTGCAGAGTGTAGGGGGACCAAGCACCAGTCTGAGGGGTAATGGCTCTTGCTTTAACCTGCTTGGATCTGGATTGCAGTCTAGGGTGGAGGTCCTGGGGTGTGTGTCCAGCTTGCCAGAGCATGTGGAGACCTCAGAGAGGGCACCCATCTAATACCTCTGGCAGCTGAGAAAACCCCAGCGTTTGGGACGAAAACTCCCCTGTCTGGTGGCAGAGTCCTACTGTGGCAAAAAGCCCAAAAGTCAAATAATTGAGTGGCAAAATGAACAGGCAAAGGAAACAAAGCAGACAGAAGATTCCAACATTACACTCCTATTTTGGGGATAAGAAGGAGCAAGACATGGAACAGGAGGAAAACAGTGAAGTCAGAACTCCTGCACCAAAAGCTTCAAAGGAAAATACAAGCTGGTTACAGGCCATAGAGGACCTTAAGAAGCAGATAAGAGAAGTGGAGGAAAAATTGGGAAGAGAAATGAGAACAATGCAAGAAAATTATGAAATGAGAGTCAACAGCCTGACTGAAGAAAATAATACCTTAAAAAATAGACTGACTCAAATGGCAAAGGAGGCTCAGAAAGGCAATGAGGAGAAGAATGCCTTAAAAAGTCGAATTTGCCAGATGGAAAAAGAATCTCAAAAGCTCACTGAGGAGAATCATTGCTTCAGAATTAGATTGGAGCAAATGGAAGCTAATGACTTTATGAGAAATCAAGATGCTGTTAAACAGATCCAAACAAATGAAAGAATAGAAGGCAATGTGAAATATCTCATGGGAAAAACCACTGACCTGGAAAATAGATCCAGGAAAGATAATTTAAAAATTATTGGACTACCTGAAAGCCATGACCAAAGGAAGAACCTAGAAAGCATCCTCCAGGAAGTTCTCAAAGAAAACTGCCCTGATGTTTTAGAACGAGAGGGCAAAATAGAGGTTGAAAGAATCCACCGATCACCTCCTGAAAAAGATCCCAAAAAGAAAACTCCTAGGAATATTATAGCCAGGTTCCGGAATTCCCAGATTAAGGAGAGAATATTACAAGCAGCCAGGAAGAAACAATTTGAATATTGTGGAAACACAATCAGGATAACCCAGGATCTAGCAGCTTCTACAATGAGGGATCGAAGGGCTTGGAATGTGATATTCCGGAGGTCAAGGGAGCTGGGATTAAAACAAAGAGTCACCTACCCAGCAAAACTGAGTATCATGTTTCAGGGGAAAATATGGTCATTCAGTGGAATACAGGACTTTCAAGCATTCTTGATGAAAAAACCAGAGTTGAATAGAAAATCTGACATTCAGATACAAGAAGCAAGAGAAGCATGAGAAGGTAAACTAGGAAAAGAAATCATAAGGAACTTATCAAATTTGAACTATTAACATTCCTACATGGAAAAACAATAATTGTAACTTATGAAACTTTTCTCAGTAGTTGAAGGGATTAGAAATATATATATATATGTCTTTATATGAGGGTATGCGGGCATGTGAATACATATGTGAATGAGTGTATATACGTTTACAGGTATACATAGATAGAGGGCACAGGACCAATTTAACAGGAAGGGATGATACTTAAAAGGTGAAATTAAGAGGTGAGAGGAATATAATGAGAGGAGATGGGGAGAGACAGATTGGGGCAAACTATCTCATACAGAAGAGGCAAAGGAAAATGGTTACAATAGAGGGGAAGAATAGGAAGGCAAAAGGGATTGGGTCAACCTTATTCCTATTGAATCTGGCTTGAGGAAGGAGGGAAATACACACTAAATAGGGGATCTCACCCTCCAGGAGAATGCGGGGGAAGGGGATGAGAGGGGGGATGATAGAAGGGAGGGCAGGCTGGGGGGGAGGGAAGTTGGAAGCACCCACTTTTGAAAAGGGACAGGATCAAAGTAGAGAATAGAACAAGTGGGAGGTGGGATAGGAGGGAGGGAAATATAGTCAGTCTTTTACAATATATCTACTATGTTATTGTTTTGCATTAGCCGCACATGTACAACCTATACTGAACTGCTTGTCTCCCCAGTGGGGGTGGGTGGCAGGGGGGGAAGGGAATGAATATGGAATTGAAAGTTTTAAAATATATATATATATATATATTAACTGTTTAAAAAAAATTATATATGTATAAAAATGTGTGTATGTGTATATATATATATATATATATATATATATATATATATATATACTATGATTAATACCATCTTACATGTAATTAAGAAATAAGATATACAGGCACTGAGGCATAGAGATCCACTGGAAAAGTCGAAACGGGTATGGGAGAGAGCAGATTGGAGGTGGGGATATCCTGTGGGACTGCTGTTTTGGGGGGATGGGTGGGAGGAAAATGGGGAGAAAATTTGTAACTCAAAATCTGGCAGGAACGAATGATGTAAATCAGAAGTTAATAAAGCATTTAAAAAGAAAAAAAAAAAGAACTAAGGCAACTAGGGTTAAGAGACTTTCCCATAGTCAAAGAGCTAGTAAGTATCTGAGGTCAGATTTGAACTCAGGAAGGTGAGAATTCCTGACATGAGCCTAGCACTCTATCCACTGCACCACCTAGCTGCCCCCATATCCAAAAACATACATCTCATTCTGCAACAGTCTATCACCTCTCTATCATTCTTGATCATCACCTTGTAGAAACTATGATTGGTCGTTATATTGATGAAAGTTCTTCAGTTTTTCAGAATTGTTCATTCTTACTATATTGAAGTTACTATAAAAATTATTCTCCTCGACCTCCATATTTCACCCTACATCAGTTCACATAAGTCTTCCGAGGTTTTTTTTAATAGCTTCTTTCTTCATTTCATTCAGCATAGTAGCTTTCCATTATAATCACATACCATAAGTATTCAGGTATTTTCAATAACTCAGTTTATTAAAAATTTGTTTTATTTTAAGTAATTTGAAAAGGTATATTGATATGTTCACTTTTTACTATAATTGAGACATTAAGGTTTTCACAAACAGCATATAACACAACACATGTAATTCACATTGAAGAGTTTCCTTTAAAAAGTTATACACATAGTAAAACTAATGACCATAGAAAAACTAAGACCAAAACTAATGATCAAAAGATCAGTCCTTTCACGAGTGTGGGCAAAGTTCCATGGCTAACACATCACAATTCAGACAACCAGCATCTCATTCTATGTAACTCCCACCTATGTCTTACTATAAATCCTCCACAAGATCACCCACACCACCCAATATCCTGGAAGCCTTCCTCTTAGGTATCATAACATTGTGATAATGCCAACACAGCATACAGACCTTCCTTGTGTTGTTCCTCACTCTTGCTACATTACTAGTCCACTTCCTTTGGCAGTCAGATGATTATCTCTTGGCATTCTCGTTTACATTACTTATTATGTTTAATTCTTGGCTGAAAATTTATCTCCACCACTTTTACGTCTAGCAAATCTCTAGCCCTGAACTTGTTTTTTTTTAATATTTTATATTAAAACATCAATAACTGTATTTCAATATTGGTTTCCTTTATAATACTATGTACTTTATTTTATTCATTTACAAATATTGTTCTGAGAAGTACTCCATAGACTTCACTCAACTGCCCAAGTGATCCGTGATACAAAAAAGATTAAGAGCCCATGATCTAATCTGCTCATTTTACAAGAGGCAACAGAGGTGCTGAGAATAAAGTGAACTACCAAACATCTCAGAAGTTACTATCACACAGTGGTTGAGATGGAAATTGAAAATAAGTCTTCTGACTCCAAATTTTTCAACAATTTTTAAAAGAAATACATCTTGATTAAATACTTTGACAAAATATAGAATAAGTAAAAGCTATCTTCAAAGCTATTAAGCAGATCATCTAATTTTTCTCAAAGAAAAACATTAAGAGAAGTGAAGAGATAGCATTTTCTCCAATAATCTTGGAATGCTGTCCCTTAACAAAATCAAGTCAAAGATAAATATTTTTAAAATTCATAGCTGACTTTTATATTTACAAATTGAGTAAAACCATAAACAATGAATTCAATGAATATAGTTTTGCATATATTTGCTCTACATTAACCAAAAGTGAAATTTTTAAATTATATCTAAGAAGATACTTTTGGAATACTTGTAGGAATCTATACATAAATTGCAAACTATATGTTGTGTTTGGTTATATTTTTAAGGTCATGAAGAGAAATTCAGAATTGAAATCAATTCTTTCCTTTCTGAGTTCAAGACTTATTGAGTCTTTATTTAGCTCAAATTTCTTAAGTGTCTATGTCCTACAAGTACCTTAGGTAAACCTTGACTCCTGAATCTCACTCACTCCACATATCCAATCAGTTGCCAAACTTTGTCATTTCTATCTTGACCATACCTCTTGCATCCCTCTATATTCTCAACACTCAAGACACCACCTTCCTTCAGGCCTTCAAAAACTCTCACCTAAACTACTGCAATCGTCTCCTAATTGGTCTCCCTATCTCAAGCCTCTTCCTGCTCCAATCCATCCTCTACACAGCTTGAAAAGTGATTTTCCTTAAGTGCAATCTGACTATGTCATTCCTTTAACTCATTAAATTCAAGTGGCTGAAGAGCACTCCCATGGGAAAAGAAGCATATATACCTGTTATAGGAAGTAGAGACCTCATAATAAATTTGGTTTGAGGGAGTGAGAGCACTGAGATACCACCTTTTCTGAAAGAGTATTTTGCTTCTATTGACAACATCCTGCACCAAGAAAAGGGAGACGGAAGATCCGAGGGGTGGATGACACCCAAAAGTTAGGGTCAGGGAGAACAGATGGACAGGGCGCAAAGAAGTGACAGCCCACTCGGAAACTATTGAGATAATTAACAGCTTCAGAAAAGTTGCAGACTGAAAAAAAAAAATAGTCCAAAAAAATTCAATAACATTTTCTAAATATCAAAAACAGACTACAGAAGGCAATAACAGAAAGGGAATTCTCATTCAAAATGCATATTTGGGAGTCAATCCACCAAACACATTCAATATCTACATGGATAAAACTTTTAAATGTTCTTTAAAGAATAAAGAACAATTTAAATAACTGGAGTAATAATCAGTATTTATGGCTGGGGCTTGCCAAAAAATAGTAAGACTGGTAAATTAAAGCTGCATTGAGTTGCAAGAGGTTGTTGTTCTTGTTATTGTTCCCTTCAAAGGGAAAGAGAAGGTAAACAACCTTTCCTATCCATATTAATTCCTACATCTGGTGGCAAACATCTCTCCAAATGAGTCATTTTATAGTCCAAAGAAGTAGAGTTAAAACATACTGCCCACCTTTTACCAGAGAGGAAGGTAATGAATTTATAATTAATAATTAAGGGTGAGACACAGGAAATGGTTTGCTGGATTACACGTATTTGTTATGAGGGTTTCATTTTTTTATAGTTCAACTGAGGGGAAGAGAGTGAGAGATAATAAATGCTTGCAAAAAGGTAAATACATACTTTTTTTTAAATGAGTGATTTTGTGGTGATTCAGAATCCATCCTAGGACAGGAAAATGAAAGAGCCCACACATTCAACTCAAATATCCAAATGAGATTTTTAGCACACCAAGGCCTCAGGAGAGCTAGGCCTATAGAAATTATAATTGAGCAAATCCATGAACCTCTGAGATGTTTCCAAAGAACCAAAAAAAAAAGGGAATTATGATTTTAAAAATAAGAAAAAGGGGGCAGCTAGGTGGTATAGTGAATAGAGCACTGGCCCTGGAGTCAGGAGGACCTGAGTTCAAATCCGACCTCAGACACTTAACACTTATTAGCTGTGTGACCTCGGTCAAGTCACTTAACCCCAATTGCCCTGCGTTCCCTCCTCCAAAAAGGAAAAAAACAAGAAAAAGGGTTAAAGGTCTCAAGGAAGAAATATCTAACAAGACTAGAAAATTCAGGATAATGATACAAATATTTTCAAAAATAATAGATATTCTGGGGCGGCTAGGTAGCGCAGTGAATAGAGCACCAGTCCTGGAGTCAGGAGGACCTGAGTTCAAATCCAGCCTCAGACACTTAACACAAAAAATTAGCCATGTGATCTTGGGCAAGTCACTTAACCCCAATTGTCCTACCGTCCCCCCTCCAAAAAAAAAAAAAAAGATATTCTGAAACATAGAATGACAGAATTAAAACAAACAAAAGAGGCAGAAAGCAAATTAAATTAATATAGACAAATATCTACCAGAAGGTATGACAGCTTCAGCTTTGTCCCATTCGATATTTATATCAAAAAAAGAATAAAGATAGAGGGCAAACTAATTATTGGAATTTGGTCCAAAAATCATAAAGAAACATTGCATGATCCAAATTTATTCAAAAAAATTACAAACTGTTTTGAAAATACTAAATGGGACCAGAACTAGTAACAATATGCATGTTCAACCACATTATAAGATAGAACAAGATGATATTGAATGAAATTGAAAATGAAAAGGTTGTCTTCATCCTCCCAGTCCCAGGGGCAAGATATCTCCTGGTCATCCTTAGGGATTATAAAGAAAGATAGCAGACAACTATTGCTGTCCAATTCTATTCTCAAAATTGGCCACAGATCTAGAGCTGCAAAAAAAAAAAAATCTTATTACAAAAATTTTTTTAAAATAGTCTCATCTACAGTAGGCATCAGAGTTTTAGATGTGGAAAGGGTAGAATGATAATTTAGCTTTAAATAATAAGTGGGGTTATATCCTTATTCTTGGTACAAGATTGGATCCCCAGGATGGAAGAACTATGTAATAACTATTTCAGCCTTTACATTTTAAGTAATAAAAGAAAAAATAAGTTAAAAGATCATCAAAGAGGATTTGAGAGAGTGTCACCCAGGGATATTGAAAGGGAAGAAAAATGAAAGTAGAAAAAAAGGATTAACTGGATCAAGGGTTGGACAGGTTATAGAAACAATAATCCCCATTAAGCAAGAAAGCAAGCATGTAAAGGGTACAGAATTGAAATGTCTATGAGAAGAGTAAGAATTAACTCAAGAGTTGATGTAAAGGTTAAGAACTGTAAGCCAACCACTGGTGAATATTAGTCACTTATTATAAAGAGGGAAACTTTAATTCAATTCAGTTCTAGAATAGCAGTACCTCTATCAAGCACAAGGCACCATAAAAAAACATTTGGGTTGGAAAGGTAAAAATAAAACACTGTTGTACACAAGGAGCTTACATTTTATTGAAGGGAAACAACATATACGAAGGTAAGTAAATATGAGGGAGAAAGAACTAATACCCTGATGAAGAAAGGTTCCATAAAGGAGCTGACACCTAAGATGAGTGTATTAAGGAAAGATAAATAAGGATTTGGAGGTGCTGATAAGGAGCTTCAAATGGAGAAAAATGAGAATGACAAATTACATTGAAACAGTTAATAAGTGGGACAGATTCTTTTCCTTGGGGACAGAAAACTGAGCTCCTGTGGGAGGGTTGGGGTTGGGGGGTAGCCACTGGATATGGAAAAGATAATGTATATTTAATTACTATTTTGGCCTTTTACATTTTGAGTAATAGGATAGAAAAAAATGCTGCAGCTATTCTAAGTTGAGGAATAGCTTTATGAAAAGCTAGGATTACAATTTAGTTAGAAACAATTTAGTTATTTAGAAACATATAGTGCATGAAAGGGAATAATGAAGGAAAATAACCAAAGATACAGATTGGAGACAGGCTGTGGTGGGCCTTAAACACAAGGCTAAGATGGCTGAGATGTTAAAATGTTAACCTGAAAGAAACAAGGAGCCACTAAAAATTTCTGAGTAGGTATTTGACAGTCAAAAATGTGTCATAGGAAGATAATTTTGGCCACTACATAGAACATGGATTGGGGAGGGAGAGAAACCAGAAGAGAGACCATTTAGAACCCTATCACAATAATCTAAGCAAGTGAAGACAGGAGCTTGAAAAGTGGTTTTGGTGGTAGTATGAGGGTAGATGGGGAAAGAGTGTTAGAACTGACAAGGTTTGGCACATGATCATTGCAGTAAAAGGAATGGTAAGAGAAGAGTCCAAAATAAATGCTAGGTTACAAGCCTGGGTGACTGGGAGAATGATAGTGGCCTAAAAATAAATACAAAGGAGAAAAAAAAGGTCATTTGATCAAAAATATGGAAAACTAGACATTATCTCCAATCAATCTTTAAAAAAAAAAAAAGCAATTGGGGTTAAGTAACTTGCTCAAGTTTACACGGCCAGTTATTTCTGGGTGTGGTGCTAAGTATCTGAGCCCGGATTTGATCCCCAGGTCATCCCGAAACTGGGGCTGGTGGTCTTACTCACTGAGCCACCTGGCCACCCCTAAGCAATTGGGGTTAAGTAACTTGCTCAAGGTTACACGGCCAGGTGTTTCTGGGTGGGTGCTAAGTGTCTGAGCCCGGATTTGATCCCCAGGTCATCCTGAGACTGAGGCCGGTGCTCTTACTCACTGTGCTACCTGGCCGCCCATCTCCAATCAATCTTAATGATTTCTCAAAACTTTCCAAAGTAGAAATTATGCACCAGAGATAAAGCAGTTTCAGCCTACAGGAGGAACAAAAACCAAAAGGAGAAAAAAACTCCTAAATGACCTAACTCAAGGACACTCAGCAATCCCTTCCCCAATGCCTACCAGCCCACTACACTCCCGCAGAGCTACATAAGCATATACACATGCTTGTAACAGAATTTGACTCCACACTTCAATCTTCCTCCTCTCCCTTCTCACTGTGTCCTGGGGATCCAAATTTGAATGGCAGAAATTTGCTTAGCTTGCAACTGCCATTGGCAGCACTGTCTCACTGGGCCAGAGAACTGAGGAACAGAAAAAAGGGTCAGGACATGGTAGACAGGAGTGAGAGGAGCAGGTGAAAAGCCGTGTGGCACTCTGATGAAACTAAGTTAGAGTTCAGTATCCAGCTGGGGCCAGTTCTTCCCTACCCCCTCTCCATGTCTCTGATATCACTTTCAAAAGAGACTTAGGCTTTTGATCTGTTAATTGCCCAATGTAGGACTGAAATGCTTTGAGATCCAACCACCAGGGAAACCACTATTAGAAAAGGAAGGAGTCAGAAAGTGAGCAACAGAAGAAAATAAAGGGTGGAGAGTAGATGGAAATTATGTAAGATTTCAGGAAGAAGAAACCTCAAAGACCTTGAACATAAGTAGATAAATCACCAGGGAAGATATTAATAAAGGAAGGAAACATGGCCTCCAGATCTAAGAAACAAGTTCAAGCATCTAAAAATAAGTACTCTAAAACAAAGAAAAATGCTAAGTCTAAGGACCCTGCAAATTTCCAGGAAAGGATGAAACCAAAGCATGGTGATCTTGGGTGGTTTAAAAGAAAAATTAGAATTGTGAGAGGAGAATTTATAGCATACATGGCAGAAATAATTATTAGAAAAGAAAAACTTGAATATAAAAGTCTCATCAAAAAAAATCAAAAGGACAAATGATTAGTAATGCAAATAAATGGAAATAAAGGACAATCAGTAAGAAGAGAAGCATAAGGAAGTAAAATTAAAAGAAAGTATACTCTCCATACAAGCATATTGATCTTGCAGACAGGATGCATAGGAACAACTTGAGGGTTATAAATCTTCCAGAAAAACATGACAAGTCAAAAAAATCTAAAAACCCTAATGTAATAAATAATATAAGAAAACTGTCCAAAACTTCTGAACACAGAAAACAATGTGCTAATCGAAGGAATCTTTAGGTCAAAACAAATACAGAAATAAAGCAGGCATGCCCACTGAGAAAACTGTGTGAACCAAACTGACTCCATCTTGTAAAACTGAATTTTGAAACTTAAGTTTCATTTTTTTGAAAATTCTACCTCCTTGCTAATAATGGGAATTAAGTGGCATCCTGTTTCACATCCAGGATGGTACACTCACTCACTCTCCCTCTCCCAACTCCCAAAAGCTGCTACTCCAATTAGAAATAAGATTAATCAGATTACTTAAATTTGTATCCTGGTTTATAGCTTCTTAATTATTTTCTTTTAATGCATAAAAATCTGTCTCCCCCTACATTCAGGGTCCAGAGACTTTGTGGGGGTACTGGTTCCAATCCATTGTGCAACTGTGTACCTTGCCAATAAATTGATAAATTCAGAAAGCTTAAACCATTGTTTCCTCAGTTATAGCAGATTTCATTCACAGCACTTTGAGGGGCAAAGACAGGTCCAAAAAGGGCTCCAACCCCTAGGATGGCATCTTAGAACAACTCTCTAGGGCAACAAAGGATTTCTTCATGGAAGACTGCCCCAGAGGTTGGACTCCCCCTTGACCTCAAATTCTTCCAAGCTATGTTAAGGCTCACCCTCACACTGATGGAAATGGTTTACGTCCCCACCCCACCCCCTGCTGGGGATAGGCTATTTCCTTTAAAGGAATGATGGGATCCAGTAATAGTAAAATACTGAAGTATTTCCCCTTGGAAAAATTTCCTTTAGCCTAGGACCAGAGAAAGAGTACACTGTCGAGGACACTCTCTTGGGGAAGTTCTTATTGGCCTGGAAAATGGCTTAACTTCCCATACAGCAGGGGAGAGTAAAAGATAGTGCCCTCAAATTATGATGAAATATATAAAAATCCAAATGGGTCCCAAAATTTGGACTGAAAAGGGTACTTTCAATTACTGCAAGTTTTAGAAAATTGTGAACACTAAGCTTTTCTGCCTTATATTATCTGTATCTTTAGGCCTTTGTAAAATGAAGGAAAATCTTTGTATTGTGTCATATCTAGTGTTGTTTGTAGATTGTGCTACCTTGGAAGATTTCTAAGGGGAAAATGCAACCAGACAGAAAGACTGCTGAAAAGCTGCAGCCAAAGAATTGATGACGTTTTATATTTGAAGCAGTTCTCCCAGCTTTCTGTAAACTGATGCTAAACTCCCTGTCCTAGTATGACTAACTCTTACTCTAAGCTTTCAGAGAGAGACTGGGTTAAAAAGAAAAAAGCTGCAAAATACTTTCTCTCTGCCATTTCAACCTTCGTCGGATTGAGGTTAGAGAGACAAAAATCAAATAATTAAAGAAAGGAAAACTTTTTTCCTGGTTTGTAGAAATTTCTGGCATTATAAATTAAGAGACTGAATATTTAACTGAAATATAATATCATTACTGTAAATTTCCAAATAATGGTAAATGTTAAAAACATCTTAGTAGATATTGGAGGCATGAAGTCTAAGGGTAAGCACCTCTTTCCCCTTTATGGAAGGTAAGATTTGAAGTTGGGAAAGAGAACTGAGAAAGGTTGATTCCATTGAAATATGAAGATTTAAGACAAGTGGTATATGGAGAACTCACCCCTTTCTCTTTTTTCTATCTGATAAGGCATTTGGGAGAAGCTTAACAAATGTTGAAATAGTGAATTTGGGGATACTATTCTGTAGAATTTGTTTTACAGAAAAATAAAAGTAAAACTTTGAAAGTGGAAGTTACATGGACTTCTCATTCTTTCCCTGAAGATTGATAGAGCTATTTTTTGTGTGTGTGCAAGAGAAGAGTTTTCATTGATTAGAAAAAGGGAAAAAAAAATTAAATTTTTCTGGTACTTAAGAAGTACTTCTTATTAATTAAACTTTTCTTAACCACAAAAAAGAGAAAAGCTTGTTTAAATAAGAGAACAACTTAAAAATAAGTAAAATTTAACTAAGGAATGCGAAGATTTATATACATACATACATATATGTGTGTACCTCATGATCCTATAGGCTCACAACCAGTTGTGGATAATGAGCCAGATATTCACAATTGTGTGGTGTGGAGGAGGACCAGGAACTAGGAATGTCTTTTGGAAAGGCTGAAGTACAACTTTCAAAGTCCCATATAATAGAATTGTTTAGTTGAACTGGAAGCAAGTGTTTAAGAACCCAAAAAGGTTACAGTTTTAAAACTAATAAATTACAATGGAGTAATTTATTAGAGGGAAGACTAGCTCCTGAAAGCCCCAATCTTTTAAAACCTCCCAGGTTCCAAAGCAAGGGAAAAGGAATTTAAGGCCACTATTTGGAGTCTCTTCATATTTTTCCATCCAAGATTGAAAATGAAAAGCTTTAGGGCAAAGGTGAGAGCTTGGGTCTAGGATATGAATACAAAAGGAACTGATTTGGCTTTGAGAGTGATTTAAAAGAAAATAAAGAAAAAGTTATAAGAAGCTTGGAAGTGCTACCTGAGTCTTTGAAAATGAGCTAATTATTAATGAGCTCTAAAATTTTGAAGTGCAGCCAACTTACAGACTTTGAGAATTTTTTTTTGAGATTTTAAATATTACCATTAGTGATTAAAAATCAGAATTTGATTTGTACAAAATTTTGTTCTGAAACTAAATAGGGTAACTGTGATAAATCAGAACCTAATATTGTCTGTGTTCCCCAATCTGTAAAGAGAACAGCACCTATCTCCCAGTGTTATTGTGAGGATCAAATGATATGTTTGTGAAGCGTTTAACATTGTTCCTGACATAGAGCAAGAACTATATAAATGTTGGCTATTGTTACTATTATCATCATTTCTTCAATGGAATGTAAATACTCCACAATGGATATACCAGATTTTAGATGTGATTAGTATAAAATGCCAAAGGTGACAAAATGAATTATTTTCTATGTAAGATAATTCAGAGATGCATTCAACTGAATTGATGTTATTTGATTGGTGTTTTATTATTGTTCCTAAAATTTTTTTTTAATTTATTAAATTATTGTTACTTTTCTGTATTAAAATGCTGTAAGAGAGGTGGCTTCTCTTTGGTCTGGATTTTGATGGATCATGAATTGAGCCTTTAAGACAATGTGATTTTTTTTAAAAGATTTTTGAAAACTATTCAATATTTAATGTGGTATATTTCATTTTAAAATTAATACAAATATAATAATTTGCTATTTGGGGGGAAGTTACCCAGAATCTTTAAGATATTCTTATCCCTTGAGACTTTCTATTAAGGCAAGATCAGAAAATCTTATTAACCCAGATGACTATATGTTGTAAAATTTTAAAGTACTGATATTTTAGAAACTAGGAGTGAGAAAATAGGATGTCCTCTCCCAAGCTTTGTTAAAAGAGAATTTACAAGTTTACTATAATAAAGAGTGAGCTTTTATCTGAAAATATCTAGCTACCACTTCTGCAAAATTATGAAACTGTATCTGAATAGTCTGTAATGAGGTTACATATTTGAGCCAATTTTATAATGGTAGACTTTGAGGATTTTAGGATGGGGTCTTTGAATCTGGGGTCTATTGTTGCTAAGTGAGTTTTGAGTCAACTATCATGTATTCACTATATGTGTAATTTGAAGAATTCTAGAATGTGATTATTTTAAAAAAATTTTTAAAGCAATTGGGGTTAACTTGCTCAAGGTTACACAGCCAGTTATTTCTGGGTGTGGTGCTAAGTATCTGAGCCCAGATTCGATCCCCCAGGTCATCCCGACACTGGGGCCAGTGCTCTTACTCGCTGTGCTACCTGGCCACCCCTATTTTAAATTTTTAAGTGAAGGATAAATGAAGTATAATCTTTAGGGAAACATGAGAAAATTAATAAATATTCAAGGCCTAAGCTCTAGAGGATGAGTAAAATTTTGCTAACTGAAGTAAAAACTCTTGTTTCTATAATCTTTTATTGTTTTGAGTTTTGATTACAGGAATAATCATCTGAATTGTCATGAAGCCAACAGGAAAATAGCAATGTGCTGCACTCTGAGAACTGCTACAGGTGGATGTCTATCCCTGTGAAAAGTTGAGGAGACAACCTTGGCATGGCCAATGACTGTCGTTGTTCAGTCATTTTCAGTTGTATGTTATTCCTTGTGACCCCATTTGGGGTTTTCTTGGCAGAGATACTGGAGTTGTTTTCTATTTCCTTCTCCAGCTCATTTTACAGATGAGGAAAATGAGACAAACATTTATGATCTCAAGGGGCCTGGTTCCAATCTGTTCTGCAACTGTTTGCCTTGCCAATCAATGGATATGCTCAGAAGCATATCCTTTGTTTCCTCAGTAATTACAGATCTCACTCACAATACTACTCTCCTCAATATTACTTGATAAAGTTCTGGAAATGCGAGCAACAGCAACAAAGCAAGAGAAAGAAATTAAAATTATAAAGATAAAGACAAGATAAAACTATCCCTATTTGCTGATGATTTATGATGGTATACTTGGAAAATATGAGGGAATCAACAAGGATATTAATTGAGAAAATTAATAGCTTTAGCAAAGTTGAAGGCTATAAAATAAACATTCAAAAAGCAACTGCATTTTTATATAATAATGACAAGATACAATAGACAATAATAGAAAGGGAAATCTCATTCCAAATAGCTACAAAATATATAAAGCATTCAGGGATCAATCTACCAAAGTATAAAAAAAGACTTGTACAGATTCAATTATAAAGTGTTCCATAAGGAAATAAAGAATTTAAATATGTAAAAGAATTTTTATTGCTCATGGCTGGGTTGAATCAATATGCTAAAAATGACAATACTACTCTAGTTAATTTACACTTTTAATGCTATGCCAATGAAATTATCAAAAGAATACTTTATAAAACTAGATAAAATAATAATAAAATTCATTTGAAATGACAAACTAACTAGACTAGAAATGATAAAAAGAAGGAGAAACAAGGAGACAATAGCACTTCTGGGTCCCAAAATATAGTATAATGCAGCAGTCATCAAAACCATCTTGTACTGGTTAAAAAACAGAGAGGGAGAACAATGGAACAGACTAGACAAAGGAGAATCAGAAGCTACAAAGTTTGAGATGCCTATGTGACATCCAAGAGCAGTTACTGAGCAGGTACCTGGTGATGTAGTCCTGATGTGCAACAGAGAGACAGGGCTCAATATATACATTCCATAGTCATCTGTGTAGAAATCATGCTTGAACCCATGGGAACTGATGAGCTCCAAGAGAATATAGAGAAAAAAGAGAACAAAGCCTAAGAGAACCTTGGGAGACAATCATCCTATGAGATACAGATATGGATAATGATGCAGGAAAAAGTGACTAAGAAGTAGCAACCAGGTAGTAGGGGACCCCAAAAATAGGATTATCATGGAAGTTAAGAGGGAGTCCAGGAAAAAAGAGTTTCAACAATATCAAAAGCTTAGGAGGAAGATCAGAACTTAGATAAGGCCAAAAGATTTTGGAGAAGGCAATGGCATGGTAAGAATCCAGACTATATGATACTGAGGAGCAAATAGGTGATAAGAAAGTGAAAGAGTCACTTCTTCTTAAGAGAAAAGAACAGATAAAGATAAAGAGAGATTTTGAAGTATGTGGTAGAGAAGAGAGGAAATTGAAATAGAACTAGTCAAAGAAAACACTTTGTGCCTTAAGGAAAGCTATAAAGGGCTATTTTTGTGTTTCTTCCCCAAACCTTGAAATGATAATTACCTGGGAATTGGGCTAAACCATAAAGAAGGAAAACAATAATAAGGTAAGAATTTAGCTACATCCAAGAGATAATGATAATGCCTACCGAAAACTCACTTTCACCCAGAGAAAGGAAGACGCACTATACCAACATGTTATTGAAAGTATAATGATAATAAACAATTAAAACAGGACATTCTAGGATTGATGACTGAGTGTAATGTGGGCAGTAGAACAGTCATGCCATTAAAGATCACAGCTATAGGAGGAGAGTGGAATGTGGCTCAAGGAATACCATGTCTTGTGTTCAAATGCCATAAGACTCAGAAAGTCACAAAGGAAGTGAAAGGAAAGTCACAAAGTCAAGTGAAAGGACAGGAAAATGAGGTGGGCTATGACTTACCAAAGAACCAGCAAGATCTCTGGGAGGATATATACCTAAGTTGGGTGATACCAATATCTTTTGCCTGAAACTGCCCTTGCTCTAAACTTGAAGAAGCTTACGATTCAACATTCAGATATCTCACCCTTACAAAGCCAAAATATATGGATGATATCAAACAATAAATAGCCAATGCACTGGTTAGGTCTCAGAACTGGGATTCAAAGTTATCTAAAGGAGCTAGCCCAATGCACCAAAACCAATGACATGAAATTTAATAAAGTAACATGAACAGTTCTATACTTAAATTCAAAAACTCAATTACAAAATTGCAAAATGACTTTTATTCTAGTTTATGTGAAGATGCCCTGAAGAATTTTTGACTTAACAGGAGTCAAGAATGTGACACAGCTGCTAAAAAGAGTCAGAGAAATCTAAGGTTGCATCCAAATCAGGGCAGATAAAGAGTCCAAACTGGTCATATAACAAGTGAGGAATTGCATCCTGTTCTAAGCTGCTCGCTTTAATTGGGACCCTGATCGTCTGCAGTATGTTCATTAGGGTAGCAATCTGGAAACCATGTTACAACCTGTGATAGTAATGGCAATTAAAGATTCCCCTGTATTGGCTTGGTTTTCAAACTGATTGTGTTAAAACCCAGAGCTTGTTAATCCCACCTGTGGGATGGACTTGTTGATGTGAAAAGAAAGTCCTGAACTGGGAGGAGCTGGTGACGTAGATTTGGAGAGACAAGAGAGAGGCAGAAGAACTTTTTTTTTTGGAAGCAGCACCTCGTGGAGAGAGAGAGACTAAGAGAATTGCTGGTGGCCTCTTTGAATTGCCCTGGACTTTTGAGACCTGCCCCCTGAGCTGCCAAGGACTGAGGAGACATGGCTGTTTTGCTGGTACTTTGTCTGTATGTTTTGATGTTGTTTTGACAGATTTGTCCACTGGTGAAAGACAGTCCTTTTGTTGAAGAAGTCCTGGAACCTGGCTGTTCGCTAAGAAGCCCTGAGACTGTCCTGCAGACAGAGAGTGAATACTGTCCACTGGTGAAGGACAGTGCTGTTGTTGCAGGGGTCTGGAGACTGTCCTGCAGACAGAGTGAATACTGTCCACTGGTGAAGGACAGTGCTGTTGTTGCAGGGGTCTGGGAGCCTTTCTGTTGGTTCAGAAGCCCTGAAGAAGGATTTTCTTGTTGTATGTTTACAGAAATCCTGGGAGAGGGCTTTGCTAATGTGTTCAGGGGTTCTAGGACTGTTCTACAGACAGAGGATAAATTCATGAAGGGACTGGCAATGTATCTTGTGGCTTTGCTAAGCCTTGTCTCCCCAGGAACTAAGATTGCTGAGAACTTGCCTCGTGTCAAGATGAAGAAAAGACCTCCATTTGGGTATTAAGTGCTGTGTTTAAACTTGATGTAACTCTGGGGTAGATTCAATTGTGATCCAGGGGTGGGGAACTTTTGACCTTATGTTTGGCAACTAATCTCCATTTGAGAAGAGGGGCTTTGTGGTGGACTTAATTAAGGTATAGCCCAGGGGTGGAGAAGTATTTAGAACAGGGACTTTGTAATTGATTGAATGGTTGGAAGGTCCTGGGGTGGGGTAGTACATGGAGATTACTTAATCACACTTAGTAAATGCTGTATTTGGAATGATGTCATGTTTTGATCTTCACTGTTCTTGGTTTGTCACTGAATAAAATAGAGAGCACCTATGCTGGTATTCTGAACCTTGGGAAGTTGCCTTTCTTTTGGCATTACATTACACAACCATATTGCAAAAGGTACAGCTAAAGGTACTGGAATCAGCTGACGTAAAGAAGAAACCTAAAGGTGGAAGTAAGCATTCAACAAATAATAATGACTGAAGGAATAAGAGTTGATTCTTCATATTTACATATCTTTCAGGTAGCCTGAAGAGGATACTTAGTTTGCTTTGTTCCAGAGTGACAAAATCATGATAAATGAATTAAACTACAGAAAGGAAGAACTTGGTTTAACACAATTACAAAATCACTAATAGTAAGAACTGTCCAATGATGAAACTTGCTGAATCCCAAGGTAGTCTCTGTCCCTATAAGCCTTAGTAAGGGGATGGATAACAAATAGTTAGAAATATCATAAAATGGATTACTGAATTGAGAGATGGTTGGATTAGATAATATAAATGATCCCACCCAATTCAGATTCCATAATTTTATAGATGTGAATTATCTAAAATTGGCTTTAGGCATTACATAAAAGCAAGGCTCATTTAGCAAAAGGTGCCTATAATTAAAGATGAACTTAACTAGATGGCTGCTGTGATCCTTTCCAACCTAAAATTCAGTGATTCTGGTTGATTAGTGATCAATCTTTATTCTATAAAAATGATGTCATTATAAGATTCATTCCATTTAGTTATATTATAGTATTAAAGTAGGGATGAAAATGGGAAAAAAAATTTATTTGCTTTAAAAAATTGTTCTTCCAAAAGTGTTCCTACTTTATGAATCTCCCTTCCAGCGTATGCAGAAAGCATCCCTCTGTCTTCCACAAACAATACAAAGATGTAGATGTTACAGAAATACAGTTGCAATTCAACTGGCAGTTTGATGCAGCATACTTGCACATGACAACACATCGATTTTACTTCTACCTCCATGCAGACATCTATGTAAAGAAATCCATTAGGCAGACAGTTCTCATCTCTATTGACTGACAGAGTGACAATCGAATACTTTTCACCTTCCAAAGTGACTGACAGTTAGACACTTAAACAATCCTTCAAGTTGCAATAATAGTATGAAACACTTTCAATTACCTGAATCAAACAAATCCATGATCCCACTGGTTGAATGCATTTTTCTGTCTGTTGCTATGTATGCCTGGCTTGGTTTACACTGTTGTTTGGGTAATTCTGATCCAACACAAGAATGTTGTTCACTGAAAGTGAACTGGGCTCTTAAATGATGGTTTGCATCTAAAATGTGTCCTTTTGGGGGAGATGGGAGAAGAAGAGTTGAGTAGAGAAAGTTATTTCTATATGTGCTTTAAAATAAGAAAATGTATAGTATGATCCAGTGACTTTCCTCTTAACCTTCGTGAACATCTTATTTATAAAACATGGAACATGCTATTCTGAGCTTGCATGTAATGTTCATCACTAAATGGAAACTCTCTAAGAGAACATTGCTAATGGACCCAATTAAAATGTAATAATTAGTTTTTATACCTAAAGATGCTTATTTTATGTTTTTAATTTTGTGCTTCTCTTTATTTTTTTCTGAGCAAGGTAAAGTAAAATGTTTAATAAGTTAAAGCTTCCTCCCAATTAATATCTGAAGGTATTTATCTCATAAAAAGGAATCATCAGGTATGTCATGCAAGCAGCCAATTAAAAATATTATCCTAGCTCAATTAAACAAAAGTCATAAAGCAAAAATAAATGTTTGCATTTACAAAACTGCAAAATGATCAACATTTAAGGTATCATCTATTTTTTTAAGGGTGGGAAGGATATCAATATGCCTTGCTAAGAGACATTTACATTGATAAAACAAATATCTAAATGAACATGCTTATGATTTAAACATATACACTGCATAACAGGCAAACAAGTAGGATCAGGGTACACCCTAATGTACCGTAATTGGGTTGACAGAAATAAAAGAAAAAGTCAGAGTCCATCAAGGATTGTACAGTAAAAAAAACAGAAAAAGCAAAAAATTGTCTTTACAACTAAATACCTACATCAAAAATAGTCAAAGCATTTAAAAAGGCATAATTTTGTTTTCTGGAAGGAAAAATATATGAAAATAAATTATTTTTCCACATATTTTCTCTACAAATCTGCTTCCTCATGGAGCTCTGAACACTCAGTAACTTTTTTTCTTCTTTACAATTTTTTTCTTTTTTTGGAAATGTAGATAGGTAACAGGTAATGTCTACACAAAAATTTGGTGCTATTTTTCAGATTTATTGAAAATCTATAAAGTATGCAGCAACATTCCTGAGTCCTAGAAGCATTCTTCTCAGAAATGTAGTTCAGTCAGGACTTCAGAAAGTATTTTTCTCTAAATTTAAACATGGAGACTCTAGCACAAAGAATTTTCCTTCAAACTACTTTTAACAATCTATCTTTTAAAATGAAGTAATATGGCTCTGGCACATGCTTAAATTTGAAGAATGAAAGGAACAAAATGACAAATTTATGTAAATTTATCTCTGTAAAAATGAAATAATTAGGTAATTTTAAAATACGCTAAGAGTTTTACCTTGCTTCTCAGACAGGTTACTATGCTTATAGACTTTTATCGGTCAATATTATTTGAAGTCTTCAAAATAGAATTTACTATGTGCAAAACAAAAAAATGACTCTGTGAAAAGAGTCTAGCTATTGCAGACTATAGAGCCAATTGATTTTTTGAAAAGGAATGCAGCCTGTATTTAACCTAACAGTGTAACCCTGTTGTACTACATGAAAAGGGATCATGCATATTGATTTCTTTATTACAATTCCTCTTGTGATCAGTAAACATTCGTGAAACGTTCAATCTCCCATAAAATCTTTTTTTTTAATTTACCAGGGAAATACTGGATTTTCTCTTAAATTCTATAATTGCCTCATGCAAGTGAAATCATCTTTACCACCAAAATATATTATTCCTTAACTTCTGCATTAAATTAAACCAATCGTAACAAAAAGTTAACTATAAATCTGTACTGTTGTATCTCTGAAATGAATAGCTGTTTTAAGATCAATTCCTTGAAGGAAGTTTATAATTTTAATATTTAAAATAATTTTATATAAGGAAAGACTTCACTGCCCTTTCAGCATAACTATTTACAAGAATTTTGTATGGTTTCTGTATATCCCCTTTTACTAAATGGCCTTTTAAGAGAAAGCCAATGCTGGTTATTTGCAAAATAAAGCAAGGGAACCTGGATGTTCTTTGCATATATCTACAGTGAGGAACCTAAAATAAAATAGTAATGGAATACAAATTTTATATTGCTTTCTTTGGAAGACAATCAAGCTTAGAAGTCTGCTAATGTATAGTTTCTAGAATCGATATAAGCAATTAAAAAATTGCAACCAAAATGTTTTGTGAGGCATAATTACTATAAGGTCACTAGATATTATTTGGAGTCAGTTTAGTTTATCACATTACGACATGACAGAATGCGAGGCAAAAATTATAAATTCCTTCCCTAAATCTGTCCTTTTCTGATTTAGATGGATGAAGAATAATTAACTCTTAATTATTCAGATGACTTCAAGGCAGTTTTAGGATTCAGTAAAGAATGCAGTCATTTTAACCAAGGAAAGCAGTCTCCCATCATTTATCAAATCTTGCAACTTGACCAATGATGAATAAAAAAATCTATGTTTACCCACAGCCCTAACTGCTACCTTAGAGGTTGTTAAGCAACAAAATTTCCTTTAAACTCTACCATATGCAAATCATCAGATGCAATTTGCATTTTAAAGTATTTAACTCTACATATTTATTGGATTTTGAGGCCATGCTGATCATTGATTTATGTGCTTCTGGCAATCATATTTCCATATTTGTATGATTTTGATGACAGTAATAATTCAAATATGCAGAAAGTTGTTCTTTGAACAATATCTTTAATTACGTCCTCAAAGCATCATTGTTTTGCCTGGTGTCCTGACAAAAATGGTCTGAAATGAGAAATGGCATCATGATCCAAATTGCACAGAAGTACATTTGTCCTTTGCTGTCTAAAACCAAATGCACAGAAAGACTTTTCATGTTAACCAATCCTCAGCCTTAAACAGGCTGCAAAGCCCAGCAACCTCGCACATAAATACTTTATTAATTCTGACACACTTTCACGACAAATTCAATCACAGTTCATAAGATTTCTATTCAAAATGCAAAACCTGCCTCATTTACTTTGCTGCTAACTCAGAAAGTTTTGATGCCATGTCTTTTTATTGGAGTTGTCAAAAATTATGTGCACTCTTATGAAAGCTATCATGAAGTGTAATCATTAAGAGATCCACAAATGTTTTTTGTATTTATTTCCCAAACAGAATCATCAAACATGGTTCCTGTCACCCTCATCAAACTAGCTGATTTTCAGATAACTTATCATCAGATTGCATTATTGAACTTTTCAGAATAATTCTCACATGTGTGCTAATGTACTATATTAATGGATTTGATTAAGGAACAAAACTGAGGTTTTTAATGAAGTATGACTTTAAAATATTGTTTAAATACCAGGAAAAAGGAAAGCATTTACTTCTTAAGTCACTAAAATTTTCTTCTTTTTTTTTTAATTGTTTCTTTAGTTCTATCCATCAGGTATTTTCAGTTTAAGGGGGGAAAAATGGTACAATGGCCTATCTCAAGATATTTCTTCCTCTACCACTGAATAAAAATACAAAAGAAATTTGTATTTTTGGTCACAAGATATGATCTTAAAATATACTCTCATACACACACACACACACACACACACATACACACACACACACAGAAATACAAACAGAAAGACATCACTAAGCTAAATTTTTATAAAACCTGATCACAGGACCCAAGTACAAAGGATTAAAATTCTCAATATAAATATATTTCAGAATTCAGTGAAATATTAAATATACAAACAGAGCTTGATTTTGTGGAAATGGGACATATTCATATTGCCACCTAAGTAGATATCAATAATGCAATGTAAATGCATTAAAGATATAATGTATTTTTAACTATGCAATTCAAAGATCATGTATTACTATGTGGGGCCTGCAGGAATTGAAAAGAATAGTTATTCTTGAGGAAGATTTAAAATATTTTATTTATAGATGTTCAGCACAAATTTAGGGCTTCTATAATTGTATAAACCTCTACTTGTTTTTCTGAAAACACCCCAGGCAAATGATCATATAATGCAGACCCAAAGCAACTACCTCTAATGTACTTGTTGAGAATTTGGATAGGATGACAGAATTCAGGAATATTTACAATCACAGAATCTTCCGAATTAAAACAATGGTAGACTGAAACAGTTTACATGCAAAAAAGATTTTTAACATGCATCATTTCCTGTAGTCACATTTGGTATTTTATTATACATCACAGCTTTCCATTATATTAATTTAAACTCAACCAAGTATCAAACTAGGGAGTAACACTTTCACTAGGGGTTCTTTATTCACTAAAAATGCAAAATATTGTTGTCTTCTAAGTAAGCATATAGCAGTTAAGAAAACACATGACATTTACTGAACAACCTTTAAGAAAATAATTAGATAAAGACAAGCTGCTGTTTTTCAGCCACTATCAGATTTAAAATGTTTACCTCTTTACCAGACAGGTATCATGCATTTACCATCACAATTATGCAAATAGGGTTGCTATTAACTAGATGTATAAGACTACAAATAAATAACCCCCCAAATTTTTTCTCCTGTTCCTATTATCAAATATTTTACCTTTAATTTTTCCTAAAGATTAAAAAGACAAAATTTCTAAGTGATTTTCCCAAACTCTTTCTATTACGGTGAAGCTCAATTTTTCTGCTGGTAGACAAGGTTACATCAGTGGTTTTAGTCTTTTTAAAAAAAAAAAAAAAGGACTAGATGATAGTGTCACACTTCAACACTCCCTAGTGGTCAAAAGGGGAACAGCACTACAGACTCATCACAGCTGGTCAATGGTACTTTACTGACTACAGAGCTAGTGCAGTAATTGCTGCTGCAGTAAGGAGTAGGAACTGATTTAGATAACTCAAAGAAAAGGCAGCCCATAAGCAAGTGGTGTGTGAATGTGTTGAGGTCCTTTGTCCTGCCAGGAGACTCTGAGCTCTGGTCCCTGTCCCAAAGAGGAAGGAACACCATTACAGCAAATACCTTTGCAAAGATTAATGAGGTAGGAGAAAATATGGGCACGCGCACACACACACACACACACACACACACACACACACTCTCTCTCTCTCTCTCATACACTCAGACACATACATTGTCTCTCTCACACACACATTCTCTCTCTCTCTCTCTCTCTCTCTCTCTCTCTCTCACACACACACACACACACACACACACACACACACACACATACACCTAGATTCAGTGTCACAGCAAAAGAGGTACTTAGGTCTGTCATATCTCAATACCATATGCAGTTTTAATTTTCCTTGTGTCCTTTCTTCATTAATTAATACTACTCATGGGAAAATAATCAGGTTAACATGTACTTCATTTGACTACTAATCTGTTTTTAGCTTACAAACATATGAATAAAAATACAGAGTAAAATAAATTCCTTTAAATCAATCCTTATGATCATATGTACTATAGTACACACACCACATAAAATTACTCTCTCTAATCTTTTATTACAAAACAGTACACAATAAAGGTAAATTTCAAGAAACAACTCCAGTTTTGTACCTTTCATTTCCTTCTCCCAGATCATGGAAAGTCATGTTTTCCACCTCAATGTATCATAACTGTATAAAAAAATGTCAGAGAACATAGTGAATAAGCAAATAAGAAAGCTACAAAAAAGCTACCTTGCTCAATACACGGCTGAAATTACATATTAGAAACCAAACCAAATCTAAAAGGCCTAAAAGCTAGCAAAATAACCTACTAAAATATTTAATTCAAAGCAAGTACATCATCTGAAGCAAACTTCAATCTGGCAAAAGTATAATAAGATAATAACAATAGTCTTTCTTAATAAATCATTAAATTCATCTTAAATAATGAGATAAATTAGCAAATGGTTGTGAAGAATTTTTTGCTCTGCTTATATAAAAGCTCAAATGCCTAGATATATATTCTTAGTAAATAATCTGTAAAGTACTCAACAATCTTTTTCACTGAGCTACAATTGTTACCTAATTTTCTGCTTCCCTTTCTGTGGTTCATTAAGGTGCTACAGGGACTCATTATTGTATATCCCTTGCCCTGTCCTTAATTGCCCTCCAGGCACTATCCTTGTAATCATTGAAATGTTCTTAGCATGGCCAGGTGCTCCCTAGGGCTACTGATACAGCTCCACGGTTTAGGAACCAAAGTATACAGTATGTATGTCCTGGTTCAAGGAACGCCAGAGGGGACAGAACTAATATTGTTTGCATTATTAAAATCGGTGTTCTTGATCCTTTCGTAAACTCACATTGTATGGTCTCAGAATGGGGTCAAATGCACTTTTTCCTTTAAGGCCTAACAACAAATAAAGAATTATCCTTGCACACCATAATAAAAAATAAATGTACAAAGAACATCTAAGTTTCTGTGCCTCTTGTATGTAGAAATGTGTTCAATTTTGTGTCAGAATAAAACATTAATTTCTACATAAAGAAGCCAAACTAGAATTTAAATTTTAAGTTTCTTTTCTTCACAAAGAATTCTCTGAATGTTCCAACTATCTTATAACAGAACAAATGGATTAAATTGTCCTTGCCATTGTTAGTTACTGTGAAGGATCGCTCCTTAATCTATTTCAATGGTAATGAATGAATCCCTAAATCCATACTATAAAGTATAACAATATATTAATAATTAATGCATTTCTCTTTATACTATAGTATAAAGCTAATGTCTAAAACCTAAATAAAAAAAAACAAATTCCTATACCACATTGACGAATTATTATCATTTGTATTGCTGAGTAACACTGCTTATTAATAATGGATTAAGCAGTTGTAGTCAGCTATAAAAATTGGCAGTTGATTGCAAAGGGAGCTGCAGTGAAACGGCATCATGGCTAATACCAAAAAATGACATTTTCATTTGTAAAATAAAACAAAAAGCCGTACCTTGAACAGCTCTGCTTAGCTAACAGCTGCAGGAAATAAAAATCATCAAGACGCTTTTATACCCCAAATGAGAAACAAACCTAAAATACAGTAGTATGGTTTAAGAAGGTCATATAGACAAATTGCATGGTAGTCATAGGGGGAGAATGGAAGGAAAATCTCTAGTTCTTTTCAGGATTTTCTTCATTTTGAAAGCACCCAATAAAAATACGCACAACAATTCAAAAATTCTGCCTGTTATTTTCTATTTGTATTTACAGATCACAGTGAAAATCAGTAGAGATGTCTATGTTCTGAATCCTATGTTTTACCATGCTACTTATATAAAAGACAGAAACATATTCAATTAAAATACATATTTTTAAAGTTCTTCTTAAACATTTACTAGCAAGTTTTGCCCCCCAAAAGCATTTTCCTTTTTATCATTTAAGTTATATGAAAACCATTTTTCTCTTTTTTAATTTCAACATAAATTCAGTTTCAAATAGGGCCTTGCCTGAGACTACATGAAGGAAGGAATAAGTTTTGCTTGGGTATGAAGACACAACTTCCTGATGAAAAGACAACCCAGAAAACAGTTGATTCAATATAAGCTAGGCAACTTAAGAAAATATCCCATAATAGACTCATATTGTTTCAATTTTTAAAGGTAATAAGATAAAAAGGAATCACATTAAGGTTGGAGGAAAAAAATCACTGTGGAAATTAACAAAAAATCAAATATTATAATTTATTACCTAGTTCTATCATTACATATTCTTCTTTTGTATTGCAGGGGTGGGAAAAGTAAATAATTAGGAGTAAAGGAAAATATAATAGTGTTATATAACTTGATCATAGAAGAAAAAAGAAAGAAAAGACCATTCTTCAGGAATCTTCAAAAAGGTTTTTTTTTTTAATTAATGAACACTGGATGACTAAGCACATGAAATAAGAAAAATGTACAGGTCAACTCATTTATAGTAATTCAACCTTCATCTTCTGATTTACTTACTGTAGAAAATCTATTTTGGTTTCAATTTTGTAGTGAACTGTAGCCATCTACTGGAATGAACAGTTAAGGCAAATGTTGAAAGCAACATTTCTCCCTAAGAAGCTGGTGTACTCTGTGTACTGCCTAGTGCAGAACACAAAAACTAACAATCCTTGATGTTCAATGATAAATTCATTTTTATCATATAATCATCATAGTCAACACATTAAGGAGACTAATTCTACAATTTAATAGAATGTGGTTTTCCATATAATATTAAAACTATAAATTGATTCCTCCATCACTAAGAAATTATTTGTCATAGTCCACCATTTTAATTTTCCTATATTTACATTTGCTATATCATAAAGTCATGTGCATTTTTACTTTCTCCAAACAAATATCACAAAGTGTGCATGTTTGGTTAATGATTTATGTACTGGGGTAAGATATAAATCAGTTTCTATACATTATTTTACTCTTGATTTGGACTTTATAGAAAATTTAATGATATAAAAGTAATTAAAATCTAAGTCTAGCCCAAAATATAACCCTTTTCCTCAGAGAGATCATCTACGACTGTAGCTTTATTTTGAAAGCTGGGAGCTATTTGTTCTCAGTAATCACAGGTAAGATCAGAATATAAGAAATAGCTGGAACATTGAACCTACCTATCAGTAGAAAGTTGACATGGCTTAACATTGATAAGAAATTGATTCTTCTTTATATATTTTACTTTCCCATGATATTTCCCTTATTATCAAATATAAAATGTGAAGGTAAGGTATGCATTTCTTCCTTCTCTCACCATCTACTAATAAATGCTTCAAAAATAAAAATCATTACAAAATTATTTTAATTAGCAAGCCTTTATAGAACATGTGTTCTTACCCTTTTTGTATGTCAGGGATCCCTTTGGCAGTCTGGTGAAACATTTGACACCTCAGAATAATATTTTTAAATTAAAACAAAATAAAATAAAACATGAGGTCACAGAGGAAACTAATTATATTGAAAAATAAATATAAAAAAAAATTTAAGCTCAGAAAAGACCTCTGATTGCATATTTATGTAACAAGAATCTTTCCCTACAATGAAGGATTTGAGGGGAATGTGGTAAATTCCAATTGTTTTATCTTGGTCAGAATCATATCTTAACAGTAATTTAATTAATTTAATTAAGCTATAGAAAATGCCTACTGCAGTGTCATGCACTCAGTGTCTACTCAGATATGATTAACTGATGGTAAAGGTTAAGTCAAAATTTAAAAGTTTTTATATGAAAGATTATTTTATAAAAGTTATTTTATTGAGGGACCAAAAAACTGAAGAAAAGTTTTTTCCCCCTCAATTCATTAGACTTCTTCTGCACAGTACTAAAAAGAAATAAGGAAGGTAAAGTATATATCAAAATCAGGATAAATTAGATTATAATGATTTCTTGATACTTCTACTTCTGAGCTATTACAAATAGTATATAAGAAATAGCCCTTTAAAATTTTTAAACATTAACTGTTTAAAAAAAATTTTTTTAATTACTTGCTGTAAGTCAGTAAATGGTAGTGCTATTTAAATTGGATGTGTTGACATAGGGGAAAACCTTTCCCTATATGCAAAGGTTCCCTGTTGAAATTTCTTATGACCATTAACAGTTACTGAAAAGAACAGAGGTAGTTTAGAAGTACTTTTAGAAGTGCATCAGCAGGTTATCCTGTAGTCAAAAATCTCCATCAAAACCTATGTTTGGTCTAAGGACCAATAACACTCCAATAAACAAGAATACACTTTTAGACCTAGAAAAAAAAACCTGATAATTTCAGTTTTAATTTAAAGCTTCAATGGTTGTGGTATTCTACTTCTATTCATTAAAGGAACTGTGATGTGATCTACCATCAAAAACCCTAAAAGTGGAGCACTCCGTACTAGCCCAACTTGACAGCAACCTACTTGGAATACCATAAAATTCAAATCAACATGTCAATTATGTAGAAAAAATACATTTCTATTAGGCCTTGAGTATTAATTTTCTTCCTATAGGCTATTTTAGCTGCAATGATAGGCTCAACAAGCTAGTACTCTGAGCCAAAAAAAAAAAAAATTGCT
>NW_027185887.1:344294-437332 GCF_028583685.1 Petaurus breviceps papuanus | reverse complement strand
TATATATATATATATATATATATATATATATATATATATATATATATCACAGACATAAAGAGAAAACTAGCTCATATGAGTTTTTCTCTTCCACATGTAAACCAATCCTGAAGCGTATAGCCAAGTGAAGAGCATTTGTCAACCATAGGCAGTCTCCACAAAAATTACTACTAAGATATCAACTTAATAGCAATCAACATGACGTTCAATATTCTGACTTGCATTTAAATGAGGAATGGTACTCTTTTCTCAGATTTTACAGGTTTCTAAATTCCCTTTGTGGTTTACATTTGATATATGGTAGTGATTTAAAATAAAGAAATTGTCAGGATTTGTACCACTTAAAGCAAACCACACTGAGAGTGCTACATGAAGTAGTCGATGTAAGCACCAACAATTAATCAACTGTATCATGCATGTAGATCATATAGTCCATTAGATACTAGCTGAAAAGGAACAACAAAGGGGAGGGGTGGGAAGGGGAGGAATACAATTATGCTGCAAACTGGCATAGGCAAACAGGATACAAGATGACAGTCAAACATATTTTTGAGGATTACTTGTTCCTGATACGAGACAAACGGAGAGCTATTTTTGACAAGCTAGGTTGTTTAGTATGTATTTCACGTTGTCTATATTCTATTATCATTAAGCAGGCAAAGTAGAGGAACAGTTTCTATCAAATGGATAATAATCTGGCTTTGTGCCTTTTTTTATCAGTTTCCCCAAATGAGTTCAACTCTACTATAATATCTACTCCATTAGTTAGAACTGAAAATCAACTAATTTCAAACTATATCATAGCAAAGGATTTAAGTATTCACGCTACCTATACTAGACTTTTGATTGCTTTCGTTACTGGACAAAATAATCACAATTACTCTGCTTTCTGGAACTGAAAGGGAAGGATCAAAAAACATCAGGATAAAATTCTTTATTGAGACAACTTCAGTATAGGAGAGAGAACTGGGTTCAAGTCCCACTGCTGAAACATAATGGCAATGTAAAACTGAGCACGACACTTAAGTTTTTGATGACTTAAGACAAATATCTAAACTTTGGCAAAAATTCATCTCAGATAGCTCTCTACACTAATGAAATCAGGGCTCCAGTTTAAAAAAAAGTTGCATGGTATACTACATATGATACTAGAATGGAAATCAGGAGATCTGGGTTCAAGGACTGACTCAGTTAATATATAGTTATACAAGATTCTTAACATCTTTGAACTCGGTTTCCTCAACTAAAAAATAAAGGAATGGTACTCAGTCATCTCAAAGACTTTTTTTTTAATTGCTCTCCACTAAGAAATAATTCTAAAAAAACAAAGAACACCTTAATGTATTGGACTAATATAAACTAATGTTTGGGAGGAATTGATTTTATTTAATATTACTGTCAACATAATCACTATATTATGTCAGTGCTACTAGAAAAGAATGAGGAAAATATGCTCATGCAATGATTTTTTCCATTCTAATTGCCGGATATGTTAACAAGATGCAAGGAAGGCATTCATTTGCATCAAAGTTTCCAAAATAAAGTAAACACAGGTCAAGTCCCCACCCCACCCCAAAAAATATATACAGGGGCCTTACAATGAGCCAAAAAAACTTAATGAAAAAAAAATTCTAATTTTCCATGAATCATAATGCAAGTCTAACAATATAACTGGGTAAATTTTACATATTTGCCCCCTAAAAGTAGTTGTCCTTTTGACCCAATCTAAAGTATTTTAAAAGAGGGTTTCAGAAGTTAAAAAAAAAAATGGATGCAGAGAGAGGTGGGAGGAGAAAACAAAAAAGTAGTATAGATATATAAAGTAGTATAGTATATCCAGAAAGTCATTTAAAATGTTGCTTTGTGAATCTCTGATGTTTCAAGTAGGTCTCAAAGCTAATCCTTATGCTGAGGAGGTGGTAGTAAAGAAGAATCTCAGAGGATAAGTCTAAAAGGAAGTTATAGAAAAGCATGAATAAACAGGAAGAATTCAAATTGCTCAAAATAAAGAGAAAAAGCAGCTAGGCTCTACAAAATGAGAAAATACTCTGCATAGCACACATAAGATTGTCCTGACTATTGTCATTCTGGAATAACATTCCATTGAATTATAATCAAACCCTTAACAAAATTATGAAATTCCACTGTAATATTTGGTCTCAATTATTAATATTTCTGTTACTAAGCCTACAGACCTAGATGCCACTTCTAACACTTTCACCTAATAATGCAACACTGTAAAACAACTTTTGATGAGGCATACCTATAATGAATCATTTCTGAACAGTACATATTTCTCACAAGTTAAGGATTTCATGTCCGAGTTGTCTTCTATTCAGGTAAACCACATAAGGAATTTTAAATATGTTTGTTATCTAAAAATAAAGCATTTGTAGAAAATTATGTTTGTGTATCACACACTACTCACACAATCATAAATTTCCAAATTATTGTCTAGAACTGTATGTCAATAGATTCTACTGAACAGGTATCAGCTCTCATTACCAATTATCCCTAATTTAAAGAATCTCTAATTAAAATTACAAATACTTAGATATATAAATTCTTGAAACTATTCCCTAATATGATAACCCTTTTCTACAATTCAATAGTCTATTTTTACCCACCACTATCTGCTTTGCCCGCTGAAGTTATAATTCACATGTTTCCTCCATGTTTCCTTTGTCACAATTAATCATCCACCATATAAGGAAATTATAAACAGAAGACATACATACTAGTGAGAGAAAGAAAAAAAGAGCAGAAAAAGAGTAAGAACTAAAGTATAATGCAAAGTCCTTAGGGCAAAAAGAATTTCTTTCTGCCTCTATGTCCCCAGAACCCCACATAGGGCCTTGAACATAAAAGCCACTTAACAGAGATTTGCTGAAATGTATGAATTTTGAATATGGCTCTCTTCTAGGCTATATTTCCTCATCTCTCTTTTTTTTTCCTTTAAGGAATTCTTTGAGGAATTGTAGAGAATGGTCAAACATCCTAATTTTCAAAATAAAGAAAACAGATTCCACAAACAGCCTCATAAACTTAACTGGCAAATTTCTAGAACAAATTTAAAAAGATAATATGTGAGCACTTAAGAAAGAAGTTATCATTAAGAGCCAACATGTGTTCTTTAGAGTCATTTCATTTATGTATTTGAGACAGAAACATTAAATGTATATCTGCACAAAGTTAAACAAAAGATACCCAAAATTTGGCAAGACATTTCTCAAAGCCTCCCTCAAAATATTTCAGAACAAAATGGAGAAACATGTGTTGGGTAATAGGCCAGTAAAGGTAAATTCAAAATTACATTATCAATTAATGGTCTAATATTAACCTAGAGAAGAATATCTAGAAGAACAACAGGCTCTCTTCTTCAGTTTATTCTGATCGACATTTTAACTATGCCTGAAATATAAGTGCTACATCCTTACCATAAGACTGCCATAAATTTTAGAAGAATTGCTAATATATTGGATGAAAGTACTGAGATGCAAAAATATCAATAGGCTAGAACAGGATGGATTTAATATTATGAAACTTAATAAGAATAAATATAAGGCCTTGAACTTGGTTTCAAAAAATCAAATGAGGTTTTAGTGGACTACAAGCTACTATGATAAGGAAGCCAAAAAGCCTAATTCAATATTAAGTCCAGTATTCAGATAAAGAAGGGTGAGCATTTCATAGTAATCTATTAGTCGAAATATACTTGGAGCATTTTTTCTACTATTCTTAGCACCAATATTTTAAGGAGGACATTAAAAGCTATATGTACTATATTCAAACAAAAGTTACCCATATCATGAAAGGACTCAATGCCATGCCTTATGAGGATCAGCTGAAGGAGATGGGCATCTTTAACTGAAGAAAATAAGACGTAATTACTGCAATCGAACATCCGAAGGCCTGTCACATGGAAGAGGGATTAGACTTATTCTACTTGGCTCTAAAGGACAAAAACTGAAACAAGGAGAGAAATTACTTCAAGGCAAATTTCACCTCAGTGTACAAGAAATTCTAACAAGTTCCAAAAATTAAATGGGCTACCATAGGAAGTAATGGGCTCCCTGTTGCTCAAGTTTCAATAGGAGACCTAACTTGTTAGGGAATGTTGTAGACAGAAGCATGATGGCAACACAGTATAATGAAAAAACAAGACTTAAAAGTCAAGGGAGCCTGGGTTCCAGTCTCAGTCTCAATATTTATTGTCTATGTCACCTTAGGAAAGACATTCCCCCCTAGCTAAGTCTGTTTCCTCATCTACATACTTCACAACAGTGTTGGGAGAAATGGATATTGTAAAGCATAAAGACAGATCAAACTATACATGTATATATGCACATATATATACACACACACGTGTTATCATTTCTATTATCATAATTATTACTATTTATTATATAAAAGATTTATGTAAGAATTGATCTGGATGGGGCACCTAAGTGGCGCAAGCCCTGGAGCCTGGATTACCTGAGTTCAAATCAGACCTCAGACACTTGACCCTTACTAGCCATGTGACCCCAATTGCCTTGCCTTTCCCCCTCCAAAGAAAAAAAGAATTGGGCTAGATGGCCTCAGAGATCCTTCAGACTGTTAGATTCTGTAATTCTTCATCTTTTTTTTGTTGTCATTCAGCCATTGGCAGAGTCAAGGAATAGGAGGCTCCACAAGGCCTAAATAGGCCATGAAGGAAAGAGGGATTCTCAGAAAGTTGTAAAGCAGAAAAAGGGACATACAAAATAAAAAGATAAGCAAAAGAACCCAAGGAACTTACTCTAACATTTTACTATGAAGGTCAGGAGAGAAGATTTATTCTAAAATCTTCATGGGAACTTTTTTCACTGTGATTAGCGAAAATGATACTAGAAAATAATAATTTCTGTATTTTAATTCAGTTCTGCTATTTGGGGTTGCAATATTGTTGTCCTTAGAAACACCTGTGACCTAGTTCCTGTTGAGCACCAAGAAAGCAGGAAGGAAAGGGGTAAAAGAAAATTGTTCTCGAATCCAGCATATAAGGTAGGACAGAAAAATAACAAAAGATTCACTGCTTGATACATACACACACACACACACACACACACACACACACACACACACACACAAACACACATTCATTTGTAGGCTATGATATTAGCCAAGTACTCTTTAATAAAATTGAAAAGGAAAAGTTTATCCAATTTTTATATTAACTGAGGCATCAGCTTTAAACATACTTTAATTCTAAAAGGCTTCAAAATATAAGACATTTTCATGTGAAAAATATATGGCATATATGCCATCAGATAACAAGCATTAGAAGTCTTAGTAATTAAAAATTAAACTAGTAATATAGGTTTTGGTACTTAAAATGGCAATAATAAAAGTATTAATGGTCATATGGCAATTTTAAAATGTTCAAACTAAACTCAGAATATATAGCCAAACTAGAAGATAACACCCCAACTATTTATTTCTCAAATAACAAGACAGTATTTTCAATGTTTACTTAATCTGATTTTCCAAACAGAAAGATGTAGTACTTTATACTGTTACAGGCATAATTCATGTTATATATGAAAACAAACTTTTTATATCTATAACTCTTTAACCAAAACAACCAGCTGAACCAAACATTTATTTTATTTGGATACATCTGCAGATATGATGTGTGTAATTAATTGTTCAGCTAAAAATGCAATTCCATGGTGATTTTAATGATTTAGGTATACACAGCTTTAGTTCCCAGAGCAGACTAAAAATAGTGATTTTAATTTATTCCTGCTGCCTACAATTACCCACAACCATGTATTTTTAAATATTTCCAGCCTATAAAAATTACTAATTTTTGCCACTTGTGTTTATCTGCATTTAGACTTTGATTTGGATAAATTAAGCTCTCAAGTGTTCCTTGCTTTATGAAACTCTGCATGTTGTACACTTCAACACAAATAAATGACTTGTACCATTAGAGGTTTAAATAATGTAATGTATTTCATGCTCAGCCTGAAGCTGGATTCCAATGAAGTTGCTAATGCACGTAATGATTAAGTGTAACTCAAATACTAACTGTGTTGTTGAAAACATGACAGGCAATAATTTGGTCTATTATATTCTGCCATTTAATTGCCTAGTACAGACATTCTCTGACACGTTATGAAGCAATGATTTACAATTATTCAAGCTGCAAAGGTCAGAAAGTGACATTATAATCATCTACATAGAGATCCCTTCTAACGCACAAAAACTAGGTAATGCCACACAAAAATAGTTTCCGTGCAGTAGGAACTTTCTATTTAAAATTCCTTAAATCTACTACAAATAAATAGTTAACATGAAAGTATGTGAAGGCACACTTAAAAGACAATGGACATTTCTCCCAAGTCACGTAGGTAGGTACCCAATCTGGATCTCATCTCTACTCCCTTCTGATCAGATGGATTCTGTGCCAGCAGCCATTTCTTGATTCTAAAGAACTGGGGTTGAAAATAATGCAGTGTTGTAAAAAATAATCCCCCAAACACATTTTTGGCATATACCATGTCGGATGGCCTACACTGGCTTTATATCAATAACTGAGTATAGTTCTTGTGATATTGCACTGATGTCAGTGACACATTCTCTTTGGAAATTTGGTATTCATCTAATAGAAGAAAACCTCAATTTCAGTCCTCATGCTTTTTCTTGACAAGAGGAATCATCATCTTAATTGCAGTTATTTTCTTTATTTATATTTGAATTTAATTGCACATACAAAATGTAAGTATAGAAATCCACAGTACTTCGGGTGAAGACAAATTCAAAGCATTTTTTAAAATCACTTATATGTGTGAAAATGGAAACAGAAAAGAAAGGTACAGTACAGAAATGAAGAGTACAAAGAAAAAAGGAAATAAGGAAAATGAGAGAGAGCAAATTGTGGAGAATTCTAGCATAATAAAGTGCATAAGATAGAGAAAACAGATAAGTGTTAAAAGTGTTTAAATGAATAAAGGTAAGCAAATAGAAGTAAAGGAATAAAGGAGTAAAAGGAAATGAATGACCTAGAAATAGACTAAGAGAGGAAATGCTAGGCAGAATTGAACTGAATTTGAAGTACATGCCAAATAAACTACCATATTAACATCACCAAGCCCTTAAAAATTCTAGACTGTTGAATGTCATAATGACAAAGAGGAAGATTTTATAACAAACTGTATTCAAACAAATGTGCTGGAGATCCCCTTATAATTGCATTTCCACCCATAAAGTCCATACCATAAAGTCTATGAAAGCAGAAATACCACCCTGTGTATCTCATGTATCACCCCTCACAATTTGTGTAGATTAAGGAATATGTGTGGGGAATTGTTCAACCTGATGATTGTCTGGACATGTTTAGCCTCCAAACATATAAACCAACCATGTAACTAAATATTATACCATTCAAAAATATACTTAAGAGAAGGAAAATGGGGAAAATATTATAAAGAAATCACTTAAAATTCAAAAATGTTTTCTCAAAAAACACAGAGAAAGAAAGCCAGTTTGAAACATAGAATAATTCATTTTGCAAATGGTGCTTGCATGTCAAGCTATTTCCCTGTATTAACATATGCAATCAAACAGAATGTTAAACTCTAAATCCAGGGAAACTCACTAGGAATCACACATTTTTAAATTTAGATTTAACTTATAAGTTGTAGCAATCAGATCACCTCTAGGAGTGAAAAAAAAAAAAAAGACCAAAAAAAAAAAAGGTAGCAGACAATTTACAACAATTAAGAAATCACTTTTCACTGTTAATGTATGGCCACTAAAAACAAAAACAATAAAAAAAAAACAAAATCTAATACTATATATGTACTGTCATCTTTTAAGGTTTCAAGTTACAAAGAAATTCACATAATGTTTTAGGAAATGTTGAACAACTTCATGTTTTATGCTTAAGATTAGTGGAAAAATTATATTTATATAACACTGTATGAAATACAACATTTTTAAAAAGCAAAAAAATTCTAGTATTACTACTGACAGTTCACCTTAAATGAGTACTTGTTCAAATTCAGGACTAGCTCACTCAGTAGCATTGGTAAAATAATTTTTCCTCGTAACTCAACTAAATAAAAGCTTAGTCATAGGACCCTAAAAGTCAAAGAAGAGAATATTAACTACTGCAGAAAAGAAAACATAGTGCAAGACCTTCTGTTTGTGACAAAATTACAGAGTTAATGTTCCTGAAAGATCACTTCACCTTTTAGAGCCTGATTTTTAAAAAGGTAAAATTTATAGCAATTAAATCTAATGAAGAAATGCAGCATGAGCTGCTTATGTTCAGGAACTAATAGGTCCACTGAGCTTTTCTAAGATTATTTAGCTATCAATGATAATGAATTGACATTGTCAGTAGTGTTAATGTACCAATGCTCTATTGTGCCACTAATCCAATGGCCAATCCTAGAAATTTTCTTATGTTGCCATTCTATTTTTAACCTACCCAATTCCTTACTCTTTTAATTAAGGAGTAGAAATGTATCACAACCAATGATACTTTACTTTTTTCCACATTATAAAGTGATAAATTCATTATTTTCTTCTTTCAACTATGTGTTTCTTTTCAGTCTTCAGTTCACTAAAATTCTTCAGAACTTTTAGCTCCAGTGAAAAAATATCTATTAGAGTGATGATAGCCGCAATACAAAGGTTTTAAAATTAAATGCCACTAAAAGTAAAAAGGTATTTAACAGGGTACAGCAGAATAAAATGCCAGAATTATCCTAGAAAAAATGTTGCAGCTCAGGTTTCTTTTATTTAACATGTTTGTATATTTATGCACACATATGAATTCACATATGTATGCAAAAGGTCATGTTCCATTGAAAAATACAAAAGAAATATATACTTTTAATATTACTGTACCTTAAACGTAAGGCATAGTTGGCCACTGGTGTAACAGTTCAGCAGCATGTGGTAATTAGTAGAATTTAGTGACTAATGGCTCTAACTATATAGTTTAAACCACACAAATGTTTGATGTTTGATAGCATAAATGCCAAAAACTGTTACTTATAGGTTCTCCTTTACTAATTCTAAGGCTTTAATAAAAGGAAATGGAATTAAACTTGCTAATAACCAAATATATTGTATCTACTTATAATATATAAATGTATCCACTTATCTGATTCTTAATCCATAAAGATGTTTAGCCTGGAAGTGAGAGTTTTACAAAATTAAGAAGCTGTTTACTATCTCAAACAAAAGTTTTTGTTTAAATCAGGAAGAAAAACAAAGTATCATTCTTAAGTTTGCCAACAACACTCAAGGCAAGTCTTAACAACTAATCCTAAGGGTTTTGTGTACAGGCAACACAATTTTTATTCCTTAAACCTCCTTAAAACTCTCCCCATACCATAATTCATGGTTGAAAATTGTAAATGAGATTTCTTTTAAAATTCTCAAGACTTGGAGTAATTAAAATGCACCATTTGGCACCTGACCCTCACAGCTAAAAGGAACAGTAACAAAACTCATTCTACTCCTGATCTTCAGGGGTCTTTAGGACAAAGTTCATATTCATTTACTTTAGCAAGTCACTGAACCATCAATTCTGCCAACTAAATAAATCACTCAGCATTATCTAATAAAAGTGCTTTAAGGGGCGGCCAGGTGGCTCAGCGAGTAAGAGCACCGGCTCCAGTGTCAGGATGACCTGGATCAAATCCGGGCTCAGATACTCAGCACCACACCCAGAAATAACTGGCCGTGTAACCTTGAGCAAGTTACTTAACCCCGATTGCTTAAAAAAAAATAAAAGTGCTTTAAAATTATTTGTAAAAACTCTTTGCCAAGGGAAAATAATTCAGCTGTGGCCCAGATGAAATTTCATTTGTCCCATATAAAGTGGGACTCATTCCTGACTTGCAAGAAATTTGTATAAAAGTGCTAGCAATAAGACCCTCTTACTAGATAACAAGCCCTACATCACATAGCGCCAGTAACTGGTGAACTGTAAAACCTGGGCTGTTTTACAAATTTGCTGCAAAAACTCAAAAGCAGGTTTCTCAGGTTTCACAGTCCTACATAATGTGATGCATATATTAGCTAATTTCTCTAGCATAATAACATTAAAATATATTTTTAATCAGAAGAAGGGTATTAAAATCCAACTTTGAATATCCTATGATGTACCATATATGTCATGGCATTTTAAAACCTTTTAAACATTTCTGCTAAATTAATTAGTTTTGCATTAAGGAGTCTCAGGACAATTAAACATTATGAATGATTCTTCAGAAGAAATAGCCATTAAGAGAGAAACAAGAATACACACAAACACACAATGTAGAATCCATTTTGGTTTGTGTGTGTGTGTGTGTGTGTGTGTGTATGTTTTGATGACTTTATACATGCAACAAGAAGTTGTACGAAATTCAATCTTTTGTTTTGTATTTTCTTACAAGATGAAAATCTCCTACAGACTCAAAGATTTGTTAATAGACTAAAATTATAATAGTATAGTGAGAAAAAACATAACATGCACACACTCTAAAGGCTATATTATATATTTTTTATGTCTTTAAATGGAATTTACAGTTCTCTCTGGCAATGTGAATGAACATCCTATAATTTAGTCAATTTACAGATTACAGGTTCAAATTGACCTTGTAGCCCATAAAATTGCTCATCTTCAATACAGGATTAGAAGTGGGAGAAGAATGTCATAACTGTATTTAAGGAATTTACCATAACAATGGAAAGGAGGATATGCATGCATAATTTTAGCCATTTTTGCTCATATAACAGTTTTGAATTCTGAAACAATGCATATCTTGCATACGCTTCTTAGCTAACCACAGTAGGAATGGTTTCAATTTACTCACCCACAGACATGACACTTGTATTCCCTCATTCCAAGGTGCCTCTTGACATGGTTTCTGGCATCTCCAAGCTGAGCTGTTGCAAAGTGGCATATCTTGCACTTGAATGGCTTTGATCCTAAGTAAAATTTAACATACTATGTAAGTTGAATTAAAATAATACATAATACAAATTTGTAGAAATGAAAATTCTTGGAGAGGCCTCTTAAATCTCTAATCTGATTAGGAATTTCCTATGTCCCAAAAATGGCCCTGCTGCATTAATTTCTGGCTTGAGGAGATAGGCCAGGGATCAGTAGGGATGCCAACTGAGAGTTTACTTAAGTTTCAGCTCAAGGAAACTAGTACTTCTTGAAATTACAAATGGTACATTGAATGATATCATGTAAATGTGCTACAAAATATTTTCCCTATAACTCACACAAGTGTCTAGCAAACTAAGTTAACATCTAAAAATGCATTTCAAAAAAGAAATACAGATTACCAAAATTCTTTCAAAGTTTATTGATTTCCAAATAAATTTCTCTTATACCATCTTCTAATGTGTCTATATTTCTCTGGGTCTGAACATTTCACATTAGCATTGGTATTTCAGATTTTTTCTGTCACATACACAGAATGATTCATTACATTGCTATTGTAATGACACACAATGTATGAATATACAGTGGATAAAATACGATGCCTTTATGACTGTTTTATGATCAAGAATTTATGATGATTCTGCAAACCAGAAATATTGACATTTTGGCTATTATTTATTTCAAGAACAAATTTCTTAACATAAAATGACTAGTGCAAATCAAAAGACTAAAATATAATTTTCTAAGAAGTATTAAACTCTTTCTTAAACATGGAAAAAATAAAAATGTGTATTTTTTAAGTTGATGGGTCATATAAATCCTAAATACAGAAAATTATAAGTAAAAAGTCATGATTAAATTAGCCACATGCCACCAGACTTACCAAGTACTGGCTTGTTATTTAAAGTACATACTCTGTGTCACCTTGCAATTTTCTAAGCACTAAGAATCCTTAAATTAATATATCAAAATCATAAAATTACAGCTTAAAATAAGTACAATATGTTCCCAGATTTTTCGTATAATGTTTAGTATATGTTTTGTGAAGTACTTTTTCCAATTGAGTTAGGTATAATATGAAATATGTGATCTTTAATAAATATACATAAAGAGCTCTGATAAGAAAAATGTTACAGTATATCATACTTCTATCAATGAACCTTTGTGCTGTGCCCTTGAAAATAGAATATCCTCCAAGAATACTTTGTTGAAATTGAAGATCTCAGTAAAAAATTTTAAGAGTCTTAAATTTCAATTTAATTCCCAAAAGCTGACAAAAAATGAAGCATTTAATTTTAATCTTCTAACAGAAATAAAAAAGTCAACAGTACTAAGCACAGGCAGACAAGGTTGAATATTTCACAGTTCAATGACAATGAAGCCAGATCTCTTAATACTTCCATTTCTACTGTTAGAAGTAGATGTAAAATATATTTAGCACCTGAATGGTTATATCTAGTCAGCTTTAAATGTTTAAATGTCAAAAGCAGGTTGAGACTGCAGCTCACAGCAATCACATTTTATCAATCACATTGAAAAACCACAGTTTATTTAAATGATCCTGATAAAACTAAATACATCTCTAATTTGGTGATATTTCAATTCAACATAGAATTCTTTAGCAGGCCTACTGAAATAAAATAAATCTGAAGAGAGACAATTTACCTGCCCATTAAATAAAAAATGATTAGAGCTGATATTCCAAATTATGAACTAGAATACTAATTGTATAATTAGTAATGCTTAAATTCCTGCTAGATACTCTAAAGCTCTCCTAGTATTTGTATTTTAAGTTTACTTAACAGATTTCAAAAAGCTCGTGAATTTAAAATTATGTTATTTTGGGTTTGTTCATATAATGATATAATTGCATATTTGTTCCTGTTCCTGTTGGTGTCTCAAAGTCTTATACAAGACCTTTGCTGTTTTCCATTTACTATACAGGACTCCATTGTGAAAAACCACAGCTCAGTCAGGTCTTAAGTGATCATTGCTACGGCGTGCTGACAATACATAAATGTATTATTCTGTTGACTGCTCTCATCCAGAAATCACTGAGGCCTTGACTATTTTTTATTTCTCATATTCAGAGTTGACTATCTGCTAACATCTCCATTTCTTTGCCATGAAAATTCAAATACTACCATCTACAGCTAGTACTTATTTTTTGGATGGAACAACTGAGCTACAGACCTCCATTAAAAAAAATAAACTATTAGCATCCAATTTATTTATAGTCTTGCTGTGAATATTCTAATCAAACCTTTACACATAGTTTAAATGCAAATATTAAAGAAGATAATATATATAAATGATTGTTAAATATATGCATTTCCCACATTAAGTTTTTGCTATGCTACTTTTCAAGACTTCACTGATTTTATGCTTTCAATAAAATCTTTGCTAATTGGTTTTTTTTTAATTTCTTAGTCATTCAGACCACAAATATTCATTAAGTGCTTACTATGTGCCATCAATTATAATAAGCAATGAGAATACAAAGAGAAACAAAAATACTGCTGTTGCCCACAAGGGGCTCACCTTCTAATGGGGGAAAATCAAATGACTAGGTATACAAGATATATGTGTGGATGGAAGGTAATCTCAATACAAGTAGATGGAAAGTTATTTCTCAGAGAGAAAGCAAGAATGACTGGGAAAGGCCTCCTACAGGAGGTAGTGAGATTTGAACCCTCTTAAAGGAAGCCAGAGAGGTTAGGAGGCACGAATATAGGGGGAAAGCATTCTAGACAAGAGATACAAACAGTCAGGGCAAAGCCTTTTTTTTTCTTAATATCTGTCCCCTATTCTGTTACTGTTAAGCCAAATGATCGCAAAGAGACTTAAAAGCTAAAAATAAACCAAAATCTTAAATGCAGCATTTCTGAACCATTCAAATCTTAGTCATTCTAAACTGCTGAGTTTATACAAATTTTTTAAAGATGTCAAGCCCAAAGAGAACACATGATCTATCACTCAATTAAGACACATTATTCAAGCTACTCTAATGAAAAATGTCAGTCTCTTTGGAGACAAGTAGCCAGCTTAAATTCTACAATCATTCCAAAATAATGGCAGTTCAAACTTCCTCATGATCCTAAAATGTTGACTATTTAAAAAGAAAAGCCAAGTTTAATTGAGTCACACCAAACTACAATGCCTTTAAGATTTTTCAGTAAAGGCCCTCAAGATGCTTCAACCAAATCAAATTGGTCAACTGTGAACTGGCCTCAGATAAATGTCTAACTTACTGATAAACGGGACAGGCAAAATAACCTTCAACAGCAAACTTTTAAAATTAACTACCTTACATGTAACCTTGGGCAAGTTACTTAACCCCAGTTGCCCTCCAAAAGGCAAAATAAAAATAAAAAAATAAAATGAACTACCTTAAAATACTTGCTTGAGAAAGTTTTTAAAAATTCACTGTCAGTTTGTGGTAGCTCTTAATATCATATCATCTCAAAAATGGTCTTCCCTTCTCAGTTTAATGGCTTTTTAATAGTAGCTTATCCAACAAACTCAGATATCCTCTTCCTATCCCCAGTTTTCCATCTCTTACTCTAAAAATTGTAATCAAATAAGCATGCCCATTGCTCCTGGAAAGGGCAGTTAACTGATTATCCTATTGTTCTTCTAACTAGCCCTGTGACTTCTCAAACCAAAACATTCTTCCCTGAACATCACTTTCCCCTATGTATGGTCTTCTGCTAACTGAAGATAAGTTTCTTGAGCTCAGGGACTGTCTCACTTTTCTATTTGTATCCCTAGTGCTTACCACAGTAAATGGCATATAGTTAGAGCTTAACAAGTACTTTTTTAAACACATAATATGATCTGTTATAAATAAGAAAATGAGGATGAAAAGTGACCAGCAACTCTTCTTAGCCAAACGCAAATGTGATATAGCAAACTGCATTTTCTGGTCAAACTAGTTCCTTCCAGTTAGCAAATGCCCAGCATGACTTGAGAGTTCTTTCTGCCTCCAGTATTCTCGATGACCAAAATCCATTTGTTTCTTACAGCACTGCTTTTATTGTGCTAAGGATGGGAAAAAAGGTTACATAAAACATACAGTAAATCACAAAATATGAAAACAGAGATTGGAAGAGTAAGCCCTTTTCCAGTTAACCATTAATAACAGTCCTAGCATTACTATTTCATGGACATAAGCAAAGCATCAGAAAAGCAATTCATATTAAGGTTTTCTGAGAAAAGAGCTCAGATTAAAAATCTGTTCAGCAGCACTAAAAATAATAAAAAACCTGCAAAATTGAAATGTACTAGTATTCTGTACTTAGGAATCCTGTTCTTTTAGGAGCCATTTCAAAGCACAATAAAAATATACTTGCTGATAAGACCTAAACAAGATGTTAAAAAGTATGCTAACTTTTACTAAATGTTACAATCAATGATGTAACTTATATAAGTAAGGTTGCTTTGTCATATATTGATAGTTACCTCACTTTCACATCCACATTAACTTGATTTTAAATGCAATTAATATATATAGTCAAGGAAGACTAATGGACTACATTCTGCACTTAACCTGGTGGACATTTTCAAATGGCACAAGTGACCAGTGCAAACCTATTTTGCATTGTAAACGACTAAATAAATCTTAATGGATTAAGAATGATCAGCTATCAACACACAAGGGAAATTAAGTGCTGAAATGCCTACATTGATTATTTTAAATTATTAGCCTTACTCTGTTCTTGAATTTGTATGCTTTTAGTGAGCTTTAACACATTTACAAGACTTATTGACTATAATTACAAGAGAATTCAAGTAATGGACACATCAATTATAAGCAACATGTCTTGACCAGACAGTTGCATAAAGAATTCTAAAAAGAGCTCCATTAGCATCTTCCTCTTAGTTTTATTCAGTTTTATCTGCCTTAAGAGAGCATATTGAGAGTTGATACATATGTTCCACCCATGTGAACAAGACTATTTCCCAGACGTTATCACAACCAAAAGTGAACTGTTTATTACAATCTAACATTCAAACATGATATTGATAGAGGTATAAAAAGAATAAAAGAACAGTGCCAACAAATTCAACCAGTGAGCCAAAGTAGTTGATGTCTCAAAGACAACATCAATATTTTTCTACATCAGTTTTATGCATATTGTCCCACACTTCTTCAATGAAAATATTTATCTTCAATGATAATGATAACAATAATAATAATAGTTTCTTACCTTTTTTGCCTTTTAACCATGCACTAAGTTTCAAATACTGCATGAATTTAAAGTATAACTTCCATAATAAGCCATTATTTAAAAGTACAGTAAAATAAACCTTACAGTTTTAATGAAAATATGTTCATTGAAATGTGAATTTATTATTCAAATCCACTCATAAATTCAACTATGGAGACACCACTTGTCTAAGCAGAGCACTGTGATTTAGAAAAGCTGTCTATTTAAAATAAAGAATGTATGGCAGGTTTATAGAAACAGAGCAGTGAATTTTTACATAAATTTAGAATAGTGACTTATGCATTTTCCACAAAAATGTTTTTAAATTTCCACCTAAAATTAAACATAAAAATGGAATGTTAAGTGTGACAGAGCACAGAAAACTAAATTAGGTGCTACCTTCATGAAAATCAAATCAACTTTATATATTAGCTCTAAAAAAACAATGACTGATTTTTGACTCCCTAAAGGCAGAACTTTGTTGCCCAGCAGTTACATTTTCCAGGAACCAACATAGCATCTTTTGGATATTATAAATCCTCAAAATGTAAATAATTTTTTATCATAACCACTCTTCAAAATATCTCTCTCAAAATCGTTCAACATGTCTTCCAAAAATACAAAATACTACTTACCATGTACCTTAAAACCTAAGTACTGGTCAAAACACAATTTTAAAAGAGACTATAAACTTTTTGAAAAAACTAAAAGTATCTCTTGAAACTTGCCCATGGGAGAACTATCAGTGATTACATAACCTTAAGAATATGTTGCAGAATCACCAATGCCTTTCTGACCATGTCAATGTTGTGAATTGCTTGAGAGTCAATGTTTAAGGATCATATATTTGGACAGGAACAAAGATGTAGCATTCATTTGTATGTATAGGTAAATGTGTGCTTGCTATAAAACAGACATACCTGTATGAGTGCGAATATGTGCTAGAAATGCCATGGAATTGCTACTTCGACACATCTTTCCACAATACTTGCAAACATTTCCCTGATTCTCTTCTCTCTCACGGTTGATTTGCTCAGTGTCTTCCACTATATATTTATTCACTTCCCGAAGCAATTCTTCATGTTGTCCTTTAATGTGAAGGAATAGATTCTGCTCAGAATCAAAGGGCTCTGTGCACTTGACACATTTAAAAGTGGCTCCTCCTTCTGGAAGCTCTTCCACACTGGCCTGCTCATTTCTCATATGACCAGCACTAGCCAAATGCTGGTGGAGGTTACTTTCTGTATAAAATGATTTTCCACATAATAAGCAATGAAAATGTTTCTCCTTTGAAGGATGCTTCATAGCTATGTGAACATTTAGTCCACTCAAACCATCTGCTAAAAAGCCACAGTCATCACAACGTATACGAGTAGATTCAATAAGGGAATTTCCTTCAGTTTTCTTCTTTTTTAAAGCTTGTATAGGGTCTTTGAAAGGTAACTCATTGATTTTCACTCCAGCTATCAAACTTTCCTCAGATGGCTCTGCTGAGTCATCATCCTCATGGTTCTTTATTCTTACAATAGAAGAATCAAACTGGTCAAACATATATATGGACCTCCCTTTATCGTCAATACCAACAGTTTCAAAAGCTTCATTATATTCTTGTGTGTTAGGTTCTGGGCATTCCCCTTCCAAAATAATTTCATTTTCATACTGTGAATCCATAAGTGGTTCTCTCACAACAGATTCTTCTTGGAAGTCTTTGCCATCCTCAGAACTATGAATATTTTCAACTTTGTTTATACTATCTTCTTCAAGGTTGGACTGCTCAGTTGCTGCTCTTAGGACAATTGAAGAATTACTTTCAGTTTGATGTCCTCCATCTACGGATTCAGTACATGCCTGTTCACTATCAAATTTTCCTCTGCTTTCACTCAAATTTTCCTCAGTTTTCTGATAATGAATATCTGGACCACTCACATCATTTGTTGCATCTTGGTTTTTCTTTGCTATCTCACAATTTAAATCCAGATTTCCTTGATTTGGGCTTTGACATATTTTGGGTGAGTCATTAGTGGAAGTTTCTTTAGAGGGTACTATCTCCTCAGAATTCTCAATTTTTTCTTTGGGTTGCTGGAATGTCTCAACAATAGAATGATCTTCTTTAAGGTCATATTCTTCCCTAGTCTCAACCTCTACTGAATCAGGAGTACAGATTACATTGGAAATGTCTACATTGGTATTCTCATCTAAGAGAAGACAATCATCAGTTCTTCTAGGTTTAGCCATATCCGATGCACTTATATCAAGGGTATATCCTGCTTCGTCAGAATTTATTTGTAGTTCTTTAGAATTTTGCTCATGTTCTTCATGTAGGACAATGATTTTTTTAGAAACATCTGTGACATTTCCTTCATCCCCAGAAGAACAACTAATATAAGACTGTCTTTTAATTTTATGTTTCTCTGTTGCTGCGTGCCTTGTCATCTCCCGGCGAGTAACTGCATAGTAGTCACATGCCATGCAATAATATTCAAATTCTTTTGTATGTTTCCTTTTTACATGCAGTTCTAAAGAAGCAGAAGAGTGAGCAACAAACTCACAATGTATACATTTATTCTCATTTGTAACTGTAGCACTCTTCTCAACCTCCTGAATTAAGTCCTCTGATTTATGATGTATTGACTCTTTTTGGTCAGTAAGATGCTCATTTCCCTGTTGATCTAAAGAATGAAGGACATTTTCAACTTCTACTTCAACTCTTTTTCCATGTTCTACTGACAATTTTTCAAAGCTGGTATTATCTAATTCAACTGACTCATTAGCATTACTAACATTTCCATCTAAAGGACCTACTGGACTGGCAGTCATCTTCCTAGAAGACTCAAGATCACTCTCTTCAGGGCAAACAATAATATCTGATCCTTGTTTTCCATTTGCTTCTATTTCTACACGTCCTTTATGTTTCTTGGTGGCACAGTGGCGTTCCATATCTCCCTTAGTTACAGTGTAGTAATTACATACTTTACATAAATAACTATATTGGTGACTGTGTTTCCGTCTAATATGAACTGTCAAGTTTGTAATACTAGAAGCCAAAAGACCACAATGAGAACACGTCCTTGAAATATTCCCTTTAGGTCTCCCTCTCTTTGGGGTATTGGCAAAAGCTAATTCACCATCTTTGGTGATTTCACTAGACTGTTCTTTATTAGTTGACATTTTTGTCTCAAAACAGGATGATGTCTGTAACTGCATACTTTCCGTATTTCCTTCAGTTGTTCCATTCCCAGAAATATTAGACTCATCTTTTTTATCACTTGCACCTATACAAACCCTTTCAATACATTCTTCAAAACGTAAACCAATGTTATTTTTTCTAGCATTTTCAAGATGCTTGCTTCTTTTAATGTGTTTCTCCATTCCTTCTTTGCTCAAGGAATAGAGATTACATGCTTTGCATAGAAAGTGATAGTCTTGAGTATGCCGAAGCTTTATATGTCTAGTAAGTACTGTAGAAGACCTTGTTTTATAAAAACATTTCTTACATTGAAATTGGGGCTTACTCAAGGTAGAATGCTTTACTTCACTTCCATGGCTCAATTTAGAGAGTTTATGGGCATCCTCCTGAAAAGCTTTTTCTATTTTATCAATGGAGTCTTTTCTATTATCATTTAATTCAGAAGTAATTAAAGTTTTAGTTTGTAAAGTCAAAGCATTGCTAACTGATTGAGTACTCTTTGAATGAACTGATAATTTGGTATGTTGCTCAGTGGTTTCATGTTCTGCCAAGTCTTTGCCAGATAGGAAGAATCGATTGCAATGAGAACAAGCAAAATTCAGATTGTGCTCTTCCTTCATGTGGTCTCTAATATTTATTTCATTCACAGAAATAAATGAACAACACTGACAAGTAAATATACATTCAGCCTCCTGATGCTGGTTATTCTTCAAGTGTCTATCTAAGTCTTCTTGTGACAAACTAGAATAATCACAGGTCTGACAATGAAATTTTACCTCTCTTCCATGGCATCTTTTCACATGTATTTCCAAATTGTTCCTGTTTTCTGAGATATGGCCACAGTAGGTACAAGTGCAGAACATTTGGTGACCAGAAAGTGGCTTCATTATCAAAGAGTCAAGTTGTGTGGAGGATAGAGGGTGAGATTTCATCTTAGTCTGAATAAATTCCTGGGTTTCTGAGGTAGTCATACACAAACTGTCAACATCATTATTAGTTTCTAATTGCTTAGCTGTTGACTTTGCATCACTTGGCTTCATCTGAGTTCTTAGGTGTTTCATATACGTCCTGTGTGTTTCATTTTTGCCTTTTTTGCTAATTCCTAAAAGACTAAGTCTTTTCTTTGCCTGACTTTTTAAGGTAAAAGATCCACTTCTTCGTCTAAAGCCAGAGCTTAACATTAAAACACTTCGTTCAGGTCTTTTTCTTTCCAGTTTCCTCACTGCATTAATACTATGAACTGTCCGTATGTCATTCTTAGTAGGTTCTAATTTATCTAAAAGACCTTCCGAAGTTATTAATGGACCTAGATTTTTTTCCTGGCTTTCAATATTTCTCTCTACACTAAGTGAAATAACTTTTTCTTCTTCAAAAGTCTTCAGGTTTTCCGAGGATATATTTTTAGATGGCATCATTTCAACAAAAAGCTCATTGTCACCACTTGGTTTAGAAAGGCTTTCTTTCAAAACCTCAAGTTTATTTTGAGTATTTCTTAATCCTCTTGAATCAGCATTCCTACTTCTCGACTTATAAGCTCTAGATTTTACTCTCACTGTCTTTTCTGTGTCTGTCGTATATTGTTTTTTACAAAATGATTTTTTTGTCAGTATCTGGACAAATCCCCCACGAGCAGCAAGGTTCTGACGTCGAAGGTGTGTCTTGCCAAGGAAATGAGCATCCAGAAGATTTTCTTCAACACACTGAAAACCACAAAGATCACAACAAAAGATACTCTGCTGCCCATGTGTTTGTTTGATATGTGCATGTAAGGATGAACTATTCTCTGCTTTGTGACTGCATTGATGGCAGATAAGCTCTTTAGAATGTTTTATATGACTTTCAGAATGTTTTTCTAGATCAGAACAAGTAGAAAACAACTGATCACATATTTTACATTTGAAAACTGAATCTATATCTCCTACTGTACAGCTAACACTGATTTCTTCCAAGTGAAGAGAAGACATATTTTTAGGATCAAGAGAAACAACATTTTCCATATACATTTTCTCTGCATGTATTTTTGGAGCTGCCTCATCAGCAACACTGAGGTCACAATTAGGAGACAATAAATTTGGAAGACATGTGTCACCATCTGGGAATTCATTTGATAAGGGCTTCTGTATACTATCTACAGTGATTCCCACTGCTGTAACTGAACTCTGAAGATCATTCTCCTCTGCTTTAAGGTATTCTGAGACATCCAGCTTGATTCGTTTGGGAAAATGCTCATTTGTATTTTCATCCACATCAGCATTTAAAGGATTTGAAGATTCAGAAAATCCTCTTTTGTTTATTCCATTCTCTTTTGTCTTCTTAAGATCTCTATGTGCTTCATCTGAGGAAAGGTCTGATTTTAGATCGGATAAGGTCATACAATCTGCATTTTGAATAGAATTTCTGAAATCTCTTGTTGCTTTAGTTTCTGTATTTTCATGTTCTTCATTCTTGGGATTTTTATCTCTATCCATCCTTACTGGAATGCTCAGGAAGCTACGTTTCTTGTGTCAAGGGTGCCTCATTTGGCTTTCATATAACACCTATAAAATAAGTAAGTCCATTATTAGTCTTTTGCACACAGAAAAAGAACCTACTCATTTATTAACCCTGAAGTCACCACTAATGGTGGCTGACTTTAGAGCCTCTTGATTAAAATGTCATGAAATTAGTCACAATGAAATTTCTTTGCATTTTTTATATGAGCTTTGACTAATATATGAAGTACTTCCTGGAAAGAGTTGGGAAGTCGAAATTGAAAGAACTATATCACCAAGTCTCTCCCTCAGAAAATAACCCCAATTTTCGATTTCATGGGGGACTCAAAGTATTTTTTATCTCATATTTCTGTTACTATAATAAATTGAAACGTTGGATATTTTTGGTTCTGCCCTTAAAAATAAGAGAAAAAAGGAATTTTCTGTCATATGTCAGCAAACTGCAATGGATTCATATTTTCTATATCCTTTCCTTAGGGTAAAAACCTTTATAATTGTCTCATAAACATCTCAGTGACCAACCAAGCTAACATATTTACGTATATCCAATGTTCCACATTCATCTCTCCTTTCCTCAGAGGAAAGTCTTTCACCTTTCAATTGTCAATTAATAATTTCCTCATCTAACAATCATTATGCCATTGTCAAATACTGTATGCATAGGTGAAGGTTAAGGTAAAGTAAGATTTCAAAGAACTGAATAAATGGAAAACGATTGATAAAAAATGCTTTTTAAATCAAAAGCCTTTTAAAATCCATAATATTGATTTTGTTTTTCATTACATTATTTAATTTAAATCATATTATTTTCCATTTATTTTATATAGAAATTTTAATTCAAAATACAAACTTAGATTCCAAAATGAACATGTAACTGAATGTTCCTCAGAACTTATAATTCTTTTCTGTCAAGTATATGTATATGTATATATATATATACATATATATATATCAAATTAAGCTTGCCCTTTTACAAGGTCAGCACCCTGACCTAAGAATTCTGATAGCTGCCAAATCTATAAATTCAATGTTAGCTTCTCATATCTCCAACTGGCTAATGGGATTTCAGCACCTCAAACTCAACAAGTCCAAAGACAAACTCCTTAATTTCAACCATAAATTACATGTGGGTATGCACATCTCATCCCACCTCCCCACCCCTCAATCACACACACTGGAGTTGTTAATGACTATACAACCTCCCAACTTCCCAGGCTCATCTCCTTTCTTCAACCTTATGTTGTTGTTGTAGTTATTTCTCATATGTTTCAGTCACGTCCAATTCTTCATGACGACATTTGGGATTTTCTTGGCAAAGATAATGGAGTGATTTGCCATTTTCTTCTCCAACTCATTTTACAGAGGAGAAAACTGAGGCAAACAGAGTTAAATGACTTGCTCAGGGTTACACAGCTAGTAAGTATCTGAAGCCAGATTTCAACTCAGGAAGATGAGTATTCCTCACTCCATTCTATCCACTGAGACGCCTAGCTGCCCCCTTCCTTCAATATCCAAGCTAATCTCTAACCAAGTTCTATCAGTTCCTCTCACAAAACATATCCATTCCTTTATCTCCACTTCATTTCAATTTTTAAATTCAATTAGTATACTAAGGAACAACTGATTTGAGGATCTAATACAAACTTTAAATGAGAAAAGTCCCTGACCTCCTAGTGCTTTTAAGGGAAAAACCCAGAGGCAGACAACCATCTAAAATGCACAGTTATACATACAAACATAAGTCTAAGACAAGTAAAAAAAAAAAAAAAAATCCTTTGGAGCAAGTACAAGAACGTCTTTACCAACAGGGAGGATTCATTGAGGAGAAAGTAAATGAATTAGCATTTTCCTGATGGAATTCAATAGGTAAATAGGAAGGAGAGCATCCCAAACATAGAAAATAAGGAGCACAAAGATACTGGGACAGGAAATCGAAGGGAACAGTTAATAACAGAGTCTATGAATTTGGGATATGGGATTCAGAGAGTAATAAGATAAAGCTGAAAAGGTAGAGTGGTACCAGACTGTGAGGTATCTGAATTCCAAGTACAAAATTTTGAACTTTATTTGGTAGCTCTGCAATGGAAAGCCAGTGAAGAATATTTAAACAGAGGAGTTATATTAACACACAAGAAAAGTCTGTCAACAGTATTAAAGATGGATTGGAGTAGAAGAGATGGAAAATACCAGAAGATCCACTAGAAAGCTACTCCGATAGTCTACATATATGGTCATGAGTTCTAAACTGACACAATTCTAGTACAATCCTTTATCAACTTCATATTTCTATTACTGTAATCTCCTCCCAGCTGGCTACTCTGAATCTTAATTTTTCTCCTTTCCTACGCAACTTATGCACTCTCAGCAGGCCCTAACCTGACTTCCCACTACAATTCAATGTGTACCTTCCCTTTTCAGTCAATTTCCATGATGTTCTCTTATGTTCAACTGCTCTTTTGCCTCCATACCTTTCTTTTTCCCCTTCACCTTATAAAGTCTTATTCCCCTTATCTTCATCTATTCAAATCCACTGTACCATTCAAAGCCTAATGTAACTCTTTAAAGCCCATCTGAAGTTCCACATCTTCTAGTAAGCATTCTCTGATGAATCCAGCTGACACTGATCTCTCCCACAGCACAACTCCTATCAACTATAAATTGTACCATATAATTTGGAGCTATTGTTTTTTAACTGGTTAGATAAGCTACTTTTTTTAATCAAACTCATGATTTCACTGACAAGGGAGTTCTGAGGAAGGAAATCTCCTTTACCAATACAGATCAACAAATCTACCAATACCAGATTACCAACATGGCTATTCCTTCAAATTATACAGATCACAGTTGATCCTGTGAGATTCTTGTGTACATCCTCCCATAAATGCTCTACACAGCATTCACCTAGATTTTTGACCTTATATGAAAACCAATAAAGCATAAAGATTGTCCATCGTTATTTCTGGTTATTTCTGGCTCTCTAGATATGACCATTCCACACTATTTTTTAGGCATGCATTTCTCTGATGACATTCTTTATATAACTTACTGCTTCTCCTTAACAATATTTTGAGGTAATATGTAGAAACCCGCATTATATCTACCACAAGGGTCTCCATTACACTTTGGGTAACCCCCAACTGTAATTCCCTTTTTTTTGGAGGGGGGAAGGCAGGGCAACTGAGGTTAAGTGACTTGCCCAAGGTCACACAGCTAATAAGTATGTCAAGTTCTGGGGCCAAATTTGAACTCAGGTCCTCCTGACTTCAGGGCCAGTACTCTATTCACTGCGCCACCTAGCTGCCCCAACTTTAATTCTTTGGAGAATGGATTATCTTATCACTCACAAACATAAAGGGCAACCAGAAAAATAACTGCTGAAAACACAAAGTTTGTATCATAAGCAAATTGGAGGAGTAAGGAAGAAATTACTTTTCAGATACAAACTAGGGGAAGAGCTCATAACCAGAAAAGAGATAAAAACAGATAAAGAAGTTAAAATAGGCAATTTTGATTATGTAAAAAAAATTATGCAAAAATCAGTTAAGATTAGAAAGGAAACAGGTAACTGGAAAAAAAGCTTTGCAGCAAGTTTCTCTGATAAAGGTCTCATTTCCAAAGTATATAAGGAACTGATTCAAATGTATATTCAAATGATAAATGGTCAAAGGATATAAGCAGGCAGTTGTCATGAGAAGAAATTCAAGCTATAAACAGCAATATGAAAAATGATCCAAACCATTAATAACTAGAAAAAAGCAAATTAAAACAATTCTGAGGTTCAATCTCACACCTATCAAATTGGCAAAGTTTGCAAAAAAAAAAGACAATTTTGGAAGGCTATGGAAATATGGGCACATGCTGATGGCACTATGAACTGACCCAGCTGTTCTAGAAATCATTTTGAAACTATGCCCCAAAAGTACTAAATTCTACATATTCTTTGATCAAACAATGCCACTAAAAGTCAAAATACACCAAAGAAATCTGAGAATATAAAAAAGGTCTTATATATAAAAAAAATTTATAGGGTTCCTTTAGTGACAGAAAGTAACTAGAAATTAAGGGGATGCTCATCAATTTAGAAATGGCTGAACAAACTGTGGTATATGAATAAGATTTCCTACTAAGATGCCACCTGAATGAGAGATGAGCTGCCAAGATCCCCCAACCCTACTCCAGCAAAACCCTGAAGTTTTCCACAAACCAAATAATGACAAATAAATCGATTGAGAAATTATAGTAAGTTACTTCTTCCACTCCAGAAGTACAAAAAAAAAAGTCAGCCAGAAGCCCAGGAACAAGAGATATGCCCCTTTTCCCACCCCTCAACAAAGTAAGATGGGATACATGTAACCTGCAAAGCTCTGTACCTGAGAGAGCCCCCAGGGTGGACTTGGACATCCAGGGAAGGGGAGAGCAACCAGTATGGCACTATAGTATGCTGCAGTCTCTGAGGTCCCTAACATTCTATCCAAAAACACCAGAGTCTTGAAGATCCAATCCAACATTTTAAATCTCAAAGATGAACAGAGTGGGGATACAAGAAGGAGGTCAGGCCAAGGGACTCAGAATTATACCAAACAGGTCTCACCACTCCACCCAAAAGATCATCATGGAGTACAGTGTGGCCCTGAAGCAAATCCATAAATCAGGAACTAAAACGGGAGAGATGAATAAATCATAAAAAACACTATGTAGTATAAAAAAATTACTGTTAATCTAACACCATAACAACTGAAAGCAAAAATACAAGGAAAAAATATGAAAGGGAAAAACAGATTTTCCACAAGCCTTATATGAAAATTTAGAAGAAATGAAGCAAGAGATTTTTTTTTAATTAAGTAAAAGCTCCTGGGGCGGCTAGGTGGCGTGGTAAGTAAAGCGCTGGCCCTGGATTCAGGAGGACCTGAGTTTGGTTCCGGCCTCAGACGCTTAACACAAAAACTAGCCGTGTAACCTTGGGCAAGTTACTCAACCCCAATTGCCCTCTAAAAGGCAAAAAAAAAAAAAAAACTCTTGAGGAAAGAAATGGAAGGAGAATAAATAATTTAGCCAAAAGTGTGGTAAGTCTTACTTACTGTGGTAAGAAATAGAATACCTGAAAACTAAAACAGACCAAATAGAAATCAATGTCTCCATGAGACTGTGAGAAACATCAGCAGAACAAAACGAAAAGATTGAAAAAATACAAGAAAATGTAAGATGACATCAGCTATCAACAAATGACATGAAAAACATATCAAGGAGAGAAAATTTAAGAATCAATGACTCAGGGGCGGCTAGGTGGCGCAGTGAATAGAGCACCAGCCCTGAAGTCAGGAGGACCTGAGTTCAAATCTGGTCTCAGACACTTAACACACTTACTAGCCATGTGACTTTGGGCGAGTTACTTAACCCCAATTGCCCTCCAAAAAAAACAAAGAAAGAAAAAAAAAAGACTTTAGATATAACCTTACGTCCTTATAGGGGTGGCCAGGTGGCTCAGCGAGTAAGAGCACCAGCCCCCATGTCAGGATGACCTGGGGGGATCAAATCCGGGCTCAGATACTCAGCATCACACCCAGAAATAACTGGCCGTGTAACCTTGAGCAAGTTACTTAACCCCAATTGCTTTAAAAAAAAAAAAAAAAGAATAAATGACTCCCTGAAAATTATGTTCAAAAAAAAAAAAGGCCTGGACAGTATGTTTCAAGAAATCCTAAATGCAAAACTGCCCATATCTAAGAGAACAATAGAGTAAATTAAAAGGGGGGACCAACAATCAATACAAATTCCAGAGCTCTCATTTCAAAGAAAAAATACCACAAGCATCAAGATAAGACTTCAAGAACCAAAAAACTTCATTCAGGATGACATAATACCTATAATACCTATTTATAAACCCAAAGAGACCTTGAAAAAGTCAAAGGAGAGCTTAAAAGCAATAATAACAGACTACAAAAACTTAGTATAATCCTACAGGAAGAAAAAAATGCATCTTTAATAGAATAAAAAACTTTCAAGCATTTCTGATGAAAACTAAGGCTAAGTAACAACTCTGTAATACAAACACAAAATTTCAGAGAAACCTTGAAAGGTAAATATATTTGAGCAACTGGAAGGAGCTGGTGTAGTGATAACATTCTAAAAGGAGAAAGAAATGTCCCTTCAGAATTTTAATGGCTTAAAAGGATATCGTGGGAGTTAAATATGAAACAGAGTACATGGGGTAACTGGGTAAAAGGATTGGTTCTGTTTTGAGGATCTGAAGAGAGGAAAAAGAAGGGAAGGAAAACACAGACTAGTGAAGAATGGAGGAAGAGGGTGGGACTTGCTATTTCTTATATGGGGAGTGCATGAGAAAAAGAATAGAGACATGGGTAAGGGATGAGGTGAGTGAGCATCAGATAACTCACTCTTATTGAAATGCATACAGGGGACACACACACATACAAATAAAAAAATGCAGTTTGGTTTACAAATACATTAAACTCAACTAAGAAAACAGTGGGGACAGGGAAGGGGAAGATAAGATAAAACCAGGGCGAGAACAAAAGTAAAAACAAATTTCTTAATTTGAAAGGGGCTGGGGATGAGGGTTTAAAGTGAGAATCAAAAAAGTAATTAGAATCTAAGAAGGTTCTTTATATTGTCTCTTAGACAACTGGAGAATGAGCAAAATGTGGCATAAGAAGGTTTTATTACATCATAAGAAATGACAAAAGATAATTTCAGAAAATTGGGAGTAGTAAGTATGAAGGGAGAAGAAGAACTAGGATATCAAGTCCTATAAAATAAAATATAAAACAAAGACAACCACAATATAAATTAAAAAAAAACAACTCTGAAAGAATAAATAACAGTAATCAAAGCACTGAGCATAGTATCTGCTGGAGACTGTCTTCAAAGGACCTATCATGAAACATGACCTACGCCCTGACAAAAAAGTGATGGACATAGGTGTAGGGACATACATATTTGGACATGGCCAATGGATGGATTAGTTTTGCTTGACAATGCTTATTTACTAAATGGATTTTTCCTCTCATTTTCTGTTAACTGGGAAAAGACGGATACAAGGAAGTGGGCTGATTAGCAATACTGATTAAAAAATAAAACGAGGATAATTGTAATTTTTTTAACTCAAAGAAGGAAGTTAGGAAGAAATTACAAACAAGCAGGATAGTTTTGAAAATACAAAATTTATTATGCTTTTTTTACCTACAAAATGTGACTTAAATGGAGACTCATGATTTCATATATAATACTCTGTATTAATACATATGCTATATGTATGGAAATGCTCATTTGGGGTTTTTTACTTCAGAATAAAACTTTAAAAAGAAAGAAATTATGTATATGAATGTAATGGAATATTATTATTCCATAAGAAATGATGAAAGGGATGGGTTTAGCAAATCTAGAAAGATCTATATGAACTGATACAGAATCAAGTGAGCAGAACCAGGAGAATAATTTATACTGTAACAAAAATACTATAAAAATTAAGAGCCTCAAAGGACAAAAACTCTAATCAACTAATCATTAACAATTATTCCAAAGGACCAACAATGAAGCATGCTACCCACCACTTTCGGGTGATAGATTAAACCTGCAAAATGAGACACAAATTTTTTGACATGGTCAATATGGAAATTTAGTTTGCTTGACTATGCATATCTGTTAAAATAGGTCCCTTTCCTCCTCCCCACATAAGCAGGGGAAAGTAGGTAAGGAAAGAAAATATATGTTTGTTCACTGAAAAAAAATTTAATTTAAAAAAGAGAAAATATGGGTTTCTGTTTTAGAGAGAAGTATAGGGATCACTGAAACTGTACAGTTTTTTCAAAGGCAATGCAGCCCCGCTCTCTTCTACCTCCTCTAGAGGCTTCCAACTATACTCCATAATCTGAAGAAGCATTCTTCATTCACTTGGTTTCTTTTTTTATGAATAATTAGGATAAATTCTCTTGAGATTTATAGACTTCATTTAGCAGGATTTACCACAGTTTTCTCAGGCTTTATACAATCAGCACAATGTAATATACAGGAGGGATATATAGTGGACATAGCAGCTATAGGTTAATTCCTATTCTACTGTACATTAATCTTGCATGTAGCAAGCATACATCTTGCATGTATCTTTGGCAAGCATACATCTCACGGTTTTAGCCTTCACTTGATATTAACAAAGAGAAGGTTAGATGAATTCTATTGTTATATCTTCCAAAGAATCCTATATAATTTTGACACATGCATGGGAAGCTTGTTGTAATAAAGCTCCCAAGACTGAATGTTGCTCTACCAAATCAGATGATTTGTTATAATCAACCAATAAGCACAGTGGAATCTTGTAATCACCAGACCTTTCAGCATGTCATAAAAAAGGTGTATTAATTTATGAAACCTGTTCCTATAACAATTCTTCAACATGGATGTCTTTGTTGATGCATATGTAGATGATTCTTCTCATAAAAATTTTGTTACAGTGAGAAAGTAAGCAGGCAAATAAGTAGTTATTGATATTTTCTCAGTCACTATTATTTTGTAACAATAAAGTCTGATGTTTTTTTTCCATATCTTCAGGATTTTCCCTTCTTTCAGATGCCCAGAAAATTTATTCAATGCCCTCCAAATTATGTTTATTCCACACTCCTCTGTGTATATTTGGTTTAGTCTAGCTGTTCTTCCCATCTTTATTTTTTTCAATGTCACTTCAACTTTCCAAACAGTTCCATGAGCTATCCTTCCATTTTAGTGGCAAACTCTTTTTCTCTTCTGGTATCATTTATATTAAGAATATTGTAACTGACAGAATTCAGTTCATCAAGTACTATGTCCATTTCCTCAGTTATTGTATCTATGTACCAACATTTATATAGCTTAGAAACTGAGATTCATGTAACATTTTACCCATTTCCATCTTCAAGGTTGCATTTTGTTCTACCAAACAAAAATGTTTTAAACATAATTAGCAAAAATTAAACAAAAACCATATTCTCTGATATTTCTAGTCAATTATGAAAATATAAAGACATACTTTCCTATTTTAAAGGGTTTATAGGAATACACTTCTCTTTTTATAATTTCATCCAGGATGCTGTCTGTGTGTCTACTATTCTTTTAAAGACTTTGTTAGACAAGAAAGTCATGGCAATTGGCAGTGATTTCCAATCATTCACCTTTTTTCAGTAGTATTGCCATCTATAAATTCCTCTACTCATCCCATAAGTTTCCCTCTTTCGAGTATCTTAAGAGTCAGTCCCCTCAATACCATCAATGTTACCTGTAGCACAGACCCCTGCATATAAGTGGCCTGGTGAACCAATGCTATTTCCACTTACACACAAACACACACACGACTGACAACACAAATTAAGTAACAGAAAATAGTTTACTACAAAATATGCTGACAGTTACTCCATTTCTTCATCTGTTTTCTGTCCTATTTTCAGTTTCTTCTTTAAATGCTCTTAGGATGATCTAGCTTAATCAGGCCTCACACCAAGCTTACTGCAAATTTGTTTTTGCCTCTAGTATATATCAGTGTTATATGAAGAGACAAAGGTTATAATCTTCCAAAATCCTCCCAATGATTTTTGCAAATGACTCCGCATTTTAAACTTATACCACTTTGGGGTGCTTGGTCTCTCTGCTTGGTAAAGAGACCAAATATTTGTTCACTGCATTGGTTTCTAGACTTTTTGGCCTCTTTTTTGGTACAACTACTTTAAGTCAGCTATATGATTACCATTGGAAATGTAAATAGTATATGTCTATCCATTCATTTACCATTTTCCAGCAGCAATACCTTGTTTGAATAAGTCAGGTTGTTGTTTTAATTGTTTTCCAAACCTAAAGTCCTGTAATTTATTCTTTTATTCACATTAATGATTCAAATTCTGGAAAAGAAATGCATTCATGTGAATTGATCATTCACTCTAACAATTGAAAAATACTCTTTTTTCAAAGTTTCAACCAAGTATAGAGCATGAATTTTTCAATGATATGAACTGAGTATATGGTATTTTTATTTCTGCCACAGTGAAATGATTATTAGATTCAACATACAAGCTGATTTGTCTCCTAGGAAGGGACTTAAGAAAATCATCTCATTCAAACTACATCAGTAACAATGAAATGTTCCTTTAAAAAAACAGGAAGAGATTTAACTGGAAGAATGGGGAAGAGAAACAGAAAAAGCCTAAGAAAAGTCAAAAATATGTCTGTCAGGAGATTAGAGATTGAGAGACGGCCACACAAAAAATAAAGGGAAGAGAAAGACCACAGCACATCTGGAGATGAAAAACAACTCTGAGTGTCTTTCTGAAGCAAAGGGAGCTAGATGTTCTGACAAGGAAACAGCTGTTAATCCTCCCTACGAAGTTACAATTCATCTATTATGGGTCTGTGGAAGAATGGAAAAAGTGGTGGTACTGGGGCAGTTATTTGGCGAGAGAGAGACAGAGAGAGAGGGGAGAGGGGGAGGGGAGAGGGAGAGACAGAGAAAGAGAGAGACAGAGAAAGAGAGACAGAGAGAGACAGAGAGAGAGACAGAGACAGAGAGAGAGACAGAAAGAGAGACAGACAGACAGACAGACAGAGACAGAGAGAGAGAGAGACAGAGAGAGAGAGACAGAGAGAGAGACAGAAAGAGAGAGAAGTCTGTCTTCCCACCCCATCCCCAGAAATGTATACAAGCATAGAGACCCTTCCAAGACTTGTCAAAACAGAAGACTACTAACCACTTCTGATGATCCACATGGGCACAAATAATACTACCAGAAGGAACTTAGAAAATGCTGCCAAAAATTATGGCATCTTGGACAAGAAACAGATGACCACAGAAGTGCAGGTGGTGTTTTTATAATAGCAATCCACTAAAGACAAGGGATTCAGAAGAGAAAATTTAATTTAGAAGCTAAATTCTGGCTAAGAGATGGTGCCTGGCATTGATTATTACTGATACAGGGATTAAAAAAATGTTTTTTAAAGCAAGGGAGACCTACTCAGCCTGCGTCCCAAAGAGAGCAAAGAAAAAGGGACCTATATGTACAAAAAATATTTATCATAGTTCTTGTTGTGGTAGCAAAGAACTAGAAAATGAGGGAACAAGTTATAGTATATGAATATTATGGAACACTACTGTACTATAAAGAAATGATTAAAAAAAAGAAATGATGAGAGAGATGGTTTCAGAAAAATATGGGAAGACTTATATGAACTATTAACAGTGAAATGAGAAGAACCAAGAGAACACTGTACACAGTAATAACAATATTGTAATGATGATCAATTGTGGAAGACTTAGCTACTCTGATCAATACAATGATCCAAGACAATTCCAGAGGATTCATAATGAAAAATGCTATCCACCTCCAGAAAAAGAACTGATGAACTCTGAGTGCAGATGGAAGCATATTTTTTAACTTAACTTTTTTTTTTATAATATGGCTAATCTGGAAATGTTTTACATGACTTTATATGTATAACTGATACACTTGGTTGTGTTCTCAGTGGGTGGCAGGGGAAGGAGAGAATTTGGAACTCAAAATTTTTAAAAATTAACGTTAAAAATATTTTTAAGTGAGAAAAATAACACTCAGAATTTCAGAGAGGAACTCTAAAAAAAGGAGAAAGTCGTAACCTATACCCACAAATGCCTATATACAATTACATAAAGTTTAGACAACAATGAGGCAGCTAGGTGGAGCAGTCAAATCTGGCCTCAGACATTTAACATACTATACTAGATGTGTGACCTTGGGCAAGTCACTTAGCCTCAACTACCTTGTATTTCCCTCCCCCAAAAAATATACAAAAAAGTTTAGACAACAAACAAGATGAACTAGAGATCCCAATGTAAGGAGGCAAAGGATGTTATAGGTATCACTGAGACTTAGTGAAATGTGATCTATCTATGACTGTAATATGGCCCTGGAAGCTTATACCTTATTCAAAAGGGGAAAAAAATATATAAAAGATGATAGGAAACACTACAAATAACAAGACACACTCGTGTGAAGAAATTAACGAAACAGAAGTAGAGACGCACCGCAGAGAGTATTTAGGTGAAGGCCACTGAAAAGAGAAGCAGATGTCACTGAAGTACTTAATGGAGAAAAATAGATGAGTTCAGCGAACTAATAAGAAGTCTGAAACAGAGACATCATAATGAAGGATTTCAATTATATAGACATCTGTTACATTCTCTCTGTTTCTCTCTCTTTCTCGCTACAAACCTTTAAAAGATTTAAAAAGTTTAAAAAGGAAGAAAGGCGGGAATAGTCTTGACATACACCCTAGAGTTTAGAAGTTTTCAAGGAGTCTTAAGTATATGTAGAACAGCATGGATTAAAATCCCATGGAGTTGAGGGGCAGAGGAAGTCAGGTCAGGAGTACTAGGAAATGATCAAGAATGAAATTCTGACAACATAAAGAGAAACAGTTCTGATAAAGAGGGAAAATAAAAGTTATCTGAAGAGACTGAAAGAGGTGCAAAAAGAACTCCTCAACCAACCTCAATTTTTAAAAGTTATATACACAAAAGATGAAAGCAAGGTCAGGTAATAAGATGAATCCAAAAGCCTGGTACAGTCCTGCCAGAATAGCATCAGGAATGCTAAAGTTTAGAATGAGTTGATGATGATGATAAAACCTAAGAACAACCAAATAGGAGGTGGGATTTTTTTTTAAGTTGTTTAGGGAAAAGCTGTATAGAATTTGGCTATCATATCTTTGCTGAACATGTTAAGAGTTTACTGACTTAAAGCAATTATTTTTAAACTCTTTTGATCTCCTTATTAAGGTAACTCACTGATATTGGTTAAACTCTTATATAAAATTATCATAATCTGTGTCAATGTCATTTCTGCTGTCTATCCTTTTTTCACTAACAATTACTTGTTTAAATAGTTCAGGGTTGAATTGTTTTAACTGTATGTCAGATATTTTTCTCATTATTGTTCCTTCTTCTGGCTTTTCACTAAATCTAGTCTTTGCTCTGACAAGAAGGCAATCTAACTGAACTGCCAGCTGACTCTGGGATGATGATTAGCACATCAGCAATAAATACTGTCCTGCCTGTTATGCTATTTGGTGCTTGCCTTGTCAAGCATTTACTAATTCTTTTCTTGATGAAAGTATTCATGATATAAAGAATCAAGCTTCTCTACAGTCTACTAGTCTTTGACCTATCTCATCCTTCTTCCTGACCCTTCTTTTCCAATATATTTCTCCCCCTCCTTTTCTATTTCAGTGAAGTCACCAATTACTTAAACTATACATAAAAGAGATCCATGGAGTGAATACAAAAGTGAAGACAAGACGCCAAAGACAAGGAAATTAAAGTCTCAGACCTTATTAATATCCCAAACTAACAACTATATACTTACTGTCCCCTGAGTAAAATCTCATGTCCTGAGGTTATTAGTCAGGAGCAGGAAATCTTTTGAAAGCAATATTCTAAAATGTACCACATCCTTATCATTTCCCAAATGACTGACATGCCAAGTTCTGCTGTACTTACTTTTACTCAAGAAAAATCACTTGACTTAGTCAATAAAAATATCCCTTGTTGACTCTCTTCCAAAAACAATGTCTTTCACCACTATCTCAAAAATCAATAAAGATTCTTTGAATGAAATATCAATAGAAACAACCCTGTTCAAAGAATATCCAATCATAACCATCAAGTGAGACATAAAACATGTGGATGTATGCTAGCCACTGTAATATTAAATAAAATAAAATATAAAATTAAATATTAAAGATCCAACACTCAGTCCATTATGATTCTACAAAATTTAAAAGGTTTTGCACAAATTCAATGAAGATAAAATTAAAAGGGAAACAATTTGTTTTCAGTTTTTATTGATATATTTTGTTCTGATATTAGAAACATTTCAGTCAGTCAATAAATATTTATTAAGCACCTACACTATGTATCAGGCATAGTGCTGAGTGCTGGGGATACAAAGAAAAGCAAAGACAGTTCCTGTCTTCGAGGAGATCACAGTCTAATGAGGAAGACAACATACAAACAGCTAAGTACTAACAAGCTATGTGGAGGATAAATACGGAAGAATCAACAGAGCGGAAGCCTTCTAGAATTAAAGGAATCAGGAGAGACTTTACAATAGAAGGTGGGATTTATGCTGGGACTTGAAGAGAGCCAAGGAAACCAGAAGGCAGAACAAGGAGGGAGAACATTCTGAGAAAGGGAGACAGCAAGTGAAAAACACCCAGTGTCCAGAGGTAGAGTATCTTCTTCAAGGAAGAACAAGAAGGCCAATGTCACTGAACTGAACAGTAACATGGGGCAAGGGGAGTCAGAGGGAGGGAGGGAGAGAAGGTGGAGAGGTGATGTAGAGAAAAAGGGAGAGAAGTAAAAGACTAAGGGGTGGGCCCCTAGGTCTCATGGCTTTGAATGTCAAACACAGGATTTTATCTTTGATCCTGGAGGTGTCAAGGAGTCAATGGAGTTTATTGAGGAAAGAAGTGAAATAGTCAGACTCCTCTAAAAAAATTACTTTGGCAACTGAGTGGAGGATGGACTGGAATGGGAAGAGCCTTATGGGAAGGCAGATGAAGTTGTAGGCTACTACAAAAGTCCAGCCATGAGGTAATGAGGGCCTGCAAAAGGGTGGTAACAGTGTCAGAGGACAAAAGGGGGTGTATTTGAAGGATGAAATTAAGGGGAGATAGCAAAGAGTAAAAGATGACACTTTGGAGTCTAGGAAGATGGTGGTACCCTTGATGGTAATAGGGAAGTTTGGAAAGGGGAGAATTTTGGGGGGGGGGGAGATAATGAGTTCAGTTTTAGATGCGTTTAGTATAATGTCTACAAGACATCCAGTTTAAGATATCTTCGTCATAAGAGACAGTTGGAGATGCAAGATTGGAAATCAGGTCAGAAAGTTGGGGATATATGGAAAGATTTGAGAATCATCATCATAGAGATAACTGAATTCATCTGAACTGATTACTCTCACTTCAGGAAGTCTCCTGTAAGAAAGTTAAACAGTTAAGTAAAAATAATAATACAGTATTCTCATCTGAAAATGCATACAATATTTCATATCTGTAGCATATCCCCCTCACAACTCTATTTTTTTTAACAGGAATCTATTTTCTCTGCCTATGACCCACCACCCCATTAAAGGAAAAAAAACAATTAACTGGAAAAAATTCTCTGTTGCAAGTTTCCCTGACAAAGGTACCACTTCCAAGAAACTGACTCAAATTTATAAGAATAAGAGCCATTCTCCATTCTATAAATGGTCTAAGGATGTGAACAGGTATTTTTCAAAGAAAGAGTCCCAAGCTATACATAATCATGTGGTAACATGCTCTAAATCACTACCAATTAGGGAAATGCAAATTAAAGCAATTCCAAGATTCCACATTGCCTCCAGATTGGCAAAGATAACAAAAGAGGAAAATGGTTAAGTGTAGGAGAGACTGGATGAAGATAAGCACAATGATGGACTGTTGGTGGATCTGTGAATGGGTACGGCCATCCTGGAAAGCAGTGAAGAACTTTCAAGAACATCAAGAAATAAAAGATGTAAGCAGGAAAATGTATGATAGGAAAAGATGGATTAGCCAATTCAGTACATAAAAGGTGCTTAATATGTGCCTGTCGACTTGATTTGGGTTAGATGAGTCAAAAAGATGAAAGGCTAAGAGGTCAAGTGCTCTACAGATGTCAGAAAAACATCAACAAAATATTTTTAAATACACACAAAAAAATCATAAGTTCAGAAGGAGACACAAATGGCAATTCTATTACTGGTTTATTGAATACCCACTTTTAAAAAACTAACTGAAGTTCATGAGTTCATATACTCTCCTTTTTATCCTTCTTGATAGAGTAAAATGTTTGTTTATTGGTGATTATTAAATTCATAATAAAAAAACAAAATTAAAAAAGATTTAAGGTTATCCATGGATTATGAGCTCAATATGAGTCAACAGCGGCAGACAGAATAGAACACATTGAGAGGTAGATACACATAGCTTCAAGGAATAAGGAGGTGATAGTCTTACTCTACCTGGACCTGTCTTGGTCAGATCATATCTGATATATTCATTTCCACATTTTATGAAGGATGTTGACAGACTGTAAACATAGAGAAATGAGATGCCACAAGCCAAAATGATGAAGGATCTCTTTTCTCATAGGACAATCCTAGTGAAAGAAGTAGGAATGATTAGCCTAAGAAGAAAAGACTCATGGAGGAAAGGAGATCTGAAAGACAATAACCTGGAAAATGGATGAGACTCTGGCACAAAAGGGTAGAACTAGGAGCAATGGACATAAGCTATAAATGGGCAAAAGTAAGCTTAATGTTAGAGAAAAAAAAAAAAAACTTCCTAACAGTTAAACTTACCTAAATATACAAGAGGATGCCGAGGGATATGAAAGGTGAGCCTCTACATGCAAAAACTAGATGACCAGTCATCACATAACCTATAGCAAGGGAGGTCCCTTCCAAAATTCTGTGATGTTTCTCATGTCCTCTTTAAGAACAAGAGTAAGACAAGTAATAGCATACTGATGACACCTGGTGGCCACTTCTCACAGGAAGATTCATCCAGTGCAGCTGTTTAGGAACAGCATTTGAGAGAAGAGCAAAGCATTAGAAAGTGACATTCACCCGAATATTTTATGTATCAGATTTCCTTGGCTGCATACAAAGCTGAGATTCAAGAAGAAGGGATCATTTTATTCATACTTCTATCTCTCCCATTTCTCTTCAGTTCCTCTTTTTTTTTTTGCACTCTCTCTTCACATTCAATAATTTAACTATTTTAGCCACAGACATTGAGTACCAGAATGCAGAAGACACACCCCTTTTACACTAATATACATTCTCCCTCACACACACAAACCCTTCTCACACATATTCTTATAAACACTTAAGTGCCTACTGTGTCCAAAGTACTTCTCTAAACACTTTTACGTGAAAAATGACAGACCCTCTCCATCAAAAAGCTGAGAACATAGAGAAGTGGGTAAAGATATGATTTGAAAAGAAATAACAGAAAGTGGGAGCTGAGGAAAGGAAAGGAAAGAGCCCCAAAAAGGGCTCTGAAAACCACTCTGAGGAAGAAGAGAATACTTTCAGTTGAGAAAATTAGGGAAGTCAACCGAAGACAGGTAAAAAAAAATGATAATTATTTTGAAAGACAAACAAACCAAGGAGGTAGTCAGTGCATTCTGGGTATAGGGAGCAATATGTATCAAAACACACTGATAGGAAATAGCATGATAAGTTCAGGTAAAAGCCAGTGTAACAAGAATATGGAGTACATCTAGAGAAGTAATGTGAAAGGAGACAAAGGAAAGGTAGACTGGAAATAAATTGTAAAAGGTTTTAAATGATGGGTAAAAGAGTTTGTATTTTATTCCAAGAAGCCAATAGAAGGCAACTGATGAGAGAAATGGCATGGTTAGACCCATTCCTCAGTCGTATGATGTGGGCACCTGTGTTACAGGTAGATGGCTATTCCCTAATACACAAGTGATCAAAGGATATGAACAAACAGTTCTCAAAAGAAGAGAAATCACATGAAAGAATGCTCTAAATCACTAATAAAAAGAGAAATAAAAATCAAAACCACTCAAGTTTTACCTCACATCCAACAACATAGGCAAAGATGATAAAAAATGTAACTAGTCAATGAAACAGTAGGAGGTGTGGTGGGATGATAAATAATTTGTAGAGTGGTGAATCAGTACAAAGATTTTGCAAAGCAATTGCAAATTTGCAAATAAAACAATTAAAATGTCCAAGCCTTTGGACTCAAAGATTCAAAGATTAGTAGGTTTATATCCTAGGGGAGGTGTGGGGAACCTGTGGCCTCACCCCACCTCTGCCCTAGGGAAACAACTAATAAGAAGAAAGTCCTAGTATAAAACCAAAATATTTACAACAGTACTTTTGTGACAGCAAACTGGAAACAAAGTAGATGCCCAACAACTGGGGAATGGCTAAACAAATAGTAGACATGAATGAATGGAAAACTACTGTGTAGTAGGAAATAATGGATAAGATACAGAAAAGTATGAAAGATCTACAGGAACTGATACACAGTGAAATAAACAGAACCAAGAAAGCAATATATACAACAACTACAACAATGTAATTGGAAAGAGCCAACAAAAAAAATTAAGCTTTCAAGAGAGATTAAGACATTCCCTCCCTTCAAGTAGGAGATCCATCAAATACAATACATTGCACATATTCTAAGACCTTTCTCAACGCACTGATCATTTACTTTGATTTTTTCTTCTTTTCCTTTATTTTGTATTTAAAAAAATAACATTTGCTATAGGCAATGTTTCTCTGGGAAAGATACTCAAGGAAACTGTGGTAACGTTAAAAAAAAAAGACATTACTAAAAACTATTTTTTTTTAAATTTAGGGCGCAGCTAGGTGGCACAGTGAGCAGAGTGCCAGCCCTGGAGTCAGGAGGACCTGAGTTCAGATCCGGCCTCAGATACTTAACACACACAAAAAAACACCTAGCCGTGTGACATTGGGCAAGTTACTTAACCCCAACTGCCCTCCAAAAAAAAAATTTTTTTTTTAAATTTAGATAGCAGAGAGGAAAACCAAAGGCAAAGCGATCAATTAAAAGACTATTACAATAGTACAAGTAGGAAATTATGAGAACTGAAATTAATGTAATAGCAATGTGAACAGAGAGGAAATGGATGTAAGAGATATTGTGGAGAAGAATCAACATGACTTCAAAATTGATTTCAGGGAGGTAAAGCTAGAAAGAGTAGGAGGTTTCAAATCGGAATGACTGAGAGGATGGTAATATATCAAAGAAAAAAAGAAGCTGGAGAAAGGTAAGCAGATTATGAGTTCAATTTTAGATAACCTTTGGTATGAGATATCCTTGTGACCAGTAAACTATTGGAGACACGACAGAGTTCAGGAGAGAGAGTAGGGTTGAATATTTAGGCTTAAAAGTCTACATAGGTAGATACTTAAAATACATAGAACTTAAAAGTTCTACATAGGTAGAACAAACCCATGGAGATCACCAACTAACAAAGTATAAAGATAAAAAATAAAATATATTTACTATAACAAAGTAAAAATAAAACAAAGACAAAGCTTTCAGACATGAGGATCATAGGTATGTAACAAACAGCAAAAACCAGCAATCAGAATGGAAGGAGAACTATAAGGCTGCAAAGTCACAATAGTCAAAGGGTGGAAAATAGGTATTTTAGAGGACGGGAAGTTAACAATGTAAAAGCTATAGGAAGGGTAATGATTAAAAAAGACAATCAGATATAATAACAATAGCCTTACTATGTGCTAGGTGTGCTAAGCATTTTACAAATATTGTCTCATTTTATCCTTACAACCGTCCTACAAGGTAGGTCTCATTATTATCCCCACTTTACAGCAGAGAAACCTGAGGCAGAAAGCCAAGAGCATAAGAGTAAACAAAATAATAGAAGAGAGTTAATCACAAACCACCACCTACCATAGGGAAGATCAAATGAGATAATATTTATAAAGCACTTAGCAGTGTCTGGCACACAGAAGGTGCTTAAAATAATGTTTATTTCATTACTTCCTGCCTGCCCCTTTTTCCCTCCCTTCCTCTTATTGCCTTTCTTCCAGACTCCCTATCATTTCTCCCTTGTTCCCTCCCTCCCTTTTCCTACATCTTCTTTCTCTCTCTCTCCTAATCTTTCCCACATTCACATATATACATATGCATACTTACCCTTAAAATGCTGATCCCCTTTCTCTTTCCTGTCTCTCCCCTTCATACAGACACTTTCCCTCTCCCTCTCTCAGTTCAGAGCTAAAAGAAACTTTAAAGGTGGTCTAACTTGGGGCAGCCAGGTAGCACAGCAAGTAAGAGCACCGGCTCCAGTGTTGAGAAGTGAGATCGAATCCCGGGCTCAGACGCTTAGCACCCACCCAGAAACACCTGGCCGTGTAACCCTGAGCAAGTTACTTAACCCCGATTGCTAAAAATAAAAAAAATTTAAAAAAAAGGTGGTCTAACCTGAAAAATCTAACCCTCTCATTTTACGGATGGAGAAAACCATGCACAGCAATCACAATGCTAGTTAATTAGAGAGAACTAAAAGTCAAGTCTCTTGATTCTCAGAGTTGTGTATTTTCCCCTATATCTACCATGTTATGTTAAAAGATAAGTCTTGAGAAAATAACAACAAAAGATATTGCAGTTCACATTTACATAGTCTGTCAGTCATCGAGCTGTACATACCTACAGCGTGCCAGGCACTAAGTGCTGGGGATACAAAGAAAAGGGGTGAGGGGGGAGTCATTCCTCTGAAGGAGCTTGGAGTCTAACAATACACTTTATAGCTTGTTTTTAAAAAAAAAAACAACTTTAAAAAAAAAAACCCAGGAGGCAGACTCTGGTTAAGGAAGCTTGTCTAAATAGTAGTAATTATTACCTAGATCAAATCTCTGATTTTGGAAATGAGGAAAGTGAGGCACAAAGCGCTATACCTTCTAATGAGTCTTGTGGTCATCCAATAATACTATGCTGTACAAGAATGACTATTCCTATTTCTTAGATGAAGAAACTGTCACTCGGGGTAGCTAAATGATTATTATATTACAAAATTAAAGAAGAGCAGAAAGAAGTATTCAGAAACAGTTGGAATGGCTCAAAACTCTATAAAATGCAGTACCAGAGACCAAAGGAATTACCAAGCCATTGCATTTATCATTATGGGATCTACCCATGATTGGTTTATTCAAATTTAGTTGAGGTCTACCTAAAAGCACAAACTGTCCTTTGCTTTTCTTTGTATCTCCAGGGCTTAGCACATTGTCAGGCACATAATAGGCACTTAATAAATGTTACTGACTGACTGATTCACCAAAGAAGTAGCACTTAAACTGAACTTTGAAGGAAATTGTTGTTACTCAGTCTAACGCTTCCTGATCCCCGTTTGGGGATTTCTTGGTGGAGATACTAGATTGGTTTGCCATTCCTTCTCCAACTCCTTTCACAGATGAGGAACTGAGGCAAACAGGGTTAAGTGACTTATGCAGGGTCACACAGCTAGTCATATTTGAACTCAAGAAGATGAGAAGAGAGCCCAGTGCTCTACCCGCTGCACCACCTAGCTGCCCTTGAAGGAAAACAGGGATTCTAAGAGACAGTGGTGAGGAAAAGTATTCCAGGAATGGGGGAAAACATTCAAAAGGCAAAGAGCCAGGAGATGCAATGTCACAAATTATAAACTACAAGAAATTCAGTTTGGCTAAAATGAAGAGTAAGGTTAAATTGGAGCCAGTCTGTGAAAGCTTGTGAAAGGCTTTAAAAGACAAACTTTAGGGTTTAAATTTGACCCTAGAGACAACAAAGAATCACTGGAGCACACTGAACAGAGGAATGATATTGATGGATTGGAAAGGGTAGAGACTGGAGGTAGGGAGGCCACTTAAATGTGAATATTTCAGCAATCCAGGTAAGAGATACCAAGGACCTCAACTAGGGTAGTAGCCATGTGAGTGGAAAGAAGTAGACCTTGCTCCAAAGGCAAAAGCCTTAAGATCTTATCCCCTGTTTGTTCTTTTCCACTAAGTGAAGGGAGTCTCAGAGCCTCTTCAACCTTGTGAGTGTGAAAAATCCAGGAATCTTGGCATCCTAGCATTTCTGTATCTAGGTTACAGGCAAAGCAGGGTGGCATCAATATCCAGAAAAGCAGAGAAATCTTTTGATCCCACGTCAACAAATGTGATCCAATCTTTGGATATGAATATGACTGAACTGATGCTGTATAAGAATTCAGCTAAGCTTTAAGCCTACTACCCTAGAGACCAAGTGGTATAAGAAAAATCTTTGGAAGAGAAACTTGTATATTTATTCTTGCTCTACCTTTAAAGTAGATATCCATTTTTTAAAAATTAAATATATGTATTTGACCCCCATTGGCATTTCTAGTTAGCCCTCTAGCATAAATATATAAACCCCTTGTAGCATATCTCAGCTCTTGCTGCCCCAAACCAGACTGTAAGTTACATGGTACTAACCAAACAGCAGGCCAGGATCCCAGAAGCATATTTGAATTTCTTAAATTTCTTTTCATCTAAGCTGTATCAACTCAAATTGACTGCATTATTTATCAAATATAAGCATACTGCTTCACATAAAAAAAAAAACAACACACTGACGCCTATAACTGACAGAATGGCATGGCTTTGTAATTTAAATACCATTATTGGCAAAACTCTGCGTCCTAAAGCACAAGTTGTTCATTGGAACTTTATATGTAATAATGGTAGGCATATATTCTCTATATCCCAACTCCCAATGTCTTAAAGTAGTTAAGTGAAATAATAAGAAGTGAAAAATCTGTTTTTCCTCTTTCAAATCATAATAGGAATGTCAATTTAATTCTAATTTTCAAAGACTATATACCACGGGGGAATGAATCCACACAGTTTTGCGTCTCCCACCTTAACGAAAAGCTGTCTGACTGATGAGTAAGTGAGTTCACGTGGTCCATTATATCTAGCCAATACCAAACCAGGCCATGCTTCACATTTAATTCAGTCATCCACTAAACTCCATTCCTAATCCCCATGTTCTCTGGCTATTAATCCTGTTGCAACATATACCATACCCCTCCAATTCCTGCTCTGGGAATAATAATCACATCAATACAATTATTTCTACAAAAGATTTTTCAACTGACTGCCCAATGACTCCACTCATCATTCCCAAAACATCTTTCTATGGCCACTACTTCCTTCTATGTATTGTTTCATCTTATAATGTAAGCTTCTTGAGGGCTGAATCTGACTCATTTGTTTTGCTTAGCACAGTGCTTTGTACATAGTAAGCTCTTAAAAATGTTTCTCTTGCATTCATTTCATCAATTAAAAGTATCTAGATAATTTTTCCCTCTAAATCAAAGATAGTATAGCTTTTATTTATTTCTTATAGTACAATTAAAAAGTATACTATATTACTGTTGAAGAAAACACAGAGAAACAAGAGATTGCAATTATTTTAATAATATCTGTTTAAAGAAACAATAAAAAAAACATGAAATGCTCATATATTAAAAAGTAACTTCAGATCCAACCATCTTCTGTTATGATTGATGAATACTAGTATTAATGTATTTGTCCTTTAGAAAAATGTATTAAATTCATTCTAGGGACAAATTCAAAATTTGATAACCAAATCAAGAATTTTTGCCAAGAATTTCAAATTTGCATAAAAAATAAAACTTTGTTACTCAGAAAGATCATCATAAATCTATAATAATTCTTTCCAAAATGCTTTTCTAAAAAATTATCTTTTATTACTTGTATATTTTTGCTGAGCTTCTAAATCTCCAAAGATTTAAAAGAAATCTTAATGGAAAAGAAGAAAAAAATAGAAAAAAAGAATGAATGAATAAGGTAGAAAATATGTGAATTCAATGCCATTAAAAGCAGACACATAGAATCCCATGTATCTTGAGCCATTTGTAAAAAGGTTGTTTTATTATCAACGTAACTAATCACAATGAAACCATCTCTTACAACCAAAGACATTATAATGAATTTTCTTTACAGCTACAGAGAAATGGGATTTGCTGTTCCATATCAAACTAGAACAGGCTATATAAATTTTTCTTCATATTTATTGTTAAATGTAATTTTATCTATAAAATCATTCATGAAATATTAAAAACTGAAACAACAGAATTTATATCCTTTACTTAATTTAGTTTAAGCAGTCTATTCACTAAAAAAAAAGGGGGGGGGGGGTAAGGTTACATACAATACAGCCCTTCCTTTCTCCTTTAAGCATTTCCATTAGAAATCTTTAAAGAATTTATAACAAAGCCATTTTAAAAATCATTCAATGATGGAAGTTAGTATACTTTTCTAAAATTTCTTTTAATTTACTTGGAAAGCAAGAGAAAGGAGAGGTATATGGCACATTAATGGAGGAGAATGAAGAAAGAGACTATTAAAAAAGAATCAAACAGAAAAATGTTTTAAAATGTTTACATAGAAAAAGTAAATTAGATATCTCCTCTACTTACCTATATATTATTACTCATATCCAAAGTAATTATGTATACTAATAAAGGGCTTTTTATAATTCTAAGATATTTCAAAATGACAGGAAAGTTTTTTTTTGTCTGACAATAAATTAAAAAAAAGAAAAAGAAAACCACATAAAATAAATTAGGCCCAATTCCAAAAGTTCTACTTCAATACAGCTAAGCAGTGACCCTCAGTTTTCAAAGATTATGCCAACAGAGAACGAATACTGGCAGGTTTTACCATTCTGAAAAGCATTTCAGTTCAGTCCCAGAGACCACTACATATTCTATCAAGGACCATTCCAGCAAATTATGAGATGCTCATGCTCTGTAAGCTGATAAGCAGATAATGAAATCTCTGCCTGTTTAAAAACATGATTCTAGGGGAGGCCAGGTGACGCAGTGAGTAAGAGTGCCGGCCCCAACACCAGGAGACCTGGGATCAGTTCCGGCCTCAGATATTCAGCACCCACACAAAAATAACTGGCCATGTAACCTTGAGCAAGTTACTGAAGCCCGACTGCTTTAAAAAAAAAAAAAAAACATCATTCTGAGGAGTCCATAGGCTTTATCAGACTGCTAAACTGGTCCATTACACACACACACACACACACACACACACACACACACGGTTAAGAATCCCTGAAATATGGGGTGGCTAAGAGGCGTAGTAAATAGACCACTGGCCCTGGAGTCAGGAGGACCTGAGTTCAAATCAGACCCTTAACACAAAAAACTGCTAGTTGGGCAAGTCACTTAATCCCAATTGCCCTACCTTCCCCCCTCCAAAAAAGAAAGAATCCCTGAAATAAAGGAAATGAACCTATATCAATACTGACATTTTAACTATGGGGGAAAAAAACCTAAAAGACACCAAGAAGTTACAGCTAAAATGAAAGGATGCTTTATGGGTTCCTTCTTAGGCAAATAATGGACTTGTTTCTTCATGTTCAAAAGGCAACAAGACCATTTCATAGGAAATGTGGTCATTCCAAATTTCGGTACTCATAATTAGTATAAACAAAAAGCTGACTAGGTCAATTAGTGTAGCTTATATGCAAATTTCTGTTGCAGAATATAAATGAAGTAGGATAATTTTCTAAAAAAATTTTGAAAAGACCTTCCAAAGGGAAAAAAAAAAACTTTTGTATTTGGTGATTTCAAAGTAACAATGGACCCCAAAATACCTTAATATTTGGTGACTTCAATGTAATGAAAAGGAGCAGAAAATGTCAGAAAATCCAGTTTGGAATTAAGAAACAAAAGCAACTACAGAATATCTTATTGAAGATGAGAGTCAGCAAGCATTGGACCTGACAAGCACCATATGATATATCTTTTTAATCAATCAACTAATAAGCATTATAATGTTCCTACTATATTCCAGGCCCTGAGCTAGGTGCTAGAGATAGAAATACAAATTTGAAATAACCTCCAATCAAGGAAAATGAAGCTAGCTATGTCTCAACAATCAAGAGTCTCAGTGAGTCATTTCCAGATTAGGTCTCTGTGTACAGACCACTGAGCTATTACGGAAAAGACCTCAATACCAAAAAGAAATTAAGATAAAGATAAGAAAATATGTTATGTAATTAAAAGAACTTCAATCTAACATATGCAGACAAGGTATTGCTGCCAAGAAGTGGGAAATAATAAAGGAATATACAGACTATTTGTTATTATTTTCATCATTTCCTAAGCAAGTATAGCAAATATAAAGCAATTGCCACAACAAATAAGTGAATAGCCTAGAAACCACCTCAGAAAGTAAATCTCTGATGTCCTTACCAAGTGGTGAAGAATGGGAGCCAACAGTAAAATATCATAAAACGATTATAAGCAGTGGAAGAACAAATAAGTCTGCAGAAAGCCTGACATAGAGACACAATTAAACTAAATCATATCGACAATTTAAGGATGAAACAGGAAGAACAAACATGTAAACAGAAAATAACGATCAATATTTTTATAACAAATTATTTTGTTCTTCAGTGACAGTTAAACCCACCATATTTGGACCTGACATCTTGGTTCTTGAGGTGCTGCATGAGAAAGTAGAAATGGCAACCAACAATTGATTGTAAGAAAAGTTGGATAAAATGGAGAATAGGAAAAACAAAAGAAGTGACACAAGGTAAGGCACTAAAAGGTGGATTTCCAAGACAATACAAGTAAAATACTAAACAATGACAAAAAAAAAAAATTTAATAACAAGACTGAGAGGAGCTGAATAACTACATATGCCCTGTTTCTCACCTCTAGAAAATATAAGAATGTGCTACACAAGTATCAAGGCAAAGCTTCATGAGATGAAAAAGAAACTGGCAGGCTTTAATAAGCAATATCCTATGGCAAGACACTGGGAATACAAGACCACACTGTGTTTATTTTTTTTAATTATTGAAATTAGTAAAAATGTTTGACTCAAGTAAGCAAAATGGAGTCCTTACCAGTTATTTTCCAACAAGGTATATCCCACATATGTGTTAAGATATGACAAGATTCCTTAATAAATGAAACAAGACAAATAATTTTGTTTGGAAATCCTTTTGCTATTAATATCAAGGAAAGCATAAAGTGAAAAAACATAAGCTTAATAAAGGTATTTGCTAATGTCATGTAAGATATACAGACTATAGTGCAAATGAAAGCAAGTTTGTAAACGGTAAGATGTTCCTTTTTTGCAGATGATCCATTGATGGTATTAAGTCCTGGATCAACATAAATCCTCCCAAACAATATCAAAGTATCATCATCACTATCACACCACTGCCACCAAGATCATCATCTTCATCTCCATCAAAACTTTGTAGTATTTCTTTGTACCAGGTACTGTGCTAAACACTTTGCAATATTATCACATTTTATACTTAACAACAATCTTGCACAGTAGATTCCGTTATTATACTCATTTTACAGTTGAGGAAAATGAGGAAAATGGAGGCCAAGTGACTTGTCCAAGCTCATATGGCAAATAAGTGACTAAAGCCAGATTTTAACTCGGGTCTTCATGACTCCAGGCCTAGAAATCTATCCACTGGCACCTAGTTGTTTCCCAATCTATAATCACTCACTTAGAATCTGGTCCAACTATCTCCACAAAAAAGAAATGTACAAAGAATGACAACTATTGGAACTGCTTTTTTCTTGTGTGTTTCCTTTTTATTCTTCATCCTAAGGTCTGGATAACAAGGCGAGGAAGAAAAGAGGGATATATTTAGAAATTAGAGTGATATAAAAACAAAAGACACCAATACAAAATTGAAGATTGCCTATCATCCCATTGGAGGAGATCAGGCTGGTTTACCTTCAGTTAACTGAAAGGCAATTTTACTGAGCCTCACCCCATTCCCATAACAGCAAAGGTTTCAATATAAACATTTATTTTTTGGAATTGCTGCATGGAAGCATGATGGAACAATACTCCTTCTGAAGAACTAAAGATATTCATCACACACAAATCAATGAAAAGCAGCAAAGAAGATGTGAGCAGGATACAACATATAACCAATGAGGAACCCTGAAAAAAGTTCAGGACATTTTTCCCAAAATTATTATTTTCTTTATGTCCTGTTTATATGGTTTTTGTTCTAATTATCAATTTCTGAAACCTCATCTGACTTTTCTTCTATACCTTCTTACATATAAGAAAACATTTATTTCCTCCTGTTCCTTAATACTTCAAGAATCTGTGCGTTTATTGATATTGCTCCTTTCTCCAAAGATGCAGATCAAGATCCCTCTAAAATTGAACAAATTTTGCTTGAAAGTTGCAGTGGCTGAAAAATTTATAACCCTGCAGTCAACCTGGTGCTAGCCTTTCTAAATCTGGCAAGGTTGATCCTTAGATAATAACAAGAGTCTGTCAAAAACCCTCCATAATTAGGTTAAAGCCATTATTCTATTTTCTTCTAACTTTGGATTTTTTATCCAGTTGGAATTTATTAAGGTTTATGGTTTGCAGTAATAAATAGCAGAAGAGCAGAGTCCCTTGTTTCACTCCCTTTACTTCACAACAATTCATTTCCCTTCATTGTTCTACAGAAGAAAGTAAAACCGAGAGCAGCTAGATGGCACAGTGAATAGAGCACTGGCCCTGGAGCCAGGAGGACCTGAGTTCAAATCCGACCTCAGACACTTAACACAAAAACTAGCCGTGTGACCTTGGGCAAGTCACTTAACCCCAATTGCCTGCCAAAAAGCAAAAAAAAGAAGAAAGTAAACCCCAAATAGGTTTAATGATAGGGCCAAAGTCCCAAATGTATTAAGCTGCCGAAATGGAATGCAGACCCAAGTCCTCAACCTCTAGGTCTAGGACACTAAACTGAAAGCAATTTAGCTAGATCTTCTAGGAAGAATTTACAGAAAGACATAGATAAGTCAAGGAGGAGAACAAGTAGGTGGTTGGAGAGTGATAATCTATTCCAGTAGAATAAGTATTGACACCAATTAGATAATGGACATAATAAAGTATAAGAATTATGTGAGATTAGGGACAAAAACATGGTTGTGATTTCTGTCAAATTGTTATCTAGATTAACAAATACTGTTTATTAAATGAGTCACTCCTTCCATTTTTCTTTTCCATGCTTACTTTTCATACTTATTGCTATTCTATATGATTTTTCTATTTTTTCATCTAATATCAGAAAGTTTTAGTGATAGGACTAGAGGGAGAGAGAGGGACTGGATCTGTGATTTCATAGGTATCAGGTACTCCCAAATAGGAAACTCTCTCTAATTGATATATTGATTTCTCTGCAACTACATTGTGAGAAACCTGCCTACAACACTAATATGGCAAGTGACTCACCCTGGTCAGCATGCATAAGAAGTAGGGACTTGAACCAGGTTATCCTGACCCCAAAGCCAACTATATATCTAGTATAATGTCATGCTTGCTGCCTCTGGTAGTTTTCTTTAATGTTAACTATTTCATAATATCCTTTAAAAATCTAGGACATGGGGGTGCCCATCAATTCGGGAATGGCTGAACAAGTTGTGGTATATGCATGTTATGGAATACTAAACAAGTTGTGGTATATGCATGTTATGGAATACTATTGCGCTACAAGAAACGAGGAGCAGGCAGTCTTCATATTTACCTGGAGAGGCTTAAAATAACTGATGCTGAGTGAGAAGAGTAGAACCAGGAGGAATTTGTACACAATTACAGACACAACATATGTGTGATGACCAACTTTGATAGACTGGACTCTTCTCAACAATGCAGGGATATAAGTCAATCCCAAAAGACGCATGATGGAGAGAAAAACGTGCATCCAGAGAAAGAACTAGAAAGAACTAAATTTATATCCAGGTGGAAGCAAAATACTTGATCTTTTTCGTTCTCTTATTTGATTTTATGTCCTCTTTACCATTTTTCATTCCAGCTGGTACAATCCATCCTTATAACCTGACCATTGTATAATGTGAAAGTATTTACAGATCCTATACTTGATTATAAGATGCCATGGTGGGGGGAGGGGAAGGAGGGGGACAAAATGTGAAATTCAAGGAATTGTGGAATTGAATCCTGTAAACTAAAAGGAAACAAACAAATTAATAAAGAAAACTGAGATTCAAAAAAAAAAATAATGCATTTGACTAACAATCAATAAAAATACCACTTTTTTCCCTCAAGCATAAAACCAGAAGTACAGGGGTGGCTAAGTGGCGCAGTGAGTAGAGTGCTGGCCCTGGAATCAGGAGGACATGAGTTCGGATCCAGCCTTAGATACTTAACACACACACCCAAAACAACTAGCAGTGTGATCTTGGGCAAGTTACTTAGACCCAATTGCCCTCCAAAAAGCAAAACAAAACAAAACAACAACAACAACAACAACAACAACAACAAAACAGACATACACACCTGCTCACAAAGGCATATGCTCACCTAATCCTAAGACTACAACTGTAAATACTATCCTGATGATGAGGATGATGTAATTTAGCAAGCCTTGCAAATCATTTAATATAAAAGTTGAAAGGAACTTCAAAAGGGATTTCTTTATCTGAACAAGAGTATTTTCAACAATATCAGTGATATGATGCCACCTAGGATCTGCCTAAAGACACGCAACAAGGGGAAATCTGCTGCCTCCCAAGTAAGGCCACTCCATTTTGGGTCAGTTCTAATTATTAGAAAATTTGTCCTTACATCAAGCCTACACTTCTACCTTTCTTCAACTTATACCCATGATAGCTACTTTTGCTTTCTGAAGTCAAACAGAACAAGTGACTTTGACTTGACTTCAAGAGAACTGTCTTCTCTCCATCTGAAATTCCTTCAACCAGTCTCTATTCATGGTCTCTAGTCCTCTCTTCATTCTAGATTACCTTCTTCTTAACATAATGCAGTTTAACTAGACTTCCCTACTTCAAGCAATATGTAAACTCATCCATGTGGGTAATCCTTCCTGGGTAATATTGCTATAGCAATCCAATCATGATTTCCTAGACTGCCTTTGTCCTCTCATATATCTTCTACAAAGATCAAACAAAAGCACTAGAGGATTGCACTCCTAACACTGAACCTATAACAGTGGAACACATTTGTTGCTGCTGGGTATCTTTTACTCTCACTATGTGATCTATCTTTTTTTTCCAGCCACGTACCTTTTTTTAAATACAGTTTTTTATTTAGTTACATATTTCCCAATTTTAAAATTTTTTAACATTCAATAATTTAAAATATCGAATTCCAAATTCTCTGATTTCCACCCTTCCCTCCCTTAAGAAAGCAAGCAATATGACATGTTATACATGTGAAGTCATGTAAAACATTATTTCTATATTAGCCATATTGCAAAAGAAAACCCACACAAAAAGAAAGAAAAATGAAGTGAAAAAAGCATTTTAATCTGTACTCATAGTTCATCCATCAGTTCTCTCTAGAGGTAGATTGTATTTTTCAACATGAGTTCTTTGGAACTGTCTTAGATGGTTGTCTCAGGGTAGCTAAATCTTTCATAGTTGATCAACCTTACAATACTGCTGTTATTGTGTACAATGCTCTCCTGGTTCTGCTCACTTTATATCAGTTCACATAAATCTCCCCAAGTTTTTCTGAAACCATCTTGTCATTTCATATAGCACTATAATATTCTATCACACTACATACACTGTCATAATTACAACTTGTTCAACCATTCCCTGGTTGATAGGCATCCCCTCAATTTCCAATTCTTTGCCAACCACACACAAAAAAAACAAAAACCTGCTATAACTATTTTTGTACCAATAGGTCCTTTTCCCTTTCCTTCAGTCTCTTTGGGATTCAGAACTACCGTGTTTCCCCGATAATAAGACACTGTCTTATTATCTTTTTGGACAGAAAAACACCAGAGGGCTTATTTTCAGGGGAGGGCTTATTTTAATGAACATTGACAGCAATTTTAATAAACAGGTAAATGTGAACAAAAAAATGTACCTTTATTCAATAAGCAAATCACTGGGGAAGAACAAGATGATGCGCTCACTGCTGCAGCTCTGATTGGATGCAGCTCGGAGCACAGCGTGCGTTTCACGGCGGGGGGGGGATGGTGCATACAGAGGGTACCATAATGTAGCATGCAGCGCAGGGGATCACCTTCACTACAGTAGCAATCTCAATAGGGCTTATTTTCGGGGGAGGGCTTATTATCGGGAAACATGGTAGTAGTAGTAGTATGGCTAGGTCAAAGGGTATGCACTGTTTCATAGCCCTCTAGATATAGTTCCAAATTGTTCTCTGGAATGGTTCAGCTTGCTGATGATACTCATTACATTGCTTCTCCTGTGCAAGCTGCAATTGGTAATGTGTTATAGTTTGCTCATGCTCACTGTAGACATCTCTACTAACAATTTCAGTGTCTGCACTGCTAGTAAGAAGAAATCAGTTTAACTATGTTCTTCCATAACTATGCTCTTCCTCAAACTGACTGCATTATCAGTTCTGATACAATCAAAAAGTTCTTCCCTACACTGAAGTCTAGATTCTGACAGTGAAAAACTGCTATTTTCTACTCTTTTATGTAGCCTAATTGCTGTGTCAAAAATGACAGTTTCAAATTTTAACATTTTTGCATTATTTTTCTTATTGCTTGTTTTTACTTTAAATTTTTCTTTTCAATAAGTTTATCCCATTCTTTCTAGAAAGTCATTATTTTCCCTAAAAATTATAGTCCTTCAATATTTGAGGATGACTATTCTATCCCCTTTCCTTACTTATCAGTCCAACACCTATCCAAATTTCATTCCCTCAAGTTTTCCCCATGCTGTTCTCTAAGTTCATCCCAATTTTCATAAATCCAGCTCTCAAATATTAATGTTAATTGGGAACTCAAAAAAAACCCCAAACCTCATTTCAGTCACCAATTTCAGTCTCCTTCTCTCTTAGCAAACTTTTACCTAAATAACCAATAGTAAAACAGACTAGTTTGAAGTTTCATACCCTGCAACCTTTCCTTTATTCTTCTTGCCCACTGGTATAGAACAACAATGGATATAACAGAAGTGTAAAAAATCATGAGAAAGGCAAACAGTGACTGGGAGTTGGGAATGGGGAGGAATGAGGCAAATGAAACAGCTACTAAAAAGAGGACTCCTCAAAGTGAAAAGATGGACTAAGAAAGAACTGCTGGAATATGAATGCAGATTGAAACAATACTTTTTTCTAATTAATTTTTGTTGGGGTTTTTTGGGGGGGCTCTCCTTTTTTTTGCTACATGACTAATATGGAAATACATTTTGCATGACTGCACATGTATAATCTATATCAAACTGCTTTCTTTCTCAAGAAAATATTCTGTACTGGGTCAAAATCTAGTTCAGTAGTCTTTTTTACTGGTACCATATGATGTTTTTTCTGAGACCATAGTATTTACCTTCTAACATAATGACTTTAAAAATGTTAGGAAAGTATATCAGAATAGCTTTATTCCCATAGTAGGAGAAGGGAGGAAGGAAGAGATTTTGAAACTTAAAATTTTTACAGACCAATGTTAAAAGATGCTGTTACACATAATTGGAAAAAAAAAATTTAAAAAGGAAAGATGGACTAAATGTCACTCTGTAAGTAAATAATATTATGAACTATATTGACTTTTTCACCAAACTCTACATAACTAAGGAATCGCCCATTAAATGTAAAGGAGATAAGGTTAGGTCAAATAAAGAGAAGTATAAATTCAAGCAGTACATAATATTATCAAATAGCTGTGTATATAGTTTGAAAATATGAAATTTAAGTATTTAGATGAATTCATAAATGATAATTCAATGAAATAAAGAGATACTGATATACTTTCCTAAAATTTTGAAATCAATGTGTTTGTTAGAAGGCAAAAGCTATGGTCTCAGAGAAAACATCTTGTGGTGCCACTAATAATACTGAGATTTTGATCCAGTCAGATGCTTTTCTGTTCTTAAAAGGGCAGGGAGGAGGACAAAATAGGAACAACAGAAGGAAGAAACAATAAGGAAACTGATAAAAAAAAAAAACCTGGAAAAGGAATTCACCATAGTACTTTTGGGGGATAATTAACGCCTCTAAATGTGCTTCCCCAATTGTCATTAGTCCATTTTGATGCTGTTTCCTTATAAATTCATATTCATCAATAGTATATAAATATCTGTATCTTCGATGTAGCTACTGATACAGATGTTGTTTCCTCAGTGAGAATGTAGACTCCTTGAGGGAAAGGACATTCATTTTAGTCTCTGTATGCCCAATACCTACCATAATAACTGGTGCTTAATAAATGTATATTGACTGATTAATAGTCTACTCTATGCTGTAAAGGATAACACATTAGATATGGAATTATGAAGATCTGGCTTCAATTTCCATCTTTGACACTTAATAGTTGTGTGACCATGGACAAGTTACATGACGTCTATGAGCCTCACTTTCCTTATCTGTAAAATGTAGACAAGCATATTCCTAGTACAAACCTTACAGAGAGTACTTTGAAAACTTTGTAGTATATCAGTTATAAATAGTAGTAGTCACTGTATCACTACAAGTCACATGCTAGAGTTAGCTTTCCATGTTCCACTCTCCTATCTATTGAACAGCAATATTTCTGATTCCAAGAAATAATATTTTGAATTTTAAATCCTTTTGTTAATTAATGTTCATTATTACATCATTAGATCCATTTGTTACTATTTATTGATCTTTGCAAAGCTCCATGGACAATACTGCATCTAAATTTCTTAAATGTGATGTTTCCTGCCATTTCTTAATCCCCTTCTGGGATTAATCAATCTAACAAGAATCTTCTGATGTAGGAAAATGTTATTCCTTATTTCATCAGAAAAATCTAATCAAAATACATTTCCCTATGGTACTTTACCCAGTAATATATTAGTGTGACAACGTTTATTCCAATTAAAATTTTATGGATAAAATGTGAAGAAATTAGAATAATTTTACTGATTTAATGTGCATATAATGAAAGTAAATTACAAATTTTCAGAATTTCAGAATTGGGAAAGACCACTGTGGCCATCTGTTCCAGAGCACACATGAAAAAGTATCTTCTCTAAAACATATAAGATCAAAGCATAATAGTTTGTTTGAACACCTCCAGTGAAGGGGAACCAACTACTTTCTAACAAAGCAGGGTTTATATTTGGATAATTCTAATTGTGGGGAAGCTTCTCCTTATATCAAGCCCCATTTTGAAACTTCCCCCCATTGCTCCTAGTTAGGCCTTCTAGTATAAATCAGAAAATATTAATCCCTCCATCATCATCATCACCCTCACAATAGCTATTTATATACTGCTTTAAGTTTTACATAGTTTATAAATATTATCTCATTTTATCCTCACAACAACCCTGGGAGGTATTGCTATTTTATCCCCATTTTATAGATGAGAAAATTGAGACAAACTGAATAATGGCTTATTCAGGGTCACACAGCTAGTAAAGGTCTGAGATTAGATGTGAATTCAGGTATTCCTGGTGGCAGGTATATGCCATCAGATATGCCACCTACCTCTCTCTTCATAATTCAAATATTTCAAGATAGGTTAGCATATTTCCTATCTCTTCTTCCAGGGCAAAAAGGCCTAGTGTCTTCAGTCAGTCTTTATGTGAAACAAACTATTGTTATATTGAAAATAGAGGTCCTCTGATTTACAGGTGTCCTTCAAATGTGGCATCCAGAATTAAACACAGCACTTTAAACATGGTTCCAAAAAAAAAAAAAAGTACAATGGGACTGTTGTGATTGTTTACTCATTCCATTTTAGTGGTTTCAGTCATTTTTCTCAAAAAAAAAAAACACTCAAATCCCATAAAAAATAAGTATATTTGCATTTTTCACTCATGATTCCATAACACTATTGCTGTTTGGTCCTTTTTCAGTCATGTCCAATTCTTCGTGACCACATTTGGAGTTTTCCTGGCAAAGATACGGGAGTGATTTGACATTTCCTTCTCTGTAATAGTAATGGAATATAAAGATCCCCCTGTATTGGCTTGGTTTTCAAATTGATTGTGTTAAAACCCAGAGCTTGTGACGTAAACTTAGAGAGACACAAGAAAAGAGAGAGGCAGAAGAACTTTTTGGAAGCAACATCTGGGAGGCAGAGAGAGACTGAGAGGATTGCTGAGGGCCACTTTGAATTGCCCAGGACTTTTGGGAGCTGCCACCCAAAGCTGCCAAAGACTGAGGAGACATGGCTGTTATGCTGGTACTTTGTCTGTTTTGATGTTGTTTTGCCAGATTTGTCCACTGGTGAAAGACAGTCCTGTTGTTGCAGAGGCTGTTGCAGAACCTGGCTTTGGTTCAGAAGCCCTGAAGAAGGATTTTCTTGTTGTATGTTTACAGAAATACTGGAAGAGGGTTTTGCTAATGTTTTCAGGGCTCCTAGGACTGTTCTGCAGACAGAGAATGAATAATGAAGACACTGACAATGTATCTTGTGGCCTTGCTAAGCTTTGTCTCCCCAGAAACAAAGATTGCTGAGAACTTGCCTGTGTCAAGATGAAGAAAAGACCTCTCTTTGGGTATTAAATGCTGTGCTTAAGCTTGTTGTAACTCTGGGGTAGATTCAATTGTAATCCAAGGGTGGGGAACTTTTGACTTTTTTGTGCTCTGTGATTAAACAAATGAATGTACTTTACTTATGATTGGAAACTAATCTCCATTTGAGAAGAGGGGCTTTGTGATGGACTAAATGAATGTACAGCCTAGGCATGGAGTAGTATTTAGAAGAGGGACTTTGGGATTGATTAAATGAATGTAATGTCCAGGGGTGGGGTAGTACTTGGCGATTATTGAATTACACTTAGTAAATGCTGTATTTTGAATGATGTCATATTTTGATTTTCTCTGTTGTTAATTTGTCACTGAATAAAATGGAGAGCACCTATGCTGGTATTTTGAACCTTGGGAAGTTGCCTTTGCTTGGCATTACATTCTCTAGCTCATTTTATAGATGAGGAAACTGAGGCAAACAGGGTTAAGTGGATTTGAACTCCAGGGCCAGTGCTCTATTCATTGCACCACCTAGCCGCCCCTCACCACCTATTCTTGGATGCTTTTCTCTAAAAATAGCACAAAGCTACATTATATTTCTGGAATGCCATTAGTAGCCAATGACTTATATTAAGTTTTCTGGAACTTTTTTATGCAAATCACTATCTCCCCACGCCTTTCCAATCTCTTTGCATTTATTTTGGAAACCAAGTGTTAAAACTTTGTTTAACCCTAATACTACATGTCATCCTCACCTCCTCACTCTCAGTCCCCATATCCAAACTACTGCCAAGTTCTGCTATTCCACCTTTCTAACATCTCTTGTACATGTCCTCTTCTCTATGCTGACACTTCCACCACTCTGGTACAGGTCCTCCTTACTTTATGTCTGGACTATTGTAATAACCTGCTGGTGAATCACCTTTCCTCAAGTGTGTCTCAGGTCCATCCTCTGCTTGGCAATCAAGCTGATCTTCCTAAAGCACAGGTATGACCATCTCACCTCTCATTCAATAAACTCCAGTGGCTCCCTGTCACTTCCAGGATCAATTACAATATCCTGTTTGGCAATCAAAGTCCTTCATAATCTGTCCTCTTCCTACCTTTCCAGTTTTCTTACTCCCTAACCCTCCACCCCCACAGGCTCTATATGATCAAGGGACACTGGCCTCCTTGCTGTCCCTCTCATAAAGACATTCATGTCTCAATTTCATGCATTTTCAATGGCTGTCCCCCATGCCTGAAATGTTCTCTCTACTCATCTCTACCTCCTCCTGACTTCCCTGGCTTCCTTCAGTTCTCAGCTAGAATCCCACCTTCTACAAAAAGCCTTTCCCCAATCCTTCCCACTCCATGCAAATGCCTTCCCTCTGCTGAGTATCTCCAGTTGAACTTCTAAGTATCTTGTTTGTACAGTTGTTTGCATGTAATCTCCCCCATTAGACTGTGAGATCTTTGAGAGAAGATACTGCCTTTTGCCTTCCTTATCATCAGCACTTAGCACAGAGCCTTGGCACATAGTAAGTAAGCACTTAATAAATGCTTATGGACAACTCTGAAGTATATCTCATATCTTTAAAGCTACTGGTAAGGGTTAATTTCTCAACTTATAGATATCATTTTTATGGCTGTGTATATGTTTCCTGAGTCAGAAATTTCCCAAACAGTTCACATACTTTTATAATTCTAGTTTTGTCTCTGTTGCCTTCTCTCTCATTCTCACTCCCCATCCCCAAACCCAATCCAAAATCTTTACGCAGAAGAGTATGGCATCTTCTGAAGCTGGCAATCTCACTAATATTACTCCACTCTCTGCTACAGCCAAAGTGTAGTACTATGAAATAAGGTTAGATGGGTAAGATGAAGACAAATGGCAAAAGGCCATAGATATGAGACTAAGCCAGTTTTATTTTTCAGTAGGCAAAAAAAAACCACTAAGATTTTGAGCAAATTAACAAAGTGGCCAGACCATATCAGGATGATTACTTAGGCAGTAGTAAGGATGGTCTAAGACTTGATTTCAATTTTAAATTCTCACCACAGAGGCCAGCAACCTTTCAGAGGTGATATGCTATTTATTCATTCTCATTTATTCTCTCTGGGTATAAATCTCAGAAGATAATAGCAGTCTTTAGAGGCAGTATATGAAATGACTGTGGCTCCAACAGAAGTTCAAAAAACTGATGGTTAAAATTAGGGCAATATGAAACCCATAATGTGAAAAGGCAAAGCTGGGTTGAACAGACAAGGTCATCTAATCCAACATATATCCAATCGATAAACAAGTATTTGCTAAGTGCTTACCATATACCAGGTACCATGCTAGGAATGAGGACACAAAAACAAATATCAAATAGTTACTGCTTTCCAGAAACTAATATTCTACCAGGGAAGAGAGCATCTAAATGTACCAGTAGAAGCAATATACTGGGTGTCCCAAAAATCTGTGTGCCATTTTTAAGCTTACACTATGTTTAAATTATGAAAGATTTAAATCTGCACTAAAACATCTGGGAAACCCTGCTTGCAAAATGAATACAAAGCAATTTTGGAGGGAGGCACTAACAGCTGAGAAGATCAGGAAAGGCCTCCTTTTCTGTAGGAGTATTTTTGAGTTGAACCTTTAAGGAAACTGGCATTCTAAGAGGCAGAGATTGGTAAGCATTCCAGGCAAGACAGAACATTGTGTTTGAGGAACAGCAAGGTCAGTTTATTAGGGATCCATGAAAGTGAAGAATGCATCCTAATCAAGCTGCAAAGCTAGGGTTATTAGATACAGGTTCTACTGGGCTATAAATGACAACAGAGAAATTGGTTTCCTCTCCTACATCCTAATTCATTCAGTCATTCAAGGTCACTTGAAGATGTCCAGCAATAGTGAACTCAATCTTTCCAGGGACATTCCATTCCATTTTGGAACATCTCTAATTATTAGAAAGTTCTCCTCATGCTGAACGAAAATCTACCTCCATATAACTTCTGCCTACTGAGAGGAAGCAAAATAAGTTTAAACTCTCATAAAATAAACCTTCAAATCTGAAGACAGTTATAATGACTCACCTAATCTTTTTTCTAAGCTAAACATCCCTAGCTTCTTCAACCAATTGTCCTATAACATTCCTCAAAGTCCTCTCACCATCCCAGTCATTCTCCCCTGGACATGCTCCACCTTAATAGTCCTCTAGAATGTAGTCACAAAAACTAGGCACTTTCTGTGGGGGCTAATTCAACAGCCAGGAAAGGACAAAAATATGATATTGTAGAATGAGTCTTGGATTTGGAGTTGGAAGACCTGGTTTCAAATTAGGTTCTGCTATTTACTTACCATATGACACCAAGGCAAATCAATTAACTTCTCTGGGCCTCAGTACCTCATCTCTAAAACGAGGATTCTAAGGTCTCTTCCAGCTCTAAATCTATAATAATATTATCTTGCAGTCACTGAATTTCTATGGGATCAGCTTCCTCATTCACAAAATGGGGATCATGTACTTAAAATACCCACCTCACAGGCTTGTTTTAAAGTAAGCACTTTGCAAACCTTAAAATGCTTATATAAATGTGAGTTAGACTAACTCACATTTCTTTATCTTTCAATGAGCACATTGGATCATATGATTTCTATGGAGACAAGTAGCTCTTAAAAGAAATTATTAGTCAACCATTTCACAGTATAACTGAGGGTCAGACCAAGAAGGAGAAAAGGGATACTGACAAGGAAGATAGGAGTTTATCAAAAATAAACTACCTGTTTCACAATTTTTTTTAGGCTGTGCCCTGGCCAAGACACTGAAAATTATTTGGGCCCAAGTGTCTGGATTGCACACCCATGCCCTTCCAGGTTACAATAATAAAGTTGAAGAAAAAATAGAAAGTATTTTGTAATTAGAACTGTCACACTCACAATGCAACTGATTTGGGATTCAATAGATTCTTATCAAATCCATTTGATATTTCTGTGGGGAAAGACTAAAATGCCTACTATTTTTCTTTGATGATCTAATTTTCTAAGCTATTTTTGAGAGCACATTACTTATCATAGTTTTCATTCTAATGGCCTTATAATTATTTTTTAAATTAATATGCACTCTTATGACTGCTCATCCTCATTCTGTAATAATTGATCCAATAATTATAGATCAAATTCTGATCCATGATTCACCAGCAGCAGAAATCAAACAATTGAATCGTACACTTTGAAAGAAATGGTTTATTGCTCTAGATTTAAAATACAAAGTTTCCATTATATTTAATAATTGAAAGGCGTGCTGTGTTATGGTTGCATTTGGTGACTGGATTAATAGTACCCCAACTGTGTTAAACAATGCCTTCTCCTTATTAGGGTTCTGATTACCATATCAACTATTTAAGAAACCGAAGGAAAAAAACACAGCAAGGAAAAATAAAGAACATATAAGACATTAAACAAATTCAAAAAATTAAGATACAGCAATGAGGAGATTTGGAATCAGCAAAACATAAGCACTAAAGATAAAATGGCACAGGAGATGTATTCAGATTTTAAGTTTTATATCTCAAGAAAAATGGTACATTATACTGACCAATGAGGAATCACTCATAATCGCTGCAAATCTGGGAAATGTAACAATACCGTGTTTCCCCGATAATAAGACACTGTCTTATTATTTTTTTGGACAGAAAAACACCAGAGGGCTTATTTTCAGGGGAGGGCTTATTTTAATGAACACTGACAGCAATTTTAATAAACAGGTAAATGTGAACAAAAAAATGTACCTTTATTCAATAATGAATTCAATAAAGAACAGGATGACGCGCTCACTGCTGCAGCTCTGATTGGATGCAGCTCGGAGCGCGGCGTGCGTTTCACAGGGGGGGGGCCGACGGTGCATACAGAGGGTACCGTAATGTAGCATGTAGCGCAGGGGATCACCTTCACTACAGTAGCAATCTCAATAGGGCTGATTTTCGGGGGAGGGCTTATTTTAGAGGAATCTTACACAGTAAGGGGAGGGCTTATTTTTGGGATAGGTCTTATTATCGGGGAAACCCGGTACTATGGACCCTCCCAGGATATCAATTTCTTAATTGGAATATCATTTTGCTAGAAAATATAAAATTATATAATTACCGAAGCTTAGTAGTCCTGTTTGAATTATCTCAACACTCAGAATATTAAAAAAAAATGTCATTATTCTCTTATTCCACAGCAAAATTATCTATTGCATGCTTTTCTAAATCTGTATTTTAATTGTTCCTTGTTATTTCAGAATATTTGCAATATTGTGATAAAATAAAATTTTCTAGTACAACACACTATTTACTTGAGAAAAACTGCACTTTTTCTCAAGGAAAAAGCACTCAAAGGCTTTCAAAAATAAGCATATTGGTATTTCTCACTCATAATTCTATTTCACTATTATTGGTTGGCCATTTTTCAGTCGTGTCTGACTCTCCATGACCCCATTTGGGGTTTTCTTGGCAAAGATAGTGGAGTGGTTTCTCATTTCCTTCTCCAGCTCATTTTACAGAAGAAAAACTAAGGCAGGGGCGGCTAGGTAGTGCAGTGAATAGAGCACCAGCCCTGAGTTCAAATCTGACCACAGACACAAAAACTAGCTGTGTGACCTTGGGCAAGTCACTTAACCCCAATTGCCCTCCAAAACAAAAAACAAACAAACAAACAAACAAAACCTAAAACAAACAGGGTTAAGTGACTTTCCCAGAGTCACACAGCTAGTAAGTGTCTGAGGCTAAATTTGAACTCGGGAAAATAAGTCTTCCTGACTCCAGGCCCAGCACTCTATCCCCTGAGCCACCTAGCTGCACTGATGCCACCTTACTGTATCATTACATATTCCTCTTTGTTGACTAATCATTTATCTAAACTACAATGCCATGTCTGACATCCCACCGCATTACTGGACAAATACTACTTATAGGTGAACTACATAAGTGAAAACATTCCCTGCAAGGTATTTCCCATCAACCGTTGGTATTCAAGAGCTACTAAGAAAGCTGGATGGCTATCATGACAAAGCAGTGACCCTGGCCTCTCAAAGGCTATGTGCATCAACAGAACATCCTGTCAGGTCCTACAAAGCTGGAAAGGCTTAAAGAATGGGTCAGGTAACTGATGCTCTGTCATTCAAGGATCAGCCTCTTTAAATTCAAAGGACACTACCAGACTGATTGAAGATTGATGAATTACTTGACCACAGTCAAAAACCTCTATTAAATCACAAAGTGGTTGTGATGGAATACACCCCAGCAGAGGGTGTATATACTTTAATGTTTCCATGCTCTCATCAACATGGGTGCCTCCTCTAATGGAATAGATCCCTAGCCATACATGGGATCTCACACATCCTTCTGATTAATTATAGGACTATGAAAAGGTTTTCTGGCTTAGGATATCATTTACCAAAATCATCCTTTCTTGATGTCTTCAACAATTATGCCCTGGATACATGTGGAGAGTGTTCTCATGAAATTTTATATGGAGGAAAAAGCAAGCAGATGGGGCAGTAGTTACTGATATTTTCTGTCACTTTTTTGATTACAAAGATATTCATTCCCCACACACATATACACTTTTGGTATCCTCCTCTCCCTTTCAGATATCTTGAGAAGTCATTCCTCCAGCACAGGCCTACATAATTTATACTGGTCCAGTCTAATGCAGTTGTTCTTCCCATTTTTGGTATTTTGCTTTTTCCGTGAGGTTTTTGGTGATATTTCTATTCCCATTATGGACTGTAATGTTATATTCCCAATATGGTAGCTCATTGAAGGAGTAAATTGTTATAGAAATTTAACAAATTTTTATTTTCATCCTTAAAAGCTCAGGTTTTGCTGGTTTAACTAGATCTCCCATGAATCTTTCAATAAACTTATTTTCATCCCATTGCTTCCTCTTTTTTCATGAGGCAATATCATAATCTTTCATCATTCTCCACAATAATTTACAAATGAGTTAATATTATATACTGATGTGTCCTGGGCTACTATATACCTCCATTTGGCAAAGAGCTTTGCTTTGGAGGTTTCTAAGTTGTTACTGTCTCCTCATAAGAGTAAGGATGAGTCTTCACTGATGTCTGCTATTAAGTGCATTTCCCGTTTTCCAGTGTCAACAATTTGTTTAAATAGGTCAGGCTGTAGTTGCCACAACTGAATTACCATATCATCTTATTTTTATTCTTTCTTCTAATTTATATTTTAAAGTCTTCTCCACCAAGATGATAGCTTGACTATAGCCATATCAATAATAAATTTTCACTAGAGTACAGTCAATTAAACTTTGGACTATATTACTTGGGACTTGCCATGCCCAGGGGTCTTCCGACCGTCTTCTTGAAGAAAGTGTCCTTGACAAATAGGTATAAGGTTTCTGTAGAGCCTACAAACTTTTGCCATTTCTCAAGATGAATGAGGACCAATGTGATCACAGTTCCCTGGAGTGTAGAAGTATCTGTCCTCTCAATCTTCCTCACCCCTCTCTTACTTTGTTTTTTAATTTCCTGCTTGCTTTTTTCATCTCCAACTGTCACTCGGGCATATTTCTCTTAATCCCTAAAAGATTAAGTTGTTTCCTCCATCTGTCCCACTCTGATTATCTACTACTGAGAAATATCATTCAGGAGTAAGCTAGGGAATAAGATATCTTGTGCTCCCCCACAAAGGACCACCAACACCACTGCTCCCTCTGCCAAAACAAAAACAAAAACAAAAAAAACCTGTTTCATGAAGACCAATTGTTCTCAATTTACAGATATATCAGGAAAGAAAACAGGCTTAAATTAAAATAGAAGAGATATTCCTTTAGGGTAATACACATTGAAACAGACTACTGTGTTAGTCTCCATCCTTGGTGATCCCAAATTTTTAAAATAGACCACCCTCTGGAAAGAATGCCAAATCTGAGTCAGATAATCTGGATTGCGATTCTGGCTCTACCATTTGCTCCATGTTTGACCCTGTTGAAGTAATTAATTACACTCCTCTGTTCCTAAATTTCCACATCTGCAAAACAAGTGTGTTAGACTAGATAACATTCAAGGTCCCTTTCAATTCTAAAATCTATGATACTCTCTAATCTGACTAGATTAGACTAAGAAAGATATCAGAGAAACAGAGGCAACACTTAAACAGTACCAAATGTCTTATTTCAATATGATTGTTTCCCTTTGTAATCCTTTGTATTTTTATTTTGTATATTTAAAAAACAGGGGGTCCTGTTTCTTATCCTTAGAAGGGGGTCCATAAACTTTAACAAACTGCCAAGGAGGTCCCTGACACAAAACAAAATCCACAGATATTGAGCCTGTGATTTCATTGGTATAGAGAATCTCAAGTGAGGAAACTCCATCTACCAATGCAAATCTGCATCTTCTCCACAACTTAGGGTCTCAGAGAGTTGTCTATAGCACTGAGAGATTAGGTTACTTGCCCAAAGTCACATAGCCACTATGACAGAGTGTATCAGCAATGCCATATTCACAATGCCTATGGAGATTACAGATATGCTGATATAATTATCCATCACAAAATACATCATGCTTGTCATATAAGGGAATAAGCTGGAAAATTTATTAAGATACCAAAAGACTGAGTCCCAAAACCAGAAAGTGAAAGCCATCAGAGTAGTTATGACATTGGCACAGGTAGATAAAGTAGAAAGCACCCACATTTTCAAGCCTTTAAAACAGAACAGGCTACCTCAGGCAAAGGTCCTCCTCTCCCCATGCACAGCAACCACCCAGCATCCTGGAAGCACGCTCCCAGCAGCTCTGGCCCCTGGCAGTCCTCAGCAGGAGTCCTTAGCAGAAAGTCCTTAGCAGTCCTAACTCAAAAAGGGCTTCGTGCTACCGCTGTCTCTGCTGCTGCCGCCGCGGTCGCCACCACCGCCAGCCACCGCCAGCCACCGCAGGAACGCTAGTTTGGCTTTCGCTTTCTCTGGCTTTCACTTTCTCATACAGTCTCTAAGTGAGTACCAGTGTCTGTCTCCCCTAGGCCACATAGATTCAGTCAGATATTGCTTTTTGCATCCTTCTGCAGCTAAAGCTAGAAGATTAGTTTTGTTATTTCCTCCTTGCATATGGTGATCCCTAAAAGCCTGGTGTACAAAAGGATTCTGACTGATACTTATGAATTTTAAACAGTCCTCATTGTCCAGTGTTATTCCTCCGGCACCTTCATCAGTGATTCTTACTATCCAAGACACTAAAGACTCCCCCATTCTTTGGGTAAATCTACTCAATATATCAGTGATCTCCTGTTGAGTGAAATCCTCAATTATCTCCCTGGACTCTGTTTTGCCTCGGTGGTTCTCCTGCCTTCTTCTTCGTATGGGGAGAGCTTCTACATTAGGAGACTCCTCATCTAACCTTGTTCCATTCTCCTCACACACATTCTCCTGGAAGCTGTCAGGGCAACTCTGCCCAGCCTGTACAAAAGCTGCATGCACATTCCTTCTGCTAGTTTTTTGCTTCCTTTTAGCTACATGAACAGTAGCTTGCTCCTGGACCACATGAGTCCCTCCAGTTTGCTCTTCTGAGTGCTGTGACACAGAAGAATCCTCAGGCAAACCAGCTGACTCCCTAGCCATCTGAGCTCTTTCCTTCAGCAGCTTATCCCTACTTTTACACATAAGGCGATAACTTGTTAGCAGCACCCAGCCTCTCCTGCACACTCCTGCCAGTTCTTTGCCTGGTTCTATGGGTATTGCTTTCAAACATCTTTCCAAATCTCCAGGTTCTCCCTCTTTTAGCCTTGGTTCCCAGTTTTCACAGGGCCCTGTGCTTTTAGCCCATTCTCTGGCTAGAGAGGAATAAGGCAAATCCTCCCATCCTGGAATAGCCATTTCTCCCTCTAAAGCCCCACTGCTTCCAAATAGAAGCCTGACATTTTGTGATCCCATCCTGGTCGCCAAATATATCAGCAATGCCATATTCACAATGCCTATGGAGATTACAGATATGCTGATATAATTATCCATCACAAAATACATCATGCTTGTCATATAAGGGAATAAGCTGGAAAATATATTAAGATACCAAAAGACTGAGTCCCAAAACCAGAAAGTGAAAGCCATCAGAGTAGTTATAACATTGGCACAGGTAGATAAAGTAGAAAGCACCCACATTTTCAAGCCTTTAAAACAGAACAGGCTACCTCAGGCAAAGGTCCTCCTCTCCCCATGCACAGCAACCACCCAGCGTCCTGGAAGCGCGCTCCCAGCAGCTCCGGCCCCTGGCAGTCCTCAGCAGGAGTCCTTAGCAGAAAGTCCTTAGCAGTCCTAACTCAAAAAGGGCTTCACGCTGCCGCTGCCTCTGCTGCTGCCGCCACGGTCGCCACCACCGCCAGCCACCGCAGGAACGCTAGCTACACAGAGGCAGGACTTAAACCAAAATGTCTCTATGAGCACAGCTCTCTCTCTACTATACAACTGCTTCTCTGCCACTGCTGCCTGCCTCTCTCTCTCTCTCTCTCTCTCTCTCTCTCTCTCTCTCTCTCTCTCTCACACACACACACACACACACACACCATGTGTATATATACAGGGGCTGCACTTTTTTGGAATTTTCCTCTTTTTATTGAAACTTTTGTACATCTTATGTGCTTTGGTTAACAAACAGTCTGTACAGACTTCTTAATACCTGGAGAGACTTGTATAAATTGATGCTGAGTGAGTACACAATTACAGACACATCCTATCTGTGACAACTAACTTTGATAGACTGTGCTCCTCTCACCAATGCAAGGTTAGAAGACAACTCCAAAAGACTCATGATAGAAAAGGATATCTACATCCAGAGAAAGAACTAGAGTCTGAATGTAGACTGAAGTAACTACTTGTTCTCTCACTTTTGTGTTTTGTTTTGTTCCTTCTTTCTCACTGTTCATTCCATTGGTTATAACTCTTCTTTAAAACTTGACTAATGTTTAATGTGTAGGGGGGTGGGGTGGATTTGGATCTCAAGGGATTGTGGAACAGAATGTTATAATCTAAAAATAAACAAAGATATTAAATTTTTTTTTAAAGTCTGTAATTTCCACTAAAAGGAATTAGAAGGCAATTTGGCCTGTTACTTTAAACAAAAAAATGGGGGAAAAGACATGTAAAAATTATTAAAATGATAATTTAATTCATATGCTTATGTATTAGACAGAACTATTAAAAAAAAAAAAAGCCTCTTCACAACTAGTTAACTTACTGTCTTCATTTGACCAGTGAAAAAACTATGGTCCAGAAAAATTAAATGACTGAGACCAAAGCATCCTGACTCCTGGCCTAGTACACTTTACACTACACAATGCTCCAAAGACCATGTCCCAAAAAAATTTCTTGTTTTTAAAAGAGCTCTTCTAAAAAAAATATTCACAATACATCAGTGTTTTGTTAAATTCTAAAATGGAGGTCTCTTATTTTGGATCAAGTGTTTGATCCCTAGCCCAAATACAATGTAATACAAAGTATACCTAAATATTCTTCAAAGGCCTAATGGATCAATAAGAATTGTTCACAACCACCATTCAGGTTTCATAAACCTAATTTAGTCAGCTTTGATAGCAAAATAACCAAATAATGACTAATTTTTTCTCATGTCTTTACAAAAATCACCTATAAATATAACACTCCTTTAAAATATATAGTGAGAGGAGGAGTCATGACAGAAGAGTAGCAGAAAGAAGAGCAGTGAGTTCCCTCCATCCCCCACTCCCGCAAAGAGATGGAGAAGACACAGCCAAATTAATCCTAACGGAATTCCAAGAAAAAGTAATAGTGAGTCATTTTTCCAGCCAAGGCTGGCAAAGGGAGGAAGAAAGAAAGGTCTATGGAAACTAAAGACTGGGCCTAGGCAGGACTGTGGGGTTCTATAGAGCACTCCAGCATGACCCAGAAGAAGCTATGTACTATGACAGAAAAAGGTCCCAGAATCATACCGGGGCACTGTGAAGGGAGTAGGTACAACCTGGCAGCTTTGTCACACTCTACCTAATTCTGGATCACAGATCCAGGGTGGACCTGAGACCAGGGATGGTATTCTTGGTTAAGGTCCTAGGGTTGTCTACTCAAAAAGCAGCAAGTTCTGAAAAATACAAGTTGAGAAAAAACTTTGTTCCAGCTTCTAGACCAGTCTATAGCCTACAGAGAAATAACCAGGGTAGGAATCCCAGGTGAAAAGAGAGCCTGTAGTTCTGTCACTCTGAGCTTCCAAATGACTGATAATGACTGAGCCCAACAACAGTCTTCCATTACTTACGTACAAACTCAAGATAGGAATATGCAGAGCTCAGACCATGGATTGGGTCAGAAGTAGTGATTAGACTTTTCCCTGGATCAGACCACTCTGGGACTACTAAAAACTTGCAGATATCTAGCCTGAGCTATCTCTCAGATCATGGAATAAGATGACACTCAATACCTCAAGAATGCAGAAATATGACCAGCCAAGTTATTTCTTCCAGAAGCTTGAAGAGCCTGACCCCAAACATAAGTTCAAAGTCAGAAAGTAAGCTAGAAGAATAGACAAACCAAAAAAGAATCCTTACCATTAAAAAAGCTGTTATGGTAAGAGGGGTGCTAAAGACACAAACCCAAAAAAGAATTACTCCAAAATATTTATAAGCAAAACATCAAAAAAGGAACACAAACCACAGTTTGAGCACAAATTCAACTAGAATTCCTGGTAGAAATAAAGAAATTTTTTCTAAAAAGAGTTTAAAATTATTTTATCTATGAAAGGAGAATGCTAGAAAATGAAAGCTATAGAATAAATACTGGAAAGAGAACAAACAGCTTGGCAAAGGAGGTACAAAACCCTTGCCCAAGCAACAAACTCCAAAATTCAAATGGACCAAATAGAAGTCAATGACTCCATGAGACAAGAAATATTAAAACAAAGTCTAAAAAGAAAAGAAAAAAAAAACAAAGTCTAAAGTCTGAAAAAATGAAGAAAATATAACATATCTCATTACAAAAGCAATTAACTTTGAAAACAGATCAAGGAGAAAAAAATTTTAAGAATCACTATACTGCTTGAACATGGCTGAACTATATTGCAATAGCTTGCCGACTGATCTCCTGCATCAGGGTGCTGAGTGTAGAGAAGGGAAGATAACAAAACTACAGGTGTATAATGGCAGAATCAAGAGGACTTTGTCAACACACTGGATATGGGGGCTGAGTAGGGAATTGAATATAACAATAGTTTGTGATCCTGGGTGACTATCTCCCCTTAAGTTCAGAATTGCAATTCTACACTTCTTACTAAGTTACTTATTACTTACTTACTGAACTAAGAATATCCTATCCTATTCCCCTAAAGGAGGAAATATGAAGTATCATAAAGATGACATACATAAAACATGTGATATACATCTTTGAATGGGTATTAGATAAGCACTGGATTCAAAACAAAACTAGTTCAGTCTTATAAAAATCAAGATTTGCTTAACTGCAGCTATGTAATTATGCTAGCACTCAAAGAATCCAAGGTATTTTACTTAACAGATTTCCAGTTCTACCACTTACCAGTTCTCTCACCCTATACAAATCAAGAAGCTTCTCTGGATCTCTGGTTCCCTAGCTATGAAATACGGAAAATGAACTAGGTAACCACTAAATTTCTTCCAGTTCCAAAACTTGATGGGATTATTACTTCAAATAAACAGAAAAGGTTTACTTTGTCCACAACTTTTCCATTATTTCTGTTCCTTGGATACCTTAGAATCCAAGGATCTAAGTGCTAGAAGGTACCTCAGAGGTCTTCTTTCATCTTTCCCATATGAAACTGTATGAATCTGGAACACAGATTCAACATTGGATACTACCTGAATGACTGGACAAAAGAGCAGTCACTAAAAAGTCACGTTGGAAGCTAATCTCTATGAGAATGTCACAGACATATATCCAAGACTCTGTGATGTTCAACATTTTATCAATAACTTACACTGAATGCATGTCAAATCTTCAGATGACATAAAGCTAGGAAGCACACCTAACTTGTTGAATGAAAGAGTTGCAATACAAAAATCTCAACAAGCTAAAACAGCTGCATTGAATAAGATAAAATTTAAAGATAAATATTAAGTTTTCACTTGCTTTAAAACAATAAACTCGGGGAGGCTAGGTGGCACAGTGATTAGAGCACCGGCCCTGGAGCCAGGAGGACCTGAGTTCAAATCCAGCCTCTGACACTTAACACAAAAACTAGCCGTATGACCTTTCAAGTCATTTAACCCCAATTGTCCCTCCAAAAAAATTAATGTTAAAAATAAATAATAACATTTAAAAAAAAAAAACAATAAACTCCACAAATATAGGACATATGGCTAAGCTACAGTTCCTTTGAAAAAGATGAGTGTTTCTGTGTACTCCAGAATCAGTGTGATGTGACAGCCAAGGAATTCAGGCTATCATAGGCTTCATGAAGACGGGCAAAGGCAAGGGAAAGAATAGCATTTATTACATCTGCTACGGTCAGAGCATACCTTGATTGGTACTGAGTTCAGTTCTGGGCACATTTTAGGAAAAACACAGACAAGCTAGTGGGCATTCAGAAAAGGATGACAAGAATGATGAGAAAAATAGAGAACACATCTCAGTTCAAGGAAATGAAGATGTTTAGAGGAAAAATAACTAAAGGGAATCATAATAGTAGTCTTGTACATTTCAGGAAAAAGAACATTGACTCTGGGATCAGAGGACTCCAGTTCAAAAGCCAAATGTTTATCTGTATATCCCCAGGCAAGTCATTTAACTTCCAAGGTTCTCAGTTTTTGCATTCAAAAAATAAGGTTGAACTAGATGTCTTCTGAGTTCTCTTCTACCAGTAGATGAAGATCTATGATTTCATTGGTAAGGGAAGAAGGGTAACACTTGGTCTATTGAACCCCAGAGGTAGGATGTTGCAGAAGCAGATTTAGCCTTCACATAGGGAAAAAATTCCAAACAAATGACTGACGCAAAATGGCACATGCTACCTTGGGAGGGATTAGGTCCTACCTCACTGGAGGTTCTCAAGTAGAAAATGGATAACTCCTTGTTTGGAATGTTGTAAAAGGTTCAGACTGAACAAGGAAGCTTCTCAAGTCTCTTTTTCCTCTAAGAATCCACTACAAATTTCTATTCTAAAATCAATAATCCAATGCTCTTTCCCTACATCCAAATTTTTCAGGGTTTCCAATGCTTACTTAATGTTTGAAATAATTGCCAAGACACTGATTGAAGGAAGAGTACAACCTTCAGTATCACATAAGGGAAGAACTTTGGGAGCAAGTAATTAGGAAACCTAAAGGTATAGATTATTTTGTATTTTAGAAGAATTACCACGATACATGATCCATAGCTTACACTGGTATGTCCTACTAGTTTTCAAGAAAGATTCTAAGCTAATAGGATGTTCATTTTCAATCAACTCTTGAAAAATCTCTCAGATGAAAGTGGGTTTTTAATCCATTTGTTAAAAAATATAAAAATGCAACACCATCCAATAATTAACAACTGGGAAGATGGACATTTACTAGTTAAATTTTGATCAAAAATAAATGATGGATGCAATTGAAAAATAAGTATCATGATTTAGGTAGACACAGCCAATTTAGTTCAGTTGGTATCTTTCCAGTGTCTACTTTAGCTGTGATAACCATTAAAATTAATTGTCAAAAAAAAAAAAAACTACCTAGCTTATCTTCAAATTTTTGCATCAAAAAGAGTTAAAACAAGTTTCTATAATATACTGATACAGAGGGGGCAGACCAGGAGGCAGGAGGCCAGGAGGAGGCCTGACCAATGAGGGGGGCAAGTTGTCCCACCGACCACAAGGGCCACTACCAGGCCTTTCACCAAAGGGCTGGGACTGGAAAGAGCAAGATAAGAACCAAATGCAGGGCCTCTGTCCAAGACAGCAAATACTCCTGGGACTACCACTCCATAGCCCAGAAATTTTTTTAAAAGCCCCTATCAGGACCTCCAAGGACCAGAATGGCAGAGTGAATCCCACCTGCTCCAACCCCACCCCCACCCTGAAAACATAGTAACTACTGCCCCAGGGCAAAACCCTCAACAGTAAAGTCTTCAGAACCCTGGAGGAAGGGTGTGGCTAGGGCCCTGCCTCAAAATGGGTACAAAGCAGACTGCAAAGTCTCTGGTGTCCTACTCTCCTCAGAGAGAGGAACCAAACTCAAAGGGAGACAATGTGGACTCCACACCCACAGCTGAAACATCAACAGGGAACTGGTCCCAAGCACAGAAAGCTCTCCTAGATAAGCTCAAAAGGAACTTTGAAAACCAAATGAGAGAGATAGAAGACAAAATGAATAATTCTTTTAAAATCAAAATTGCAGAATTAGAAAAACATTATGATGAAAAAACATCTCCTTAAAAAGAAAAGTGTATGATATGGAAAAGGAGCTTCAAAAACTAACCAAGGAAAATGATTTGCTAAAAACCAGAATCAACCAAATTGAAAGAAATAATTTTATGAGGCACCAAGAATTAGTCAAACAAAACAACAACAACGAAAAATTAGAAAAAGAGGTAAAATATCTCAATGGAATAACTGACCTGGAAAACAGATCCAGGAGAGATAACCTGAGAATCATAAGCCTACCAGAAAATCACGATGAAAAAAGGAGCCTGGACAACATTCTCCAAGAGCTCATTAAGGAAAACTGCCCTGAGATACTAGAACCTGAGGGTAAAATAGAAATCAAGAGAATGCACAGGACATCTGCTGAAAGAGATCCCAAAATGAAAAGTCTGAGGGGGGCAGAGTCAAGATGGCATAGTAGAAGCAGGACCTCCCCATAGCTCTGGCTTCCACCTTCCCCAATCCATGTAAAAGGGGACTCTGAACAAGCTTTGGAGCTGCAGAACCCACAAAATGACACAGAAAAGCTAACCTCCCGCTGAGGACAGCCCCACAGGAATCAGCTAGCACAGGGCTCTGGGAGCCCAGCCCAGCCCCACAGAGGCTTTAGCCCCAGGGCGGGCCTGACCAGCCACTAGCCAGAGGGACTCCAGATCAGCAGAAGCTGTGGCCTTTTCCAGATTTATCAACACACAGATGAGAAGGACAAAGTGAGAGGTCAGTGCAGTCTGGATTTTGGGACCCAGTAAGTGGGAGTGCGTGGCTTTTGCCCCCAGGGCGAGAAGATGCTGAGGCACTGGCACCATGTGGCAGCTTCAGCTCCTGGCCTGCAGAGTATAGGGAGACCAAGCACCAGTCGAAGGGGTAATCGCTCTTGCTTTAAAGCCTTCTTGGATCTGGATTGCAGTTTAGGGTGGAGGTCCTGGGGTGTGTGTCCAGCTTGCCAGAGCATGTGGAGACCTCAGAGAGGGCACCCATCTAATACTTCCAGCAGCTGAGAAAACCCCAGCATTTGGGATGAAAGCTCCCCTGTCTGGTGGCAGAGTCTTACTGCGGAAAAAAGCCCAGGGGTCAAGTGACTGAGGGGCAACATGACCAGGCAAAGGAAACAAAGCAGAGAGAAGATTCCAACATTAGAGTCCTATTTTGGGGACAAAAAGGAGCAAAGCATGGAACAGGAAGAAGACAATGAAGTCAGAATTCCTGCACCAAAAGCTTCAAAGGAAAATACAAGCTGGTTACAGGCCATAGAGGACCTTAAGAAGCAGATAAGAGAAGTGGAGGAAAAATTAGGAAGAGAAATGAAAACAATGCAAGCAAATTACGAAAAGAGAGTCAACAGCCTGACTGAGAAAATAACACCTTCAAAAATAGACTAACTCAAATGGCAAAAGAGGCTCAAAAAGGCAATGAGAAGAATGCCTTAAAAAGCCGAATTTTCCAGATGGAAAAAGAATCTCAAAATCTCAATGAGAAGAATCATTGCTTCAGAATTAAATTGGAGCAAATGGAAGCTAATGACTTGATGAAAAATCAAAATGCTGTTAAACAGATCCAAACAAATGAAAAAGTAGAAGGCAATGTGTAATATCTCATGGGAAAAACCACTGACCTGAAAAATAGGTCCAGGAGAGATCATTGAAAAATTATTGGACGACCTGAAAGCCATGATCAAAGTAAGAACCTAGAAATCATCCTCCAGGAAGTTCTCAAAGAAAACTGCCCTGATGTTTTAGAACCAGAGGGTAAAATAGAGGTTGAAAGAATCCACTGATCACCTCCTGAAAAAGATCCAAAAACTCCTAGGAATATTATAACCAGGTTCCAGAATTCCCAGATTAAGGAGAGAATATTACAAGCAGCCAGAAAGAAACAATTTGAATATTGTGGAAACACAATCAGGATAACAGAGGATCTGGCAGCTTCTACACTGAGGGATCGAAGGGCTTGGAATATGATATTCCGGAGGGCAAAGAACTGGGATTCAAACCAAGAGTCACCTACCCAGCAAAACTGAGTATCATGTTTCAGGGGAAAATATGGTTATTCAGTGGAATAGAGGACTTTCAAGCATTCTTGCTGAAAAAACCAGAGTTGAATAGAAAATTTAACATTCACATACAAGAAGCATGAGAAGGTAAACAGGGAAAAGAAATCATAAGGAACTTATCAAAGTTGAACTACTAACATTCCTACATGGAAAAACAATAATTGTAACTTATGAAACTTTTCTCAGTAGTTGAAGAGAATAAATATATATATATATATACATAAATATATATATACATATATATGTCTATATATGAGGGTATATGGGCATATTTAATACATATGTGAATATATGTATATATGTTTATAGGTATACATAGAGAGGGCACAGGACCAATTTAACAGGAAGGGATGATACTTAAAAGGTGAAATTAAGAGGTAAGAGGACAATATAATGAGAAGAGATGGGGAGAGACATAATGGGGTAATAAACTATTTCATATAGAAGAGGCAAGGGAAAATGGTTACAATGGAGGGGAAGAATAGGAAGGCAAAAGGGAATGGGTCAACCTTATTCCCATTGAATTTGGCTTGAGGAGGGAATAAAATACACACTAAATAGGGTATCTCACCCTCCAGGAGAGTAGGGGGGAAGGGGATGACAGAAGGGATGATGGAAGGGAGGGCAGGCAAGCTGTAGGGGAGGAAAGTTGGAAGCACCCACTTTTGAAAGGGGAGGGGATCAAAGCAGAGAATAGAACAAGTGGGAGGTGGGATAGGAGGGAGGGAAATATAGTCAGTCTTTTACAATATATCTACTATGTTATTGTTTTGCATTAGCCACACATGTACAACCTATACTGAACTGATTAACTTCCCAGTAAGGGTGAGTGACAAGGGAGGAAGGGAATGAATCTGGAATTCAAAGTTTTAAAATCAAATACTCAAATATATATATACTATTATTAATACTATTTTACAAGTAATTGGGAAATAAGATATACAGGCACTGGGACATAGAGATCCACTGGAAATGTCGAAAGGGGTATAGGAGAAAATATGGGAGAGAGCAGATTGGAGGAGTTCTATGGGACTGCTATTTTGGGGCAGTGGATAGGGGGGAAATGGGGAGAAAATTTGTAACTCAAAATCTGATGGAAATGAATAATGTAAATCAGAAGTTAATAAAGCATTTTGTGGGGGAAAAAAAGTCCTCGAAATGTTGTGGCCAAACTCAAGAACTACCAGGTAAAAGAGAAAATACTTCAAGTGGCCAGAAATAAACAATTCAAATATTGAGGAACCACAGTGAGGATCGCACAGGATTTAGCAGCCTCTACACTGAAAGATCAGAGGCAGTGGAATTCAATTTTCCACAAGGCAAAAGAACTCGGGGTTACAACCAAGGATCACCTACCCAGAAAGACTGAGCATATTCTCCCAGGCAAAGAGATGGTCATTCAACAATATAACAGATTTCCAGACCTTCCTGATGAAAAAGCCAGAGCTCAATGGAAAATTCAGCCTCCAATTATGAGATGCAAGAGTGACATAGAAAGGTAAAAAAGGAAAATACACACACACACACACACACACACACACACACCCTGTTATTTAATAAAGGCAAACTGTTTATAGACAAGTAGAGGGTATGAGTATACATTACACAAAATGACGATTTTTTAAAAACCTTATAAGGGCTACAAAGGGACTGTAGTGGAAGAAGAGGAATGAATGAAGTGGAAAAGGGTAAATTATGCCACACAAAGAGGCATAAAAACAATATAGCAGAGGAAAAGAAGGGAGGGAGATAAGTATTATATGAGCTTTTTCCTCATTGGGCCTGGGGCAAGGAGGGAATAACAACCAGTTAAGCATAGGACTCTATGGAGAAGAGACGCAAAACATATCATATTAGAGGGAAAGAGGGGAGTGAGAGGAGCTTCGCATGAGATTTGTTCCTGTCACTCTTGGTGCGAAGAAGAAATAACATACTTCATTAAGTATAAAAATATCCTACAGGCAGTAGGAGGGGGAAAGGGCTACGAAAGGGGGGGGGGGTTAGTAGGGAGGGAAGAAGTAAGGGGGAAGGGGAGGAAAAGGGAGGGGGCTGATAAGGGAATACTGAGGGAGGTGGTGGTCAAAAGGGAAACTATTAAGGAGGGGAAGGGAGAAGGGGGGGAAAAATATAAGCATTAACAGGGGAGGGAATAGGATGGAGGGAAAGAAACAGATAATAATCATAACTGTGAATGTGAATGGAATAAATTCTCCCATAAAAAGGATGCGGATAGCAGAATGGATTAAAAATCATAATCCTACAATATGCTTTTTACAAGAAATACATCTGAAACAGAGCGATACACACAGAGTACAGGTAAGAGGCTGGAGTAAAATATATCATGCCTCAGCTAAAGTAATAAAAGCAGGGGTAGCAATCCTTATCTCAGACAAAGCAAAAGCAAAAATAGATCTAATTAAAAGAGATAATGAAGGAAACTATATTCTGATAAAAGGCACCATCGAGAATGAAGCAATATCATTACTTAACATATATGCACCAAGTGGTATAGCATCCAAATTCCTAGAGGAGAAGGTAAGGGAATTAGAGGAAGAAATAGATAGCAAAACTATACTCGTGGGAGACTTTTATCTCCCTTTCTCTGAGCCTGATAAATCCAACCTCAAAATAAAGAAAGAAGTTAAGGAGGTGAATAGAATTTTAGAGAGGATAGGTATGACAGATCTCTGGAGAAAACTGAATGGGTATAAAAAGGAATATACCTTTTTTCTCAGCAGTACATGGCACATACACAAAAATTGGCCATGTACTAGGACATAAAAATCTCATAATTCAGTGCAGAAAGGCAGAAATAATAAATACATCATTCTCAGATCATGATGCAATAAAGGGTCATGGAAACAATCAGTAACTTCATTCAAGAGAATGACAATAATGAGACATCATACCAAAATTTGTGGGATGCAGCAAAGGCAGTTCTTAGGGGAAGTTTTATATCCCTGAGAGCATACACGAAAAAATTAGAGAAAAGAGAGGTAAATGAATTGGGCATGCAATTGAAAAAGTGTGATAGTAATGGCAATTAAAGATTCCCCTGTATTGGCTTGGTTTTCAAATTGATTGTGTTGAAACCCAGAGTTTGTTAATCCCACCTTTGGGATGGGCTTGTTGATGTGAAAAGAAAGTCCTGAACTGGGAGGAGCTGGTGAGGTAGATTTGGAGAGACACTAGAGAGAGGCGGAAGATCTTTTTGGTAGCAGCACCTCGTGGAGAGAGAGAGACTAAGAGAATTGCTGGTGGCCTCTTTGAATTGCCCTGGACTTTTGAGACCTGCCCCCTGAGCTGCCAAGGACTGAGGAGACATGGCTGTTTTGCTGGTACTTTGTCTGTCTGTTTTGATGTTGTTTTGCCAGATTTGTCCACTGGTGAAAGACTGTCCTTTTGTTGAAGAAGTCCTGGAACCTGGCTGTTCGAAAAGAAGCCCTGAGACTGTCCTGCAGACAGAGAGTGAATACTGTCCACTGGTGAGGGACAGTACTGTTGTTGCAGGGGTCTGGAGACTGTCCTGCAGACAGAGTGAATACTGTCCACTGGTGAAGGACAGTGCTGTTGTTGCAGGGGTCTGGGAGCCTTTCTGTTGGTACAGAAGCCCTGAAGAAGGATTTTCTTGTTGTATGTTTACAGAAATCCTGGGAGAGGGCTTTGCTAATGTGTTCAGGGGTTCTAGGACTGTTCTACAGACAGAGGATGAATTCATGAAGGGACTGGCAATGTATCTTATGGCCTTGCTAAGCCTTGTCTCCCCAGGAACTAAGATTGCTGAGAACTTGCCTCTTGTCAAGATGAAGAAAAGAGCTCCATTTGGGTATTAAGTGCTGTGTTTAAACTTGATGTAACTCTGGGGTAGATTCAATTGTGATCCAGGGGTGGGGAACTTTTGACCTTATGTTTGGAAACTAATCTCCATTTGAGAAGAGGGGTTTTGTGGTGGACTTAATTAAGGTATAGCCTAGGGGTGGAGAAGTATTTAGAACAGAGACTTTGTAATTGATTGAATGATTGGAAGGTCCTGGGGTGGGGTAGTCCTTGGAGATTATTTAATCACATTTAGTAAATGCTGTATTTGGAATGATGTCATGTTTTGATCTTCTCTGTTCTTGGTTGGTCACTGAATAAAATAGAGAGCACCTATGCTGGTATTTTGAACCTGGGAAGTTGCCTTTCTTTTGGCATTACATTACAAAAAGCTAGAAAAAAAACCAAATTGAAAATCCCCAATTAAATACTAAATTAGAAATAATGAAAAACAAAGGAGATTAATAAAGTTGAAATTAAGAAAACTATTAAATTAATAAATAAAACTAAGAGCTGGTTTTATGAAAAAAACAGTAAAATTGATAGACCTTTAGTCAGTGATTTAGAAAAAAAAAAGAAGAAAACCAAATTATGAGTGTCAAAAATGAAAAGGGTAAACCTACCACCAATGAAGAGGAAATTAAAACAATAATTAGGAATTATTTTGCCCAGTTGTACGAATATAAATTTGATAATCTTAGTGAAATGGATGAATATTTACAAAAATATAGGTTGCCCAAATTAACTGAAGAGGAAGTAAATTACTTAAATAACCCCATCTCATAAAAAGAAATTGGATCAAGTCATCAGTGAACTCCCTAGGAAAAAATCTCCAGGGCCAGATGGATTTACTAGTAAATTTTATCAAACATTTAAGAACAATTGATTCCAATACTCTACAAACTATTCGGGAAAATTAGTGAAGGAATTGTCCTACCAAATTCATTTATGACATAAATATGGTACTGATACCTAAATCAGGAAGAGATAAAACAGAGAAAGAAAATTATAGACCAATCTCCCTCATGAATATAGATGCAAAAATTTTAAATAAAATATTAGCAAAAAGACTACAGCAACTTCTCACAAGAATAATACACTTTGATCAGGTCGGATTTACTCCAGGAATGCAAGGATGGTTTAATATTAGGAAAACCATCAGTATAATTGAGCATATCAACAATAAAACTAGCAAAAACCACATTCCTATTAAAAACACTAGAAAGAATAGGAATAAATGGAGCCTTCCTTAAAATAATAGCTATCACCTATTTAAAGCCATCAGCAAGTATTATATGTAATGGGGAGAAGCTTGAAGCATTTCCAATAAGATCAGGGGTGAAACAAGGAATGTCCACTGTCACCCCTCTTATTCAATCTGGTACTAGAAATGTTAGCAGTAGCAATTAGAGAAGAAAAAGAAATCAAAGGAATCAAATTAGGCAAAGAAGAGACCAAGCTATCACTCTTTCCACATGATATGATGATATACTTAGAGAATCCTAGAGAATCAAGTAAAAAACTACCTGAGACAATAAATAAATTTGGCAAAGTTGCAGGATATAAAATAAACCCACATAAATCCTCAGCATTCCTGTATATTTCTAATGAAATTCAACAGGAAGAGACAGAAAGAGAAAACCCATTTAAAGTTACTGCAGACATTATAAAATACTTGGGCATCTACCTGCCAAAACAAACCCAAGACCTATATGAACACAACTACAAAACACTTTTCACACAAATAAAGTCAGATCTAACTAATTGTAAAGACATCAATTGCTCATGGTTGGGTCGAGCTAATATAATAAAAATGACAATTTTACCCAAATTAAATTCTATATTTAGTGCCATACCAATCAGTTTACAAAAAAACCAACTTATAGAGCTAGAAAAAAATAGTAACAAAATTCATTTAGAAGAACAAAAGGTCCAGAATATCAAAGGAATTAATGAAAAGAAATGCTAGGGATGGTGGACTAGCCATGCCAGATTTAATCTGTATTACAAAGCAGCAGTCCTCAAAACTACTTGGTACTGGCTGAGGAATAGAGTAGTGGATCAATGGAATATTGATCAAAATGGTACATGAGACTCAGCAGTCAATGACTATAGTAATCTACTGTTTGATAAACCCAACGACCCTAGTTTTAGGGATAAGAACTCACTATCTGACAAAAACTGCTGGGAAAACTGGAACATAGTATAGCAGAAACTGGGCATAAACCATTATCTAATACCATATACCACTGGGCATAAACCATTATCTAATACCATATACCAAAATCAAGTCTAAATGGGTGCATGATCTAGGTATAAAGGCTGATACTCCAAGCAATCTGGGAAAGCAAGGAATAGTTTACCTGTCAGATTTATGGAGAGGGAAAGACTTTATAACCAAACAAGAATTAGAGGGCATTATAAAATGCAATATGGATAATTTTGATTACATTAAATCGAAAAGCTTCTGTACAAACAAAGCCAATGTAACCAGGATTAAGAGGGAAGTGGAAAACTGGGAAAGAATTTTTACAACCTATGTCACTGATAAAGGACTCATTTCTAAAATATACAGAGAACTGAGTCAAATCTATAAGAATACAAGTCATTCCCCAATTGATAAATGGTCAAAGGATAAAAACAGGCAGTTTACAGAGGAAGAAATTAAAGATATCTATAAGCATATGAAAAAATGCTCTAATTCACTATTGATTAGAGAAATGCAAATCAAAACAACTCTGAGGTACCACATCTCACCAGTCAAATTGGCTAAGATGATAAAACAGGAAAATGACAAATGCTGGAGAGGATGTGCACAAATTGGAACACTAATGCATTGCTGGTGGAGTTGTGATCTGATCCAGCCATTCTGGAAAGCAATCTGGAATTCTGCCCAAAGGGCTATAAATAATTTCATACCCTTTGACCCAGCAATACCACTTCTAGGGCTGTATTCCAAAGAGATTATAGAAGTGGGGAAAAAAGACCCATATGTACAAAAATATTTGTAGCAGCTCTTTTTGTGGTTGCAAAGAATTGGAAATTAAGGGGGTGCCCATCAATTGGGGAATGGCTGAACAAGTTGTAGTAGATGCATGTTATGGAATACTATTGTGCAATAAGAAACGAGGAGCAGATGGACTTCATATTTACCTGGAGAGGCTTATACGAATTGATGCTGAGTGAGAAGAGTAGAGCCAGGAGGAATCTGTACACAATTACAGACACAACATATGTGTGACGACCAACTTTGATAAACTGTACTCTTCGCAGCAATCCAGAATCATAAGTCAAACCCAAAAGACTGATGATGTTAAGAGATGTTTACATCCACAGAAAGAACTGAGATTGAAGCAAACTACCTGCTCTTTTACATTTTCTTGTTTGGTTTTGTTTCCTCTTTCCCATTCTTCATTCCATCTGTTACAATCCTTCTTTATAACCTGACTAATGCCTAATGTGAAAGTATTTGTAGATACTATACTTGATTGTATGCTGCCATGGTGGGGGGGAGGGGAGAGGGAGAGAAAATTTGAAACCCAAGGAATTGTGGTAATGAATCTTGTAAACTAAAAGTAAACAAATTAATAAAGACCAAAATATATATATATATATGCATATATATGTACATATTCAATTACATTGCTTTCACTAAAAATCTTTATTAACAGTATTCTGATGAGAGCAAAAAGACTTTTCTACCCTTAACAAATGTTATTTTAAAAATATTTCATCTTTATATAGTACTACCTGCATATAACTTTTAAATATATATATATATATGTTCTAAATACACATATATTTGCACACTCAAAAATTTTTTATTCACTGTTCAAGTCTATAATCAAAAAGTCTGAAGACTGCCAAAAAATAGCTTAAGTGAAAGGAAAGATGGAAATTGAGATCAGAAGTTTAGATGAGACAAAATCCAAGAAGAGAAATCAATAGAAAAACTCATGGTCTCAAAGTCTAAATACAAAAAGTATAAAGCTGAGCAACAAGCAAAAACAAAGTGCATACCCTAATACAAGCAATCAAGTTGGCACTTCATCTACCACTAAGAGATGAGAAACTAAAACACCCATGACTTGATTGAAGTTCTGGGTAGGTACAGCTTATTCAAAAGGAACAAGACATGTAAAAGGGCATTAGAGAGTACAGTGCACTGCACTGTATGTCAAGAAGTTTTAAAACTGTTAGGAAATCGAGAACCCAGAGATAGGCCACATGGCTTTCCAGAAAGCCCTTAGATGATGAGATGATGAACAGAAAGAAGAAAAAAAAATATTTTGTCACTGGAGTGTATATACAGATATAGTTTACCTAGATTTAATCTAAGCATTTTACAAATTAACTCATGCTATTTTTGTGGACAAGAGATGCAGACAAAATAGTAACACAATCAGATGGATTCAGAATTGGTTGAAAGGCCAGATTCAATGTTTTGATATCAATTTGGAAGGAGGTGACCAATGGAATGTCACAGAGATTTGTTCAAGTCTCTTAGTATTTACCATTTTTACAAATCACTTGGATAAAGGTATAGCTGAAATGTTCATCAAATATTCAGATCAATCGACAAGTATGTGCCTATTTCTATTTACCAGACATTAGGGGTACAAGTAAAAAGAATGAAACGATCCTTACTTCCAATAAGCTTACGTTCCAGTGGAGAACAAAAGGATATATGAAAACGTGCAGCATTAATGCAAAGTAATATACAAAGTAGTTAAATGCAAGAAAGTCTAGATGGGAGGGAACAAACAGTTGAGGTCAATCAGGGAAGATTTCATACAAAAAATTGATGCCTGAGTTGTATCTCAAAGGAAGAGAGAGACTCTGTGACACAGAAAAGTAGAGAGAATACATTCCAGACATAAGAAGTGGCCATCCAAAGTTGTGGAGCTGGGAGATAGAGAGTCACATGTGAGGAACAGAGAGAAGACCAGTTTGGTTGAATCACAGAGTACAGGAGGAAGAGTACTGTCCAAGGAAGTTGGAAAGATATGTTGGAGTTAGGTTGTATAGGGCTTTAAAAGCTACACAAAAGACTTCATACTTTATCCTAGAGGCAATAAGAAGCCAATTAGGTCGACTGAATAGTAGAGTTAAATGACCATATCTGCCCTTTAGAAAAATTATTTTGACAAAAGTATGAAAGATAGAATCGCATGGTAAGAGACTTGAGGCAGGGAGACCAATTAAGAGGCTGTTCCAATAATCTAAGAGATGCTAAGATCTAAGAGAAAAGGTCTAAACTAAAGTCATGGCTATGGGAGTGGAATGAAGAGGTCAAAATGTAGAAATGGCAAGATTTGACAACTGATTAGATATGTGGGTTGAGGAAGAGTGAGGAGTCCAGGATAATGCCAAGATTACAAACCTAGGTTATAAGGATAATAGTGCCTTTGACAGAAATAGAGCTATTGGGGATTGGGGGGGGGGGGGAGAAGGTTTGAGGGGAGCCTAAGGAGAATAAAATGAGTTCAATTTTAGGCATATTGTGTTTAATTATCTCTGGGACATCCTGCTCGAAATGTACAATAAATATTTGGTAATCTGGGAGTGAAGTTCAGGAGAGAAAGAAAGGCTATTTGTATTGATTTGAAAGTTGTCTGCATAGAAGTAATAAAGTCATGTGAGCTGATGAAGTTACCAAGAAAGCAAATGTAGAAGAGAAAAGGGGACTAGGAATAGAAACTTAGGGAAGACCAACAGAGAAGGGTAATAATATGCATGATGAGCCAGCAAAGGACACTGAGCAGACAGATAAGAGAAGAACCAGGAGAGAGCTGTGTTATGAAAAACCACAAAGGAGAAAGAATCCGGGAGGAGAGAGTATTCATTCAAGAGCGTCAAATGCAGCAAATAGGTTAAGATTTGGGCTGAGCCAAGAACACACTTTTAGTTGAGTGATAAAAACAGATCCCAGATTCCAAAGGACTGAGGAGAAGGTAAAAGGAAAAAGTGGAGAGAGTATAGGCATATTTTGCAAGCAGTCTGGCTCAAAAAGGGAAGACGGATATAGAACAATAGCTTGGGAAGATGATAGTCTAATGAAGTTTTACTAAGGATGGAGGAAACAAGCATATTTAAGGCAAAAGAAAAGGAACCCGTTGCTAGGGAAAGGTTAAACAATGAGAAGGACAGGAATGATTGCAGATGCCATCAAATGAAAAGATGGCAGGGGATTTACACATTATAGAGGGGCTGATCTTGGCTAAGAAAAAATCACCTCCCCTGGGTCAGAGACCAGCAGAAAGGGTTAGGTGGAGATTACATCCAGAGGTTTTTGAAATAAAAGAGAATGGGAGAAAATAGTAAGCAAGTCAAATAGACTCAATTTTTTTGGTAACATAAGAGGTAAGGTAGGAAAAAGAAATACACAATAGGCAGAAAAATCAGAATCCAAATGTCTCGCAACACACTAGAAGTTAAGCTTAAAAATAAGAAGAATTCTAATAGAAGCAAATAAAAGTCTTGAACTTCAGTTCAAAAAATTGGCCTCACAAGTTCAAGATTGAAGACAAAAATTTCTCTGCTGAAGACAGCAATTTCTCTGGAAAAAGATCTTGGAATTTTAGTGGATGGTAAATTCAAGGTAACTGTACTCTTGGGCCTCACAGCTTCCAAAAGGGAAATGAAAATTCTTGTACTTTGCCCTGGTCTAATTATATCTTGAATACCATGTTTGGTTCTGGGCCCCACAGTTGAAGACTATTGATAATACAAAAAGAATCCAGAGGAAGGCAACCAGGATAGTAAAAGGTCTCAAGTTCATATCACAAGAAAATTATTAGAAATAATTGGGGATGTCAAAATATAATCTAAAGAAGACATGAGGGACAAGATGGCTGTCTTCAAATATTTAAAGGGTTGATATATGGAAAAGACGTTAAACTTGTTCTGTCTAGGAAGTGACTGAAATTGCAGGCAAAATTAGACATGATGTCCAGAAAAAAAAAATTACAAAAATTAGAGTTGTCCCAAAGAAGAAAAGATAGTTATAGTTACACCTCACTGGAAGTTTTAAAGCAGGGGTTAGCCTTGCCAAGTATATTGTGGAGGGGATTCTTTATAGTTATACTAGATGGCCATTAAGTAAACTATAAAGTTCTATAATTAAGCAATTTAATATTCTTTGGCAACTGTGTGAAATACTGGACAGGGAAAAAGACTAGAAGGGAGACCACTTAGGGGCCTACTGCAATGAGAACAGATGAGTGGAAAAGGTAAAGGATAGTAGAAATGATTTGATGGTAGAATCAACAATACCTGGCAAGATTGATTATGGAGGATAAAAAATGGGATGAAAGAAATCTCAGGTTACAAAACTAGGTGACCAGAAGGATGTTTATACCTACTTAGAAATTATTACAGAAGACAAGTCTCTACCTGCCTTTAGGGGTGAGGACCACTGAAATATGCAGTTATTCATTTGGATATCTGACAATCACAACAGGAGGTGTTTCCTAACATCTAATCTAAGTTAATTATGGCTATTTCTTCATGGAGATAGATTTTTCTTCTTCATTCCCAGGTTAACTGACCTATAAGATCACTTGAATTTTGAGTGATTAGAATATACTTTAAACTTTTGGAGTCAGAAAGTAAAACTCTGGCATGTATTCATACTGCTGTAAATATGAAACAAGAGTGTGTGCTGAGAATAATCTTAGAGAAATATAGCTCAAAATATCTGCCTTTCACCTACTACACTGTCTTCTTTCCTTCTCTAATTGGTGATGCACTGGAATCTGAAGTTAACCTTGAGGAAATAACCTTATAATTCTATGGATATGATCTGGAACTAGATCAACCAAGGCTGGTGACATGTTGGTAGTAAGTTTTCCAAATCATTAGAAGCATCCGTATTTTCAATCAACCCCAGACCTTGTTGGAATATCTTGTTAGAAGTCCCAGAAGAGTGGTTCTTGCCTGGAAAGTGAAGATTACAGCGACAACCAACATTAATAATTACTAACGTTCAACAAGCAGGGAAGCATTTGATGGTGTCCTAACTATGTCATGAGGTAGCCTAAACTGTTTTCATTTTTTCAATAAGTGGTTTCCTCTTCCAGTACCTTCACAGTTGAGCAAGGTGAAGATAATGTTGAACATGAAATTTATAATCTCTTCATTTATTCTTAACTCTTACATGATTTTAAAATGTGTGCTTTAAAGTGTGTTTATGTTGCTATATCCTATTTTGTATTACTGTATATTCTTGCATGTTTGCACATGTCTCAACACCACTTCCTTCACTCAGCAATTGACCATTGGCTCTGGAAGAACAGGGACCATTGAATTCAACTCAAAGATTTATTAAATATTTACTGTGTACAAGGCACTGGAGGAAAAGACAAAAAATATTCCCTGCCCTCCAGGAGCTTACATTCTACTGGGAATGTGAGAGGATACAGCATGTACACACATTAAGTAAATACAAAGTAATCAGAGAGGGATCATTAAACTAAGAGTAACAGAATAAGACCTCATAAGGGAGGTGGTAGCTGACCCAAATTCAGAGAAAGCATGATTAGGATAATGAACTGAAAAAAAAAAAACTTGAATAAAAAGATAGCTTCTGAGAGGCAGAGATGAGAAAGGAATACATTCTGAACATGAGGAACAGCTTACACAAATGCATAGAGGGAGGAAACAGAATATAGCATTCAAGGAAGCACTAAAACTCCAATTTGACTGAAACAGAATACATGGGAGGAAAGTAACCTAAAGAATGGAAAACTATGTTGAAGACCGAAGGGTCTTAAAAAACAAGCTGAGGAGGTTTGTACCTTGTCCTTTATTTCTCAGGTGTATGTGTGAATTTTGGTCTTCTATTAGTGATACGCTGGCTTATTCAGCATTACTAAAATTATAATTTGTTACATGTTTTTATAACCAAACAAATTACTATCTTTGACAATACAAAGGCAGATGTGAGAGGAGCTTTATACCTGGGTTCTAGTCCTGCCTCCTGCTACTAAAACTAGTCGTATGAAATTGGGTAAATAATTTATTCTGATCCTTAATATGCACATTTGCAAAATGGGGACTCCTGTCATACCCTGAAAATTAAATGAGGCAATTTTTAAAGTGTAAAATACTACATTTGTTATTATGACTAAAGAAAGGATTTTACAGTTAAACATGCTAACTGTTCCTTCAATGTTTATAGACATAAACCTGTCTGGACTTTTAGCCACAGACAGTACATTCTACCATCCAAATAATACTATTATCTGCCACGCTGGGGAAATGAGTTGCTCTGGTTAATAATGACTGCTTACTATATGTATACCACACTGGACCATTATTTCTCAAAGAATTAAGACTTCAGCATAATACACAGGAAAACTGTTGAAAATTACTTAATCCATGATAATTCAGTTGGGATTTAAAGATCTTGTAGTGCCTCAGAATAATTATGATAACAAAGATTCATTTTATTCATCAAGTGTGGGAAGCACTGGTTAACAGAGTTTTTTTAGAATGCCTAACAAAGGGGTAACTATATATAATGTCCAAATTGCTTTCAGCTATCAAGACTGTCACAAACCAGAAAAAAAAAAACCAATCCCATTTACAGCCTTATTTGAAATCCCAGTTACCTCCTGCCACTGAACTTAAGACCAAATAGTAATGAAGGCAAGTTACCTATATATTTGTCTTCTGAATACTGATATAAGATTTGCATGAATAATTCTATCACAAAACCTCATGAGATCATAGCCTTGAAAGCTAAAGGGGGCCTTAACAATCATCCTCTTTTTTTTTTATGGTTTATGCAACCAAAGCCCAAAAAGGCTGCTCAAGATCAAGGTGGCAGAGGTCAGAAATTTAGGCTTTGGTCACCTAACTCCCAATACAGCACTGTTTCCAGGGTTCCATGGAATTTGCATCACAGAATTAGAAGAATATTCACTTATTTATGTCACACACAAACTAAAAATTTCCTCTACCTTTTTATTTTCATCAGTTTCTAAAATGTGCAGAAGAAGCAAAGTACAATAGAAAGATTATTTTGGCTTCAAATGAGAAGACGTTGGTTAGGAGTATTGGAGGACAGCTAGGTGGTGCAGTGGACACAGTGCCAAGCCTGGAGTCAGGAAGATTCATCTCCAGTTCAAATCTCGCCTCAGACACTAACTAGTTATGTGACCTTAGGGAAGTCACATAACCCTTGTTTGCCCCAGTTTCCTCATCTGTAAAATGAGCTGGAGAAGGAAAGGGCAAACCACTCCAATATCTTTACCAAGAAAACCCCAAATGGGATCATGAAGAGTCCAACACAACAGAAAATGGCAAAATAACAGGAGTCCTGGCATAACACGTGGCCCACTTTCCAAAACTGACTCTAATGAATCTAATTTAACCTTTTCTTGAAAACTCAATCATCATTAATTATAGTCATCCAAAATCAGGCTGGGCTATGAAAATGAAGTATCTTTTCTGTATCCTCTCCTGCTTCTGTTGTCAGTAATCATTTGTGGTATCAGTACATCAGAAGTGACCTTCTAGTCCAACTTCTAGGCCAGGTCTACACAACTTGCGGCCATACAGCACTTTTGGCACAGCCAAAGGATTTCCTCTACACACAAAAAATGTTTTCCTCTACATTTCTCACATTTTTTGCTGGCCACCTGAAATCCTTGGCATGCTGCAAGCATGGGTCATAAGCGAAAGGTCATAAGTGAAAGTCGTGCTCTTGGTGATGAAATTTCCCTGATGTACTTAACTTTGAATACCCCCCGATACAGAATCTGCAACACCCCAAAGTAATCCATATCATTTTTTAAATAACTATTAGGAACCTTTTCCTCATTTTGAGTAAAAATCTGTCACTTTTATTCTGCTATGTATTATCTAAGAACTCAGATCACATAGCTATTATAACTCTATCTAAAATTAAAAATTACTAAACTCTGAATGAATGCCTGAGAATCTTTTCTACAAACTAAAAGCATAAGCTTGAATGCACAGAACCGTCAACAACTACGCCCATGATGCAGAGACCTTTGTTTATTGCTAAAGTTTAAGACTACTGGAAAACTGGTGGCCAAATAATTGGGATGTTATCTTAATCTCAATACATTAAATTCCATGCAGTAACTATGCTAGGAGACTTCCAGAGGCAAAAGAGATAGGTAGAGGAAGAAGGGGGAGAGATTAGAAGAGAAAGAAAAATGTAAGAAGAAAATTTTTATTTCTACAATGTAGGAACCTGTTTCAGCTTCATGTACTAGAATCGGAGGAGCTGCTGGCCAGTATCTCCTCCAACTACGAAAGCTCCTGGAAATGGAAGCTAAAAACAGAAATGTTCTTTCATTTCTATTGTTTTTACCTTCCTCCCATCCCTTCCCCAACTAGTACCCTAAAGATCTTGCACAAAGTCAAAATGAAAATGTACTGTTTCTATCCATGAGATGTTGAGATCTTTGAGAGACTATTTTCATACTTCTTTGCATTCCCAGCACTCAGTCCAGGACCTGGCACATAAGCAGCACTTAATAAATGTCTGTTCACTCAATATGACTACCTTTCTCCACTAAGCTCCTCAAATCACAGAATCAGATTAAGGGTGAGAAGGTAGGTCAGAGATCATCTACATATTTTATAGGTGAGGAAACTGAGGCCCAGAAAGTTTAATTGACTTGCCTCCACTCATACAGGTAAAAAGTAGAAAAAGCAGGATGCAAATTCAGTGCTGACTTCAAACTGAGGGGCCCTTCTTCATCTGAACCACTGTTGATCATAGAAAAACATAAGCTGAAAGAGACTTCAGAGGTCATCTGAAATAACCTATGAGCTCCACTTTCCATATTCCTGTCAAGTAATCACCTAGACTTTACTAATAACACTTCCAGGAAATTAACTATTCCTTGAGACATGCCATTCCATTTTTGGATAGGTGCAGTTATTAAGAAGTTTCCACTATGCTGAATCAAAAAAAAATCTTCCTCCCTGGAGCCAAGCAAAAGAATCACAGAATGGGCAGTGTACTCAAGTTGACATCATGAAGACCTGAATTCAAATATCACCCCCATGCTTATGACAGGGTGGCAATGGAGATAAGAGTATTGGACTCGACATGAAGTAAACCTGAGTTCAGATCTCAACCTTGACATTTATGTAAGGCAAAGTGGCCCCGGAAATAGAGTACTGGATGTGGAGTCAGGGTATGAGTTGGAATCCCACCTTAGACGATTGCCAGCTAAGCGACTTTAGGCCAAGTCACTTAGCCTTCTAAACAGCAAGCAGTTCTCTAATCTATAAAATGAAGAGGTTGGATGTAATGATCTTTTTAAAAGTTCTTTCCAGCTCTACATCCGAGATGCTATAAATAACCTCTCTCTTCAACACAATGTTGTTTCACATATTTGAAAACTGCTATAACATTCCCCAGAATCTTCCATTCTCTAATGTTTCCTTGTGTCTTTTATTCACACAGTATACAAATGCTGGTGATTAGTTGTAAGTTTATCTTTCCTTTCTCAAACCCAACTCTCTTCCAAATTTCCCTGTTCCTGTCAGGGCCACCACCGTCCCTCCAGCCTCACAACTTTGAAATCAATGTCCTAGATTCCTCACACTCTTCCCTCATCCCATCCAAGTTTCCAAATCTTGCCCTTTCTATCTCTACATCTCTCATATATACCTCCTTCTCTCCACTTCAGGCCATACTCACCTCTTCTCTGGGATACACGAAGGTCTCATAATCACATAATGGGCCTTCAGCATACTGCTTGTTCTTTTCTGAACATTCTCCAACTTTTCAATGTCTCCTCTAAAACACAGTCCCCAGAAGTGGACATATGAGATACAGTCTGATCAGAGCAGAATACAGAACTACCGTGTTTCCCCTGTCTTATTATTATAAGACACTGTCTTATTTTTTTTTGAAAGAAAAACACCAGAGGGCTTATTTTCAGGGGAGGGCTTATGTTGTCCTGCCTCAGCTCTCCTCCA
>NW_027185887.1:292513-344194 GCF_028583685.1 Petaurus breviceps papuanus | reverse complement strand
TAATGTAGCGTGTAGCGCAGGGGATCACCTTCACTACAGTAGCAATCTCAATAGGGCTTATTTTCGGGGGAGGGCTTATTTTAGAGGAATCTTACACAGTAAGGGGAGGGCTTATTTTCGGGATAGGTCTTATTATCGGGGAAACACGGTACTACCTCAGTCAGACCAGACACTAAAATTATATCAAAGCAATCTAAGAACTTGATTTGTATTGAGCTTGTAATTCACCAGACTGCCTAGGTGTTTTTGACATGAACTGCTTCTTAGCCATATCTCTTCCATCCTATTCTTGAATGACTAATTTCTTAACCTAGGTGCTGGACTTCACATTTCACAGTCTTGTTATCTTATGGTAATAAGGTTGTGGAAATATTGCTGGATGCTGATTCAGGCATCTAACTTATTAGTTTTGCCTCCCAAATTCAAATCATGCCAAAATTTTCTAAGTACACCACCAATGCCCTTATTTTATTGACTACTCACATTATTAAAGAGAATAGGGCCAAGGGCAGAACCTTTGGCACTCAATCTGACCTCTATTCAGGTCAATATCACTATTTCATTAAGCAACTCCCTTGGGGCAGCCAGGTAGCACAGCGAGTAAGAGCACCGGCTCCAGTGTTGAGAACACCTCGAGATCGAATCCCGGGCTCAGACACTTAGCACCCACCCAGAAACACCTGGCCGTGTAACCTTGAGCAAGTTACTTAACCCCAATTGCTTAGGGGCAGCCAGGTGGCTCAGCGAGTAAGAGCATCGGCTCCAGTGTCGGGATGACCTGGATCAAATCCGGGCTCAGATACTCAGCACCACACCCAGAAATAATAACTGGCTGTGTAACCTTGAGCAAGTTACTTAACCCCAATTGCTTTAAAAAAAAAAAAAAAACAACTCCCTTTAGAACCAGTCAGTTACCCAGTTCTGAACCCAGATAAGTGAAGTATCATCCAGCCTACCTACATGTACATTATGAGATTCTGTAAAATACTTTTCTAAAACAGAGGAATACCTATGAATGAGGGAAGAGTTCATAACCAAAGAAAAGATAGAGGGGTTCACTAGAGAGTAATTCTGATTTCATAAAATTAAAAAGTTTTTACACAAATAAAACCAATGCAGCAAAAATTAGAAGAAAAGTAGGAAACTGAGGGAGAGGAGGGGGAGAATTTTATAGCAAGTTTCTCTAACAAAGGTCTCATTTCTCACGTATATAGAGAATCAAGTCAAATTTATAGGAACAGAATTGTTTTCCCAAATGATAAATGGTCAAAAGATATGAATAAGCATTTTTTAGAGAAAGATCAGAGCTATCAATAGTCATATAAAAATGCCTTAAATCATTAGTAATTAGAGAAATACAACACATCTTTCAGGTATCACCTCACACCTCTCAGATTGGTTAAGATGACAGAAAATGACAAAAACTGAAGGGGATGTGAGAAAATAGATACATTAGTGCACTATCTGGGGATAGTGATAGAGAATGTGCACTATTAGTGTACTATGCCATGAACTAGTCCAGTCATTCTGGAGTACAATTTGGAACTAGCCCCAAAGGGCTATGAAACTGTGCATACTCTTTGACCCAGCAATAGTACTACTAAGTCTATGTCCCAAAGAGATCAAATAAGAAAAAGGACCCAGATGTACAAAAACATAGGAGCTTTTTTTGTGATGGCAACAAACTGGAAGCTGTGGAAAGGCCCGTCAGTTGAGGGATGGGTAAATAAGTTATAGTATATGAATGGGATGGAATATTATTGTGGCATAAAAAAATGATGAAAGGGATGGTTTCAAAAGATCTGAGAAGACTTAGATGAACTGATGCAAAGTAAAGGGAGTACAACCATAACAATCTACACAGTAAGAGCAGTATCACAGAGATAATCAAGTATAAAAGACTTAGGAACTGATCAAAGTAATGCTCTACCACAACTCCAAAGGACTCATGAGATAAAATGCTATATACCTACAGAGAAGTATACAGAGAACTGATGAACTCAAAGGCAAGACTGAAACATTTTTTCTTTGCTTTTTTTTTTCCAGAACATGGCTAAGTTGAAATGTTTTGTATGACTTCATATGTACAGTGCATATCATATTTCTTGATTTCTCAATGAGTGGGGGGAATGGAAAAAGGGAGAGTATTTGGAACTAAAAATAAACATTAAATTAAAAATAAAATGGAGGAAAATTCTGTCCATGATATTCTTCTAATCTATCAGAGGATAGTAAGACTGTCAAAAACGAAAATAAGGTCAACCTAGCACAACCTGTTCTTCATGACTCCATGCTTGCAGATTCCCTCAGTTAACAGTAAAGGGCTTAAAAAATAATAAAAATAACAACAGTTGAGGAAACTAAGGTCCTGTTAAGTAATCTGTCCCAGGTCACAAAGCTAGTCATTTAAATCTTTAAATAGAATTTATCTTCTGACATCCAATCCAGCAAGCTTCCATTATAGGTCTCACTACATATTCTCCTGTTCAAGAAGCTGCAATGTCTCCTTATTACCTCTAGGAAAAAATAAAAACTCCTGTTTGGAATTTAAAGGCCTGCACAACTTGGTACAACTTATCTTTTCCACATACATAACATTACATTTCCTATCATCATGCCTTCGCATACATAACTGCCCTGTCATACCTGATAGTCTCCCTCTGCCCTTTTAAATCTTGTTATTCCTTTAACACAGCCTTAGTCCCCTCCAAGCGGCCTTCCTAATTCCACAGCTGTTACTGCTCTTTCTCACCCTTCAATATTACTTTGTACAAATATTTGTATTCACTTCTGTGCACACATATTATATTCCTCCAGTCAAATGTAAGCTCCTCGAAGGCTTTCTGTCTTTGCTACCACAGTACTAGCATACCTAGAAACTTAACATTTGTTGAACTGAACTGAGTAATTCGGTTTCTATTCCTTTATTTGGAAGGTTGGGGGAGGTCCTTTTCCCTCCCCAGTTCAGATTGGCATTAGAGGGATATTTGGTTTTTAGAACTAGCCTCTAAGAATTCACCCTGGGGCAGATCCTCCTGGCCAAAAAGGCTTTGTGTATAGGCCAAGAAGGCCAAAATGTTTTCATTATCCAAGGATCAGTCTAGCAAAGTTCTCAAGTGCCACCAAAAGAATGTTTGACATCACATGTTTTCAGCCACAAAAATCATGAAGGTCTTTCTGAAGTCATACAGAGGTTTTGCTCTAGATTAATGGGGAAACTACCCACGCTAATGAAATCATGGATCCTTAAGAAAAGTATTTTATTATATTTTAACATTGAGCATGGGAGGGGTTGTTTATGGATTTTGTTGTTGGTCACTTTTGACTTCAGGTAAACTTATTTTCTATGGAGAAAAACAACTATATCCAACAAATGAAAGAAGTTGAAACTCACCTCACTTATATTGCCATGAAAAAATAAACTACTTCCTTCCCTCCTAAAAGTAGTACAAACTTAAGAGGTTGGTAACACGTTTTGTTTTGGTTGCATTTTATATACAACAATTCTATCAATGCAGGAGGGAAGTAGACTTGAAGAGCAGACAACTTCCCATCAATTATAAACCAACAGGTATCTTTCTCCACTGACATATGCTCTATGACACAGGTGTCAAAATGGAAGACCACAAAACATCCAAGCACTTCGAGATTAAAATGTAATTAGGATTATAGCAGCACTTTTTATAATAGCTGAGAATTGGAAACAAAGCACAGTATCAGGGAATGACTAGGCAAGTTGTGGTATATGAAAAGTAATGGAATATTACTATGCTGTTAAGAAGTGATGTATATGATGAATACAGAGAAGTATGGAAAGGTCTGTATGAAGTAATGCAGAGTAAAGAAAGTAGAGCCAAGAAAATAGACAAAGAACTACAACAATGTAAATGGAAAGAATGACATCAAAAAATCAAAAGTAAATGTAACAAAATTATAAAGATCAAGCAGGACTTGAATGAAAAGATATTCAAATATACCCCCAACCCACCCCATCATGGAAGTTGGAGGTTCATGGGTATTACAAATTGTACATGTTTTCAGCCTTTTTCAACATAATAATCAAATATTCTGATTTTTTTTTCCAAAAAGAAAAATAGCTTTTGTCATATGAGATGGCTCTCTGGAAAGGAGAGAGAAGAAATAATTGGGATAATTATGATGATGTAAGAAACAGAAAATATTAATAAAAACTTATTTTTTAATTGAGAAATGCTTAATGAAATCAATAAAAATACAAAAAATAAAATAGATAATAGATAATGTTAATCTGTAGTTTTCTAAGTCCATATTTGACCTGTAGTTTGACATTACTGTTCTAAGAGACTCCACTTCAACGTGGCACTAATTTCCATAGTTCCTTGACCTAAGCAAAGGAAATTGGGTGCTACTGCTGGGTCTGATCCTCTCAGAATTTTGCACTCATGTTTTCCTCCTTCAACATATAGACTGAATTTCAGTCTAAGACTGGCTTGGCTTAACCTCATTATCTTTTCCCCAAAAACCAAATCCTTCTCCAAACTTCCCTATTATTGCTGATCCTTACTTCTTTTTTTTCCTTCCTTCTTGAAGACCAGTAACCTAGATTCACAACTTCAATATTATCCTTTAATCTTCCCTCTCCTCATTGCATATATATACAATCAGTGTTCAAATCTTGACCTTTCTATCTCCACAAAATCTCACCTCTCAAAAACTTCCCCTTCTCCACTCACACAGCCACAAACCTAATTCAGGTCTTTTTCCCTGGACTACTGCAAAGTATCCTAATTGGTCTCCCTGCTTCATGTCCTTCCCCTCTCCAATCATCTTCCACATAGCTACCAAAGGGATTTTCCTTGTTCAAAAATCTAAATACATCATCCCCTCCTTCCTCCAATAAATAAAGCTCCTTATTATTCCTAGGATCAAATATAAATTCTTTTGTTTGGTATTTAAGCTCTTTGAAAACTGGTATCTTCCTATCTTTCCAATATTCTTATACATTACGCCGTACTACACATATTCTGTAAAGCAGTCATACTGGCCTACTTGCTCTTTCTCACATAAGACATTTAATCTCTTCTTTCATTTCCTTTGCAATGGCTGCCCTCCCTGCCTGGAATGCTCCTTCTTCCTCTCTGTAGCTCTTAGGATCCCCAGCTTCCTTTAAGACTCAAATCAAACACCACTGTCTACCAATCTTTCCAAGTCCTTGTCCTCCCACCCCCAGTTACTACTGCCTTCTTTTCTAAGGTTACCTTGAATCTTCTTTGTATGTACCTTTTATATACATATGTGCATATGTGTGTGTATAGTTGTTTAGTCATTTTTTAATCATGTCTGATGCTTTGTAACCCTTTTGGGAGTTTTCTTGGCAAAGATACTAGAATGCTTTGCCTTTTCCTTCTCTAGATCATTTTACAGATGAGGAACTAAGATAAAAAGGGTTAAGTGATTTACCCAGGACAGCTAGTGTCTGAAGCCAGATTTGAACTCAGGTCTTTCTGACTCCAAACCCAGAACTCTATCTGTGCCACCTAGCTTTTACTCCTTTACTTACACACACACACACACACACACACACACACACACACACACACACACTATGTGTGTATATATGTACATACACACATACAGGCATGTTCATATGCATATACATATATACACACACACATATACATCTCCCCCATTAGAATGTTAGCTCCTTTGGGACCGAGATTGTTTTCACCTTTTCATCGTATCCCCAGATTTTAGTAAATATTGTTAACTGACTGAATTATCTGCCAAATCCTTTCTGCCACTGTGGACAACAAGAGGTTTCCTTTCCCCTCCCCAAGTATTTGTATTGTAGTCACTGACAAAAATCTCTACAAAAACCAATTATAAAGTTGTAAAAGAAAAATACTGTTTAGTAGGCACCCTACTCTCCCTTGATTTCTGTGGCCAACCCAATACTCATCAGCCCACTCCAGCTCCAGTCAATATAATGACTATAGCAGGTCCAGACAGGGAACTAAGAAGTTAAGTCATAGGACTAAGGAGAGGAAAGAAGAAAAGAGCTATTTGAGTTACTATAGATTCAGACCATCACAGGCCAAAAGGTCCAAATAAAATAATAGATCCTGAGTGAATCTGATGAAGGTGGAACCTCAACCTGTCAAGTCAATCCCAACCCAATTCTGCTCATTCTAACTCAAAATGACCTACATATATCTAGACTCAAAGACCACTTCCAACCAACTCAAGCTTAACTCTGTTGGATCAACCCCAACTCAAACATCCTCTAATGAGACAAATGGACTAACCTTAACCTAATCTGACTCCACAAATCTTACCAGATCCATGGAGGGACCCTAAATTTGACAATAAACAAGTGAGAACCAATTCCCATAACAAATTATTAAGTAACTCAAACATAATACTACAGGCACAGAAGAGAGGCAACATGATATAATAGATGCGGAAATGGATCTGATGTACTGCCAAAAGACATGGATGCAAATCCCCTATCTGTTACTTACTAGCTCAACAATAAATCCAACATTTATTTTAAAAATTACCTATATTCCAAGCACTTACTAGGCAGTGGAGATACAAAGACAAAACTAAAAAAAAAAATTTTCTGTGCCCTCAAGGAGTTTGTTTACATTCTATTAGAGAAATAAAATTGAGTAGATTGGATCATTTATTAACCTGTATGACTTTAGGCAAGTCACTTAACTCCTCTGCACTTAAGTTATCTCATCTACAAAAATAAGGAATAATAATGCTCATACAACCCTGCCACTCCCACCCCCTCAGAGCTGTGAGGGAAAAGCTTTATAAACTGGAAAACATTTTTTAAAGTATATTTTTATAGTATACTTTTCTCAGCAAAGAAAAAAGAGGTTATGTAATAGGAAACAAGTAACTTATTCTGAAACTGTACTTTCTCCTCCAACCTCCCAAAAGGAACCAGAGTAGAAATAAGAAAACTAGGGTTTTCTCATTGACTGGCAGAAGGCCCCACCCTCTACAGTACTGACCTTTCCCCTTAAAGTTGTTACCATCAGGACAACTATATCTACTATTAAGTTCTGCTTGTGAGGTTCCTTTCCCCAGGACTCAATTCCTGTGGTAGCAGACACTACATTATCCATGAAAGCCCCAAGAGTTTCACCACCACTAGGCATCTTTTTACTGCCTTCCATAAACAATAGTAATCATATCATCAATTACGAGACAAGTTATTGTCAATATTTTCAGCCCCATTCCTGATAGTGGCAAATGCTGACAAGGGTAGCAGTGTAGGAAAAAATTCTAGAGAACCTGAAGGTTTAGCTCTCAATTGTTAGGAGCCTAAAAAGAGAACAAAAATTAGCAGTCAACACAGGAAAGGGATTGACAGTTGCTAGGAGAGGCTAAGCTAGGCCAATTAACAGACATTTCTAGGTTGGGGAGGAGGAACACAAATAACACAAAGGGAATTCTCCCCCTTATTGGATTCTTTTCCCTCTTGCTATTTTATGATGCCCTGAAGCTTCTACCAGATCAAACTCTATCATGGAAGCTATTTAGCCATTGCACCTGGGTGGAATCTGAAAATCGGTCATGAGTTAAAAGCGAAAGAAAAGGGCACAGGCTACCTACCACTCCTGGCAACACCAGGATGACCAAGCCTCTAGCACCCTAAGCCATTCTAGTATTACTCAATCTCCACTTCCTCCTAGCCCTCTCAATCTATATCATTTCTACTTAAAATAAACTGATTCTGAGGAAAATATTTGAATAGAGATACTGGTGCCAACCTTGTGAAGGATCTAAAAATTTTTCCCTAATGCACATCTGACATGTGCACATGCAGCACTGTGGAGCAATAGGAAAGTGAATCAAAAAGACATGAGCCACTTTGACTTAAGAGATAGCTAAGGTAATTACAAAGGTAGCAACAAAAATTACTATCAAGCTTACATGTGAGTGTAAAATTCAATCACTATAAAATCACGCATTGCATTAAATGAGTACTTCTCGTTGTCTTTTCCCTTCTTATTTGGTCATAAAGCTAATAGTTCTGCCCACCAAAACTCACTACCTTGAAATTTACTAAGCCTAGAAACTAATAAGTTAATCTTTTCCACTGATTCATCTCGGATAGTGTAACCCTACCTCCAGGAAAATGGGCAGTGATAAACAGAAAAGGACTAGAGATCCAATACTCTGAAGTGTGTATCACAATAAAAGGATGGCAAAATAGAAGCTTGAAAAAAGTCTGAAAGTGGAAATCAGCTGGAACCATATAAAACTATAAAACAGCAACAGCTAGAATGTTCTGAGGTAGCCACCAGATCTCCTAGTTGACTTAATGAAAAATAGAGATATGTAAGCATGTTCACCATGTTCACAAGAACAAGAGTTCTTGTGGTGATGTTCCTAGTCATCAATCCTGCCACAGTAGGTAATAATCAACCATTCACCAACATCTGAATCACACAAAAAAAGCCTAAGTGGTAGTGCAGACAAGGGGTGGCGTGTAATAGTAAAAAACAAAAACAAAAAAAACCAGTGGCTGAAGACCTTAGTGTTAACTTTTAATCTCCAGGCTTATACAGAATTTTTTATTCAGAGGAGAATAGGGAGTAATAACCAGACTTCACATTCTCTGAGGTGCAGATGCAGGAGAGTACCTGTGGATGGAGAAAGGAATGATGTCCCACACTACAACCCTCCCTCCAAATTGTGTGCTGACAGACACTGCAACCCAGAAACCTGCGCCTGCACAGAGGGAACGTGAAGGTGGTTAGGGTTAGAAGGGAGGGAGAGGTAATAATCTCCATCAGCCTCAACTGTGATGTGAAGAGGGAGAGAAGGGTGGAAGAAGGCTCAGGAGAATGAATTATACCTAGAAAAAAAGGCGGAGGATAGAGAGAGAAAAGGTGAGAAGACCGAAGGAGGAAAGAGAAAAGAGAGACAAGCATCGGTGGGAGGAATAGAGAAGAGGGGGAAAGGGAGAGATGGAGAGGAGGGAGAGAAGGAGAGGAGGGAAAGGGAGGGGAGAGGGGGAGGGATGAAAAGGGAGAGGGAGGGGGGAAGGAAGAAGGAGCGAAAGGCCCCAGCGGAGATCCTGGCGGCGAGCTGCCCCTGCCCGCGATCCCCACGCCGCCGCTGGGGCTCAGCCCAGACGGCGGAGGGTCCCCGCCCCCAACCCCCCGCCCTAGCCAGATAATAACTTACCTGTTTGCTGGCTGAATCGCTCCTGTTCTCCCCTCTGACTGACTCCTCCGGCTCACCGTCTTCCCTTCGGGGAGGAGGCGGGACTTCTTGTCCCGCAGTTGAACGACTTCCGGCGAGAGCTGGACTACCCGATCCGGGAGGGAGGGCCAGATACTCAGGCCAAGAAAGTAAAACCTGGTGCTGAGCCGGCGAAACCGACGTCACTGAGAAAATACCGGCTTCTACCTTCTTGTCCCAAGCAGCCGGCGGCCCAGAACACTGTCCACGATCAGGTCTTCTAGTTCCCGCCGGAAGCCACACAACTTCGGGACCGGAAGTCCCGCCCCTTAAGCTAAGAGAAGACGGCGAGTCAAAGGAATCAATCAGAGGGGGAATCGAGGAGCTAGAGAAAAGCGTGAGGCCGCAAGTTAAAGTTTTATCTGGCCGGGGCACGGGAGCCTCTGAGGGTGGTACTGAGATTGCCCGCTTCGGGCCACTTAGGAAGATCGCGGGACCGGGGCCGCTGGGCATCCGGGTCCCGGCCAGGGGCGGTTCCCCTCCCGCTTTTTCCCTCTCCTTCCTCTTCCCCCACCTCGGCTTCCTCCCAGTCCCGCTCTCTGCTCCCCATATCCACCTCCAGCCCTGAAAACCCCCTTCCCTGCTGGCCCCGAAGCCCTTCCAGCGTGACCCCTACGGGCGGCCCGTGGACGGTGCCTGAAAAACAATCAAGTCCATGGTCAGCTTCGCAGGAACGGCCCCGGTCACGGGCCGGCCCTGGCACGCTGTCCCTCCGCTCGCTCGCTCGCTCTCTCGTTCTCTTGGGTGGGCGCGGCGGGCGCTCGCTCAGTGCTCGGGGCGGGGTGGCGGCCAAAGACGGGTGACCCGGATGTGTTTGTCCGACGCGCCCGTGAGATCGCCGCCGGTTTTCCTTCCTCCGGCCCCGGAGCTGCTGCTGTCGCCGTCCACACCTTCACCACGCCGGCTCCCCCGGGTCCAGGTTTGAGCAGGGATTCAGTCCTTGGTTCAAGGACACCCGTTTTCGGGCTGACCCCGGGAGGGGCCGCTGGTGTGAAGCTCCTTGGGGCGCGGTTAGTCTCCGGTGCATCTCCCTGGGTGGAAAATGGGCCATTGAAGTGACTGCAAATGCTTTCGCGTATTTAAACTTTGCCAAATCACGAGCTGTATGAATTTAAACTGTGTAGTCCGTTAACATAACATGTCCCAGTTTCTCATTTTGTGACCTGGGGGAAAGCAAGCTTCCACAAGTGATGTCCATGCCCTGAGAATCCCAGAAATGCCAGCTCTGGGAAAGCTGGCATTTCTAACTCCTCTTAATTACAGTTACTTACCTGTTTTTAATTTACTTTTAATCTCGTTTGAAGTTTGCGCTGTATATATTTGTTTGCATGTTGTTATCATCTATTTGATTGTAAGCTCTTTGAGGTCAGGAATATCTTTTCATCTCTTTGTTTCCCAGGCTCTTAGCACTGGGGCCTGATCCAAATTGGGCGCTTAAAGATTGTTTATTGGAATTGGATAGCTTGTAAGTTGCCTTAGCTTAAGAAGCCAGTGTACCTGGGTCGTTCCCAATCTTGGCCCTGCTATTTAATACCTGGGTGACCTTGGGCAAGCCCCTTAACTTCGCTGGACCTGTTCCACATTTGTAAAGTGAGGGGGTGGACCCCTAAGGTCCCTTCTGCTTCCAAATGAGATACTAAGACTTTAGTCTAGTGGCTAGATTATAGCCAGATGCAGAGATTGATCTCTAAAAACTGACATGTAGCACTTGGCAAATACAGTGCTTTACATACATCTCCTTGGAGCCCTACAGCTTCAATGCGAGGTAAGCACGCAGCAACAGTTTTAAAAATGGGGAAAATAGGATTCAAGGTATTTGACTTTCTTATTTCTACACAGCTAATAAGTCAAATTGTATTTGAACTTGACTCCAAGTCCAAGGCTTTCCACCAAGCCACACTAGACTAATAACTAGGTAATGAATTAAGTAATTTCTTAAAAACCTCCTATTTTTCAGGCACTTTGCTAACCACTTTGCAGATAATTTAACCTGTTCCTCACAACTCTAGGACGTAGATGCTAATTTATACTTGAGGAAACTAAGGTAAATTGACAGCTAAATGACTTGCCCGTGGTCTGAGGCTAGCAAGTGTCTAAGCCCTAGATTTGAACTCCAGTTTTTCTGACTCTAGGGACAGGGCTCTATCCACTGCACCAGCTAACAATCAGTCTACTAAAGTATGTTGTTCAGTCGTGTTTTTTTTTTTCCAGTTGTGTCCAACTCTTAGTGACTCCATTTGGGGTTTTCTTGGCAGAGGTACTTGGCTTGCCATTTTCTTCTCTAGCTCATTTTACAGAGAAGAAACCGAAGCAAACAGGGGTAAATGACTTGCCCAAGGTCAGACAGTAAGTGTCTGAGGCCAGATTTGAACTTGGAAAGATGAGTCTTCCTGTCTCCAAGCCTGGTACTCTATCCACTTCACCACCTATATGCCAGTACTAAAGTATTGCATTGTATGTTGAGCCAATGAAATCATGACTCTTAAAACTATTCCAAGTAACCTTCCAGTTCCACAACAGAACAATTGTTGGCAGAAAATTAATGAATATGTTGAGTATATATTCACTTGCTATCCAAGTCACTTGACCTTTTTGGTCCTCTTTCCTCATAACAGCCCTATTTGCCTGAAAATAGGGTGGAGTATCCAGCTTCCCTCAGTGCCTTCCTTTTATAGAAAACAGACTGGACTCTCATCTCTGTCTACTTTTCCTTTGCTGCCCTCCCTGGTTTCTACTCCTAGAAATAAGATGACTCTAGATGAGTTCATTTCTTATCTCATCTATTCTTGTCTTGATGGATACCACCTCCCTCTGTTATCTCTTCTCTCAGATTACAGGGTGGAGTACCAAACTCCTCCCCCTGACTTCCTAGAAAGAGGGCAGCAAATGGACTCTTATTGTTCAGTCTTTTTCAATTGTGTCCAACACTTCCTGATCCTATTTGGAGTTTTCTTTTCAAAGATACTGGAGTGGTTTACCTCATTGTTTTTCAACTCATTTTACAGATGAGGAAACTGAGGTAAACAGGGTTTAAGTGATTTGCTCATGGTCACTCGGCTTACTAGTTGCTTGAGGCCAAGTTTGAACTCTTCCTGACTCCAGGCCTAGCAGCACTCTGCCACCTAGCACCTTACCTGGATTCCAAGTTCACCCCATGTTGTATCTGCCCCTTTTCTTAGTTTCAGCTACACAAAACAATTTTCCCCTCTCTACTTCCTGCCTCCTTTTGTCTTACCGACTCACTGCCCCTCCCCTCCCATTAGACTGTAAGCTCCTTGAGGGCATAGATTTTTTTTTCTTTAATTGTTTCCCCTTTGTTTAGCATTGTCTGTGGAACAAGTAAGTGCTTAATAAATGTTTATTGAAATGAATCTGAACCTGGAACTGAGCCAAATGGTTTTTGGAGGATCCTTCCTAAACCAAGTTATGAGGAAGAACCAGACTGGATAATGCTTTGTATTGTAAGTGAAGAGGTTACCCACTAAGAGAGTTAGGGTTGCTCTGGAGACCCCAAAATACCTACACGCTGGGCCCTGACTAATGAATTTGACTCGTCTCTCAGCCAAAGAAAAGTAAAATTTACTAAGTTTGCTTGTATTAGACACAGAGTAAGTCTGTGCTTTCATCCTATGTCATTCTATGTATGGCACTCTCACAAACATGAGGACAGGATGGGGTTTTACGTACAGAAGGTTTGGGAAGAAATCTAGGGGAGGAGTTAATGAGGTCAATGAGTGATTAAGGGTGGGAAGCCACCTGGAGACCACAGACTGGTGGGCTAAACCAGTTCACGGGTGGATTGCTTTTGATAGGCTCAAGGGTGGGAAGTGGATGAACAATGGAGGGCTAGTTAGTAATTAGACTAGAGGTCTGAGCCCAGCCACAATGTAAGGCTTATTGCCTCATCAAATGAGACAATCAAAAGTCCAAGGGAGGCTCTGAGAGCCTGTACCTCAAGGAGAGTTCGAGGGGGCTCCCAGAACCCAAATCTCATCATTCCCCCCTCAAACACATGGGACCCAAACTCCTTTGGGGTAAAGGGCAAAGGTCAGCTTCTGAAAGTGCTTCCTGCTGGCAAGGGACATAAGGTTGTCCCTGCCTCTGTGAGTCCCGTTCAAGGGGGTTAGACTTCACATTCAAGGGGTCAGACTCTGGAATGTGGGTGATGCCAGTTCCAGTGGGCTGAAGCACTTAGATTCAGTTGGAGATTTGCATAGCCTTAGTGGTCATCCAGAGGTTGACAGCTTGAACCCTGGAGGAGACAAACCTCGAAAAGAGGTTAAGCAAAGACCAAACAGGCACCAAAAAATAGATAAAAGACAATCTCCCTGGTAGGAATTAAAGATGACTGTGGCAAGGCCAAAACGTCGTCAGATATCCCTTTTCTTTCAAAACTGCTCTATGGACATTTAGCACATGGAAAACAATAGAAGCCAGAGAATCGAATAGTTTTCAAAAACAGGCAACAACTCCCAAAGCCTGTTCTCTCCTTCCATCATCAGAGAGAGTAAAAGGTTTCTTGTAGATTGGGTAAAGCTGGAGTGGTGGTCAATTTTGTTTTGAAATTCTCAAAAGTTTTCACCAGGTGGTCTGGGCCTTGAGTAGCAATTAATGGTTGCAGGCCCTCCCAGGCCTTGGGTTTAATTGGATATAAACCTCATTCTGGGGAAACACTTTAGGATCTAGGAATCAAACAAATGCTGGTGTGGCAGAAGTAGCTCACCCAGGAATTTCCTGATCCCAACTATTGATTCAGCTATCTCCAACACTTCTAAGGAAACATGGGGAGATTTAGGAGGCTTAACTAGAGAAAATTGGCTTCCCAATTTTACCAACAGGTCCCTTCCCAAAAAGGGGACAGGATAAGAGGAGAGCATAAAGGAAGCAGTCTTCAAACAACAGATCCTCAAGTAGGCAGGGGACTGAGTATGTCTGGAGACATCCCTTAAGTTTCCCCTTCCATGTTCCTGACCTGACTGGTCAAGGGGAGGGTAGAACCAATTGGTTAGAACAGAGAACTTAGCCATAATAATGTGGGTAACCTTACCTTCAGCCTCGATGCTTGCCCAGAGTTCAGTGAGGGATGGAGAAAGTCGGCACTGTCTGGAAGGAGGATTGCTGGGTTAAGTGTGCGGGACACCCAAAGGATTAGGTCAGGAGTATCTAAGAGCAAAACTTATTTGGTGAGCCGCTTGGTGGCCCTTTCCTTCCAGAATGCTCTGTACTGGATGGGGAGTTAGAACTTCCTGTGGCTGACCAAGTGTAAATTTAGAGGCTTCCTCAATTAGAATTGCTGTAGCAGCTACTGCCTGGAGGCAGGCAGGCCGTCCTGCAGCCACCTAGTCTAATTGTTTTGAAAAATAGGCATCTGGCCTGGGGTCAGGTCCTAAGGACTTCGTTAGGACTCCCACAGGGGAAGGAGTCAAGAAGTGACACAAGCCTCCAGATGACCAATATGACACCTTTGAATTCCAGTCAGTTGTGACAGAGACCTAGGTTAGAGAACCATGAATTGCCCTGTCTAGGAGTATGAGAATCTTTGAGATGCAAATGCCTCATCAAATGAGATGATTTAATCAAGATTCTGGGGGAGGCTTCCAGAGCCTGTACCTCAAGGACTCAAGGAGAGCTCCAGGGGGCTCCCAGAGCCCATACCACATCTTAAGGAAGAAGGTCTAATGGAATGTTTGTTTTTGTTTTTTAAAGGAAGAATTGATTATCCTGGACAGCAGTTGATAGGTTTTTCAACTCTCATCACTTATACAATATGACAGTTATATTCTAGTTCACATTGTTTTCTATTTCATGCCATAGGTTTCTGTATCCAACTAGGTTATAATTTTCAGTGCTGCACTGGGTAGACAGCATTCAGAAAGTCCTTGAAGTATTGATATTGCCTTTTTTACCTACTATGGAGATTTCCACTTTTCAACAAGGGAATCAAACCTGAGTTTATTTTCTAGTTTTGCCAAACATTAGGAATGTATGTTATCAGTTTGTTGATTTGGGGTTTTTTGTTTTTTTTTTCTTTTATTTTCAACATGACTCTACTAAAGTAGAAAAATCCCCTAGAATTTAGAATTGCAAGGGACTTTAGAGATCTTCTTGTCCAAGTCCTTCATTTTAAAGATGACTGGTCAGCCTAACTGGAACCAGCCTCTAAACGGTGGGTGGCAGGAGATAAACCTAGCAGGCTAGAGACTGGAGAGTCAGGACACAAACAGAAGTTTAATTTCTTTTGCCTTTTTTTTGGAGGGAGAAGGTAGGGCAATTGAGGTTAAGTGATTTACCCAAGGTCACACAGCTTTTATTTTTTGTGCTACATTCCTGAGGTCAGATTTGAACTCAGATCCTCCTGACTCCAGGGCCGGCGGGTGCTCTATTCACTGCACCACCTAGGCCCCCCCAGAAGTTTAATTTCAAAGTGAGGAAATGTTTGCAATTGCAGGTCTTCCTGAGGAGGAGGGCTTAACATGCTGAGGCAAAGGCCATCCTTTATATACATAAGTGGACTGGACCATGACATAATCACTCTTAGCCATTCACATAGCAGACTTCTTTGTGGAGGGTGCAGGCATTCCTGGATTCTCTGGGAAGTCTCCAAGTTGATTGTGTCACAGACACAGACACAGGAGTACAGTACCTGGTTCATTTCACTTAGCTGTTACAAGGAATGGGGATTATGAACATGTCAAGAGGTGAGATGGATAACAACTCTAGGGTCCCTGGGAAATGGGGGGCAGTAAACACCTGTTGCTGGTCAAAGCATTACACCCACAGTAGAGGGTGAGATCATCCAGAACCCAAAGGATTTGTTATGCCAAACTCAGGCAGGGCCGAGCCCTTAGCTCTAGGAGCTAGGGTGTCTCCAAATATCTTGACACTTCACCAGAAGGTAAAGTTACCTCTCTTAAGGCCACACAGATAGTAATCCCTAGGGTAGGGATTACAACCAAATCCACCTAATCCAAACCCAATGACGTTTTATTTTACCATGTGTATTCCCTGTACGTAGCCTCTAGGAACTTTCTTCTCCCAATCATGAAAAAATTTTCTAGTTTGCATCTGAATTAATGGTCATGAAATTTTCATGTTTTTAATAGAAATAAGTCGCCACATCATTTTCATGGTTCAGAATATTTCTGTCATTGTAGGATTTTCTTCCCTATAGGACAGGAAAACACTGTAACCTATATGGAAGTGTTTTTAGTGCATATGTGGATTTTTTGGTTAAATTTAAGAATTACTGAGGAAGGGAGTAACTACAGGTTTTTATACTCCCGGAAATTTCATTTATAACCCTGTGGTTCAGATACATTCTTGGAGAACAATGTAACTTTCTGAAATCAGATAACTCGCAATAAATTTAAAATGTTCACATTTCAGTTTATATTTTTCTCATCACTTCCATTAGGGAACATACCTAATTTCTCCTAGTTAAAAATAGAAATGGGCTATGGTACAAGTCATTGATGTTTATAGAATATTAGTGATTTTCAAGTTTGCTCTAATACTCATTATTACAATTACTTGTAATTTCAGTCGTTCATTATCGTACAAAAGTTAAGCTGGGCTGTAGCAACTAAATATCACATTGGTTTTACATATATACATGTACACACATATATATATAAACATATCAGTCAGATATTGTTAAATTCAAATCATAGAAAAGAACAAGTAAGCAGTCTGCAACTTACAACTGATATTTACTTGTGAATGGTTGCCCCTGCCTCAGAATCCATATTACCACTGCCATAAAATTTCACATTTAATAAGTGTTAGAACTTAAAGGATACAGCAGTTTAAGTAGCTATGAAAAAGTATTCAGAGAAGCAGATTTCAAAACTTCTAGTGAACAGCCCCTAAAAAATCCTTTCCTATAAGACCTTGGGTTGTTTGACATGTTTTGCTGCCCTATTTCCCACTTTGACTATTCAAAGTTACCCCCTTTTTTAAAAATGAAAATATCTATGTAAAGAATTGAGAAAAATAGGAAATGTTAAGAGGATGTGAAAATTATATTTAACCTGGCAGAATTTTAGTTTAGTGTTAAACTTACTCCAATAAAGGAATAAAAGTACTTTTGTTCCTCTTCCTTATTCCAAACTTTTTCCCTTTCTCCTCTGAATTCCCATAGCTCAGACTAGTTGTTTTATTAGTTTGACAATACAGTTATATTTCAAAATAAAAGTTATGTATTTATGTGCTAGTCCAAAAACCCAAATCACCATTTGTAACATTTCTTTTGTGAAAATGAACCACTTTTGGAAACCCTTTTGAAAACAATAATAGTTAGCACTTATATAACACTCTTAAGAGATACAAAGCAATTTATATAAAACTAAGTTTATTCTCACAGCTGCTACTATTCCATTTTACTGAGGCAAATAGGTTACATGACTTGCCCAAGGTCACACAGCTAGTAAGTATCTGAGACTGGACTTAAAGTCAAGTCTTCCTGATGCCAGATCACTGCCCCATGAACTTCACTGCTGAGCTGCTTCCAACTTTGTACAATTTTGAAAAGTGTCTTTCCTACCATAAAAAATTATGTGTCTTGGGGCGGCCAGGTGGTACAGTGAGTAAGAGATGGGAGACCCGGATCAGTTTCGGCCTCAGATACTTAAGAGATGGGAGACCCGGATCAGTTTCGGCCTCAGATACTTAACACCCACACAAAATAACTGGCCACATAACCTTGAGCAAGTTACTTAACCCCGATTGCTTAAAAAAAAAAATTTACATATCTTAAATTAGCCAAGACCTTTTTTTCCTTGAGTATTGACAAATGTGAAATAAATTACCTTGGGATTTAGTAGGTTCCTCATTCTAAGATAATATACATTTTATTAATATATTTATTTAATATAATATAATATAATAATAATATATTGTATTTTATAAATACCTCATTTTATCCTCACAACAACCCTGTGAGGTGGGTGCTATTACAGATGAGTAAACTGAAACAGGTTAAATGACTTTCTCAGGGTCACACACAGCTAATGTTTGAAAAACAGAAAATCTGAGTTGAGATAAATGCTGATCTCAGACCCAGTCCTCCATCCACTATACTATCAGCTAGAAGTACATCTTTGAAACTTACATGTTGAATTTGTTTTATTTATTATTTATCACATAAACATACACTTCAAAGGAAAAGCAAACTTTGTCATTTCAGGTACAGTCATTCTATTTTTTTAGATATGTGGAAATTCTTATTTTTTTAAATTCAGAATATAAATGTATTTTTGTATGTGGATGTATAATACAAATATTACACTTGGGTTGAAATTATTTTTCTACCTAAAAACTGATGTGTTGTACTAAAGTCATATTATACTGAGACATATTCTATGCTGAGACATTTGGAGATATCCTGGTGCATGATAAATAAGAGTGCTGAGCCTGGAATCAGGAGGATTGGAGTTCAAATCCAGCCTCAAACACTTGCTACGTTTGTCACACACACCCCTCCTGCCTGCAAGTCATTTAGTATCCACCTTGTAGGGTTGTTGTATCAAATAAGATAATATTGGTAAAAAGTGCTTAGCATTCTGCCTGGTACATGGTAGTCACTGCATAAATCTTTATTCCCTTCCCATTTATGAATTGTTTTCAGTTAAAAATTCCTAAAGTTTGCAGGGAGAAATGGAGACCCCAAGATACCAACATGCTGGGTCCTGCCAAATGAATTCAACTCGAGTCTTCTCAGCCAAAGAAAAGTAAAGCTTATTAAAAGTTCGCTTGCATTGGACACAGAGTAAGCCTGTGCTAGATCATTCTATGGTGCTCTCACAGACATGGAGACAACATGGGGTCTTATATACAGAAGATTGTGGGAGGAATCTAGGGGTGGTCTAGAGGAGTTTGGAGAGGGTCTTCAGGAGTCAGATGAGGTCAATGAATGATTAAGAGTGGCAAGTTGCAGAAAGCTACCTGGAGACTACAGACAATGGTGGTCTAGTCCAGTTCAAGGGTGGATTGATATTTTGATAGGCTCAAGGGTGGGAAGTCTAGTAAGAGGTTTGGGCCCAGCCACAAAGTAAGGCTTATTGCCTCATGCAAATGCCTCATCAAAATCAAAATCTTAATCAAAGTTCAAGGGGCTTCCCAGAGCCTGTACCTCAAGGACTCAAGGAGAGCTCCAGGGGGATCTCAGAGCCCATACCTCATCAGTACTATACAACCGATATATGTATGTTAAAACTGATTATCTTCTAAAATAGATATTATATGGTATCATCATTACTATAATTGTTTAATCAAAAGAGAAAAGTCAGTTTGTGATTATTAACATCAAATGTTATCTTCTACAAAGTAAATGTTTTCTGACCTCCATTTGATAATATAAGGAATGATGGTAACCAAAAATACAAGCATTATGCTTCCAGATTATAACAATCAGCTTTCATGTTTGCCAGTTACAATTTACATATATATTTGAAATTTATGGCCACAAACTTCATGCTGCAATAACAGCTATTTTGTACACTTATAGTATAATCTTCACAATATAAAACTCTTGAAAATCTACTTTGTAGATTTAAGTTCCATGGGTCAAAAGGTGTTAAACCATAAGCACCTATTCAGTTAGCTTCTCTTCAAGTATTTATTAAATTCTATATGCCAGGCACTTCTCCAGAAACTGGGAATACAAAGATGAAAAGGAAGCACTTCCTGTGCTAGAAACATACCCATCTCTCATCCCTTAAAAAAAAATCCATACTAGATCTCACCATCCCTACCAACTGTAGTCCTATATCTGTTATCCACCTACCACACAAACTCCCTTGAAAAAAACAATCTATACTTAGTACCTTCAAAACCTCTTCTTCCACTCAGTTCCCTAGGTCAGCCTCCAGAATTCAGTCTAAAAAAAGACAGAGAATTAAGTTGTATGCAGTTTATTTCTCTCAAAGCTGGCCAGCAAGCAAATGAATGCATGGGAGGTTAGGCTGCACAAAGGGGCTGTCACCCCATTTCATCCCTGGACTAAGAAAATATCTTTATACCAGACCACTCCCAGCCTTGGGCTATCTGGACAAAAGAATCTTCTCTACCCAAGCTTGAGTAGAACACAATAGGCTTCCCCACTTTAAATTCCTTGCAAGTTTGGATGGAGTATGGCCAGTATAAGGAGAGTCAGTGCAGTCTCATCAGTAATATCCTTCTGAAGAAAAACTGAACTTAAAAACTTAAAAAACGTTTTTTGGGGTAAGCTCTGAACTTCCCCGAGATATTGGTTATTAATAATCATTTTTCACTTTCCCCCATTTGATTCTGTTGAGACATGTGGCTTCTTCAGTGAATTATATGACCAAGAATTCATCAAGGATTTCTAACTATGGGACTTTTGATGGGAGAAGTTGATCAACACATTGAAAAAAAAACAAAGTGGGCAGTTCCCTTTAGAAAGTAGACCTTACAAATAAAAGACCAAAAAAGTTTTTTTTTATTAAATTGTCCTTTTAAGGGTCAGAAGTATCATCATATAGCTGTCTGGTTCTCAGGACACCATTTGATGAAGTTGTCTGGTCTGGGTGTTGTCTAAGCAGTTTCTGACTGTCTTGTTAGACTCAGGTGACTTGTAGAAACCTTCTTTCTCTGTTAAAAATCTACAAAATTGATCTTAATGTAATTTGTTATAGTCAGGATGAAAGGTTGACCTCGATAGGGGGAGTCTGGGGCATAGTGAAAGGAAATCATACAGCCAAAGCAAACCAAAACCAAAGCTAGGGCAACCAAGAGAAATGGGCAAATAATGTATAACATGTAAGGATCTGGAAAGAAGATTCTCAAGTTGGGGGGGAACCCTTCTCAAAGGCCTGGTTCAGATTCTTGGAGGGAGCCATCTGCCTCAGATGTCATCTTCTTCGGCCTTTATGAAGCTGAAGAGCCAGGAGACCAATAGGTTCAGACCTCCATTGAGGAGTAGGCTGTCTTCAGATGATCCAAGAGTCCATACCCACAAGTTTGCCAACCATGGGAGTAGTCAGAAGAACCTGATGATGGACCTTAGAAGACATATGGGTTGACAATTGAAAGAAAACTCCTTCTATTGATCCTTGGCTCTGAATGTCTGGTCAGCATAACATAGGTCCTTGGTTAAAGGCACATAAAGATGGTTCAATTTCCTAGCCAGGCAGGGCTGGATTCAAACAATGCAATAAAGTTTTTTCTCATAATTCCCATAATTGCATGATTACATTAAGTCAGGTGCAGATCAAACTACTTAAAGGACTCACAATGGACTAGTTTTGAGAAGGGGGATATACATGTCATCAAGATAAGCAAGAAAACTTAAATACAAATCATATACAATCATTATAACCAGTGTTAACTAACATCAAGTCTCCTATTCCAGGAACCCATTCTCGATGTCCATTTAATCATCCCTTTTGTAGTTCCATATATCTCATGTAATCATCTGGTCCCTAGATTTCTTGGACAGTAGGATTTATTCTCAGGACAGCACTAAAGGGAGTTCTGTTTCTCTGGTTCCAAATCTAAAGATTCCTAGATAATTCTGACTTAGTATAATTTAGTACAATCACTTAAATTTGGTTCTCTAATATTGAAACTTGAGAGAATGTCAGTTTATATGCTATTTGCTGTTTCTGTTTCTTACCTAAATCCTGTATCTGATATAAGAATCTAAAAATATGAGGATCCAACCATAAAATGAGTTCTTCTGCCTTTTAAAATTATCAGATAGATACTTTAATAATGGGAAAATAATTTCACTTTCTTTACCATTATCCATACAATTTATGTGTAAAATCCATTTTTGAGAACTTATTACCAAAACATGCTCAAAGCCTGAATTTCCTCCTCTAGACCACCCCTAGATTCTTCCCACAGCTTTCTGTATATAAGACCCCATGTTGTCTCCATGTATGTGAGTGCCATAGAATGACCTAGCACAGGCTTACTCTATGTCCAATACAAGCGAACTTTTAATAAACTTTACTTTTCTTTGTCTGAGAGAAGACTTGAGTCGAATTCATTCAGCAGGACCTGGCATGTTGGTATTTTGGGGTCTCCAGAGCAACCCTAACCCTCTTTATGGGTAACCTCTTCAACTTCATCATCATTTCACCCTTGGACAGAGAAAATATCTCTATAGCAGACTGCTCTCAGCCTTGGGCTTTCAATTAGAGGTTCCCAAAGTTGGTGATGCTGCTCCTGGGGGGCACTGAAACAATGTGAGGGTAGTAGCCTCGGGTGCATTTTGGGACTTGAATAAAAATAAGGGGGAAGTGGAAATAAAGAAGAGAAGAAAATGTTGAAAAAAACATTTGTGTGTTTCATCTGTTGTGTAACAGAGTTAAAGTCATTGTGATTACATTATTTTCCAAAAAAATACACAAAATGCAAGATAAAAGCAATCAGTGGTCAAGTCCAAAGAAAGGTCTTAACAAGCAAGTGTTGGGAGGTAAGCATGTCTGCCATTATCAGGACGTTCAGCATGTATAGGCAGGAATATGTGCCTATAATTACTTGTTGATGATACTATATGGTTACATGATAGCATTGCATCATCAAAATTTCAGTGCAGGGAAAAAACAAATTTACAATAAATTGCTAAATTTAAGATGTCATTTTTTAAAAATTTAATTTTTTTTTAAAATCTCTGAAGGGTTAAAGGAAATAGATTTCCAAGGGGTTACCAAGTAAATTTTTTTAAAGGGGGGGGGGGGGAGTAGGCCAAATAAGTTTGAGAATCTCCCTCTACCAAAGCTGGAATAGAACACAATGGGCTTCCCCTCTTTAGATTAAATTCCTTGCAAGCTTGGGTGGAGTCTGACCAGGATAAGGAGGGTCAATGGAATCTTATTAGCTGTAATGTCCTTCTGAAGAAAAACTGGGCTTAAAGTCAGGACTTTAGAAGAAAGGAGCAGTGGAAGCTCTGAACCTCCCCAAGATATTGATTATTAATAATCATTTTTCACACCTGCAAACAATTCTGAAATTCAAGTAAAACTGCTGTCTCCAAAGTTACAGTATCCTTTGGCCTATTCTCAACATCATACTTCTTGACCTCCCTAGCATTTGATTCCGGTGACCACCCTATCCACCTGGATACTCTCTCCTGGAAGAGGGACATCATAAAATGATGAAGTCTAGGCTAGGGGTGCACGAGACTCCAAAATACCAACATTCCGGGTCCTTCTGAATGAATTCAAAGTCTTCTCTCAGCCAAAGAAAATTAAAGTTTATTAAAACTATGCCATATTGGGTAGACTCTTAAGGAGCCTCATTATCTGTAAGGCTTGTATTGGACAAGCAGACCAGAATAATCTGACACAGAGCAAGTCTGTGCTAGAAAATTCTATGGCACACTCACACCACATGGAGGCAAGATGGGGTCTTATATACAGAAAAGTTGTGGGAGGAATCTAGGGGTGGTCTAGAGGAGGAGTTTGGGGAGGGTCTTCAGAAGGAGTCAGAAGAGGTCAGACTCCAGTAATGAGTTTGGAGAGGGTCTTCAGGAGGAGTCAATGAGGTCAGACTCCAATAAATGACTGATTAAGGGTGGGAAGTTGATATTTTGGAAGAATCAGGGGTGGGAAATTGCTACACAAAGGAGAGCTAAAGATTTGGACAGAACCACAATGAAAGGCCTATGGCCTCAGGCAAATGCCTTGTGTGGGAAGAATCAAGGAGAGCTCAAGGGTGTTCCCAGAGCCTGTACCTCATCATTCCCCCCCAAAGAAATGGGACTCAAATTCCTTTGGGGTAAAGAACGAAGGTCTCAGCTTCTGAAAGTGCTTCTTGCTGGCAAGGAAGGGGTGTAGAGCTGTCCCTGCCTCTCTGGGTCCCGTTCAAGGGAGTCAGACTTCACATTCAAGGGGTCAGACTCCAGAACTTGGATGATGCCAGTTCCAGTGGGCTGGAGAACTTGGATTTAGTCAGAGGTTGGTATAGCCTGAGTGGTCATCTGGAGTTTGATGGCTTGAACCCTGGGGAAGACAAAACTGGCAAGGAGGTTAAGTAAACAAAGACCAAACAGGCACCAAAAATATATATATAGAGAGAGAGAAAGGACAATTTCCTTGGTATAAGACAATTTTCCTGGTTGGAATTAAAGATAACTATGGCAAGGCCAACAGGAAAAGGGCAGGTATAATTTCACCTCTTTTTATCCTTTTGGCTTGAGGGGGCTGGGGCCTTTCTACGCAGTAGCTTGAGGTCCTCCAATGGCTCACAGGTATATTCTGGAGTCTCTGCAGGGGAAGCAAGAGGTGGTACTGGTTTAATACTAGAATTATGAGTCCAATGGGGAGACCTTCCAGTTTTACTGCCATTGGAATGGTGAGTATGACTCAGTAGGGTTCTTCCATTTGATATCTAACTGTTCTCCCTTTTGGGTTTTCCATGACTTTAAGTAGACCCAATATCCAGGTTGTACTGCAGCAGGACACTCCTTTTCATTGCCAAGAGGTTTTAGGAGATACTCATTGGCATCTTCAGTCAGAGCATTCCTGTTCCTAACTGAGTTGCAAATTGGGTAATTAAATGCTGTTCTGCGTCCACCAGGATGTCAGAGGTTAGAAAGGGCCTCCCATACATGAGTTTAAAGGGACTAAGCTTGATATTTTCCCAAGGTATTCAGACTCTGAGCAACCCAATGGAGAGATTCTTAACCCAATCTTCTTGGGTTTCTATGAATAACTTAGTAAGGACCCGCTTAAGGGGATGATTTATTTTCTCTACTTTACCAGAGGATTTTTGGATTCCAAGCTGAGTGGAGGTGGTAATTGATTTTAAGTGTCTTTGCCACTGCCTGGGTAATCTGTGAAATAAAAGCTGTGCCATTGTCACTCTGTAAGGAGCCAGGCAAGCCAAAATGAGGTATGATTTCCTTTAATAGGAACTTTGATACCTCCTGAGCCTTTTCAGTTCTACAAGAAGAAGCTTCTACCCAATTAGTAAAGGTGTCAACAAAAAACAAAAGAAATTTGAAACCCCTACATGGTGGCATATGTGTAAAATCTATCTGCCAGTCTTCACCTGGATAGGTACCCCTTCTCTGAACAGGTTTTAAAAGGGGAGGTTTGACTGCCCCTTCGGGATTCACCTGAGCACAGGTTGGGCAGCCCCAACAGACTTGTCTGATGGTTTCTCCTAGCTTACTGCCAGTAAAAATGGGCTTTATCAGAGAATGGAGGGCATTCTTCCCTAGGTTTGTGGCCTGGTATAAGCCAAAAAAAAAGCTTCCACTGATTTTCCTCTGGGATTAGAAGTTGTCCTGAGGGTATTTGAAACCACCCAGAGGAGGAAAGAGAGTATCTCTTTTCCTTAGCAAGGGTCTGTTCCTGAGGGCTGTACAAAGGTATGAAGGATGAATCAGGGAGCTGGGGGAGTAAAGAGGCCAGTATAGTCAACTGGTGGGCAGCATTCTTTGCTGCAGTGTTTGCCAGGCAATTTCCCCTAGCCTGATCAGTTTCCCTCTTCTAGTGGCCTTTGCAAAAGATAACAGCTAACAGCTACCTCAGAGGGCTTTTGAACAGCTTGGAGGAGATGTGAAATCTCCAGAGCGTGTTTAATAGGGGAATTTTTTGCTGTTAGATACCCCCTTTCTTTCCAAATTGCTCCATAGGCATGTAGAACATGGAAAACATTTTGAGTCAGAAAAATGTTTACTCCTTTATTTTTCCCTAGCTCTAGGGCTCTGTTGAGTGCTATCAATTCTGCCTTTTGCCTGACATCCCAGGGGGCAGGTGTTTTGGCCTCTATGGTTTGGTAGAGGCTGACCACTGAATATCCACATTTCCTGACCCCTTGTTCAATAAAGCTTGAACTATTTGTGTACCAGACTGCTTCCGGGTTCAGGAGAGGAGAATCTTTCAAATCAGCTCTACTGGCATAAACACAGTCCAAGGTCTCCTCACAATCATGAACCAGGACATCTGAGTGGGCACTGTCTGGGAAGAGGGTTCCCTGGTTAAGTGTGCAGCACACCTGAAGGGTTAGGTCAGGGGCATCTAAGAGCAAGGCTTGATATATGGTGAGCCTTCCACTAGCCAGCTACTTAATGGCCCTTTCCTTCCAGGATGTTCTGAACTCAGTGGGGAGTTAGAACTTCTCGGGGCTGACCAAGTATAAGTTTGGAGGCTTCCTCAATTAGAATGGCTTTAGCAGCTACTGCCTGGAGGCATGCGGACCATCCTGCAACCACAGAGTCTAATTGTTTTGAAAAATAGACAAGTGGCCTGGGGTCAGGTCCTAAGGACTGCAGTTAGGACTCCTCTCAGAGCCTGTCCTCTCCTTTCATCCCCATACAGAGTGAAAGGTTTTCCTAGATCAGGTAGGGCTAATGTTAGCGTGTGGTCAGTTAAGCTTTCAGAGTCTCAAAAGCTTTAGTCTGATCAGGACCCCACTCTCGAGGGAATAAGTCAGGACCCTGAGTAGAGGCATAGAGAGACTTAGCAATAAGGCCAAAATTTGGGATCCAGAGCCTACAAAACCTAGCCATACCTAGAAAAATTCGATGTCCTTTTACTCTCAGAGGTTAAAGAGCAAGAGGTAGGAGTTAGTTCATGGCCCAGATACTTTACAGACTGGTGTCCTATCTGGACTTTAATCAAAGAGACTCGATAGCCTAGACTACCCAAGAAATTAAGGGCTTCTGCAGCAGCAGCCAAAGAGGTCTCCCAGGTGGGGCTACAAATAAGGATATCATCCACATACTTGATTAAGCTGCTATCAGTTAATTTCAGGTCCCTTAAATCCCTTCCCAAAGCTTGGCAAAATAAATGTGGGCTATCCTGAAACCCTTGGGACTAGACTGTCCATGTTAGCTGACAAGGACTTGTTTCCCCAGGAAGTATCCATTCAAATACAAAAATAAATTGCAAGTCTGTGTGCAGAGGTATACAGAAAAAGGCATCTTTGAGATCTAGGGTGGAAAACCATTTGGTACCCCCAGGGATATGAGTAAATATTGTATATGGATTAGGTGTATAGGGATGACAGCTTTGTTAACAGCCCTGAGATCATGAACCATCCAGTATTCTCCATTAGGCTTTTTCACAGAAAGAATTGAGGTGTTACAATGGAAATTTGCAAGGGACAAGGATATTATATTTTAGGAATTTTTCACTTAATGGTTGTAGTCCTTCCCAGGCCTTGGCTTGATTGCATATGGATGGCGATGATGGAACACATTAGGATCTCAGAGGTGAACAGTAACTGGGGTGGCATAAGTAGCTCTCCCAGGAATTCCCTGATCCCAGACAATTAACTCAATTGTCTCCCACACTCCTGGGGGAGCATGGCAGGGGTGTCTGGTGAACTGAGGGAAAAGGGAGATGGAAGGTTTAACTAGAGAAAATTGACTCCCTGTAGCAGCAAGCACCCCAAGCAGTCCTCAGGGTTTGCTGCCCATACAGGTTCTTGGATCTGCTTTGTTAAAGGAAAGCAACTTAAAATGGGTTAACAAGCTTACTTTAATCAGTCAGACATATATCGTTTACCTTGTTCAGGGGAAAAGGTCAGCACCCCGAACTTCAAAGTATACAGGCAGAATTATCAAGACAGAAACAGATCAAGTAGACAGATTTCCAAACTGTCCAACCATTACATCCATACCCAGTCAACATCTGGGTTTTTCAAAGCCGGGGGGACCCTGGACAACAGCTTCCCAGAAAACAGAACAAATCACAGAACACTTCTCAAAGTGAGCCCCCAAAACAAAGCTACACATCAGGGCTTATATAGCCTTCTCCTGGCTCAGAGAATGTAACAACCTTTTGGACCCACTGGCCAATCAAAAAGTATCTACTGAAAAACAAGCCTCCCACCCCAGGCTTCAGGTGCACTTTAGCCTAGGGGCAGGGAAGATCTTCCAAATTTGCATTCCCATTACATTCCCCAGTTTCACCATCAAGTCCCTTCCCAACAAGGGGGCAAGGCAAGAGGAAATAAAAAGGAAGGAGTGTTCAAACAACAGATCCTCAAATAGGCAGGGGAGGGTGTATGTCTGGTAACATCCCTTAGTTTTCCCTTGAATGCCAATGACCTTACAAGTCTAGGGCTGAGTAGGGCTAGAATAACTAATTAAAATAGAGAAGGTAGCCCCTGTATGGATCAGAAATCAGGTAACCTTACCTTTGACCTCTATGCTTGCCCAGGGCTGCACAAGGGAAATGGAGAAGATGGGAGCACTGCCAAGCCCCAGGCTTCCCCATCATTCCAAATCTTAAGAAGACTGGAGGACAGGGTACTAGGAGATGGCTCTGCCACTTTTACCTCGGTGACCATCCTTCCTCCAATGTTCCTCCTGGTCAGATGTCAGTTCCTGTCCAGGGCTGTCGTGGGTTGGGCGGCCGTGGGGGGGGGGGGGGGGGGGCACCTTGGAAGGGCACTCCTTGGACCAGTGACCCTCCTTGTGGCATAGAAAGCAGGTTTTCCCCCTGCCCAAGAGACTGGACTTCCTCCAAGGGAGATCCCTGGAGGGGCTTTTCCTGGCCATGGTAGCAGCCAAGAATCATGCATGTTCTCTGTCTCTGGTTTGTTCCCTGCGTTCTTTCTCCTCTGCTGCAACCAGGTTTCTGTTATTAAAGACTCCAAAGGCCATCTCCAGTAATTGGGCCTGAGGTGTTTGGGGTCCCATTGCCAATTTCTGTAGTTTCCTCCTAATATCTGGGACAGATTGACTGATGAAAAACATGTTAAGGATTTCGGCCCCTTCTATAGAGTCAGGATCTAAATTTGTATACCTTTTAATAGTTTCTACCAGTCGATCTTGAAAAACAGCAGGGTTTTCCCTTTCTCTCTGAGTAAATTTCCTAATCTTCAGATAATTTACTTGCTTTTAAAATCCAGTTCTTAGGCCTTCTAACAGGCCCATATGGTCTCTTTTTCCCCTATCCTCACACTTTTGGTGATCCCATCCTGGGTCACTAGTGGGACCAGCAGCTGTTCCTGGGGGGTATTTTGTGGGGTCATTGCTAGCTAAATGATCCCCAATTTTTGGGCTCGTTCCCAGATTCTCCTCTTCTCCTCAGTGGAACAACAGGTAGAGAAGAGGATATGCAAATCAATCTAAGAAAGCTTGTAGGGATATGTCTCTGAAGCCCTCGGTAAACATTGTTAGATCTTTGGAGAATCTCCCCAGTTTTCCTTTAACTTGATTGAGATCCGAATTGGAGAATGGGACATGCACTCTAGTTGTCCCACCTGACTACAAGAACACTTCCCTTTGGGGAAAAAGCCCTGAAGGCACTGTGAGGGCAGGGGCTTAGGAAGGGAGATAGGAAGTCCCACTCTCTGTGAGGGAGTGACTCGGGAGTGCTAGCTGAACTGGAACAGACTACAAGACTGGGGGATCCAGCTGGCAAGGTTTCCCCTTCAGCCAGCACATGAGGAAGGGAAAGAAGAGGAGATACCCCTAAGACTGCCTGGGGGGTAGGGCCTGAGTCCTGAGTGGGTGTGACCTCAGGGGGAGGGGCCGCAGAGGGAGGCACCTCAGCAAGACCAGTGGCTGCGACCTGAGCAGGGGTCCCTGAGTGGGGAGGGGCAATGGTGGGAGATGCAGGGTAGAAGATGTGAATGGTGTAGGAAGCAAGAAACATGGGGTGTTGGGATAGAGGAAAAGGGAAGAGAAACCAAGAGGAAAAGGGTTGGAGAGCATCAGGAGAGGCTGGGGGAGCTGCTTCTGCGAGACCCGTGACTGGGACCTGAGCAGGAGTTGCCAAGGGTGGAGGGGCTGGGGCCAAAGCCCTGGGTGCCATAGGAAGGGGGTAATTTAATTGGCTCCTGTTGCCCCCTCTGTGAAAGGACTCTAGCTTCAAGCATCTCACAATCTTTCCTGAGAATTTAGTTCCAAGAGAGTTCAACAAAGGCCATTATATAGGCCACTTCTATCTATCTTCCCTGTCTGTGACAGTATAATTCTAACTGCAAGAAAGTATTATCTTTTAAAGTCCCCAAAACAGGCCACAATTTGTGTTCCTCTAGGTGATACTGAGGCCAAAAAGTGTTGCAAAAGAACACCAACTTTTTCTTTGAGTTCTTTAGAGAAACTAAATTTTCCCCAATATTGTAAAAAGCAACACAAAGGTGAACTTTTGGGAGCTAAAAAAGGAATGAACCAATACAGGCATAGGGACTGGATGTCCTTTCCTCCATAAAGGAAGATTTGGGAGTAAGCCTCGAAAAACAAACAAAACAAAATAAGATAAAAAAAAAATAGATACCTGAAATTTTCCCAGTTCTCTAGCACCAAGAGAAGTGAAAGAATCTGGCTTATGCTTCTGGATGGGGCATTTGTCCTTGTCCACGATTCTTCAGAAGCTTAATTCAGGTCTATATCTTCCAATATAACCAAACTGGACTGCGAACCTCAGAGTGTCAGGCTAAGTATAAGACAGCCTCCTAGCTAAATGACCTAATGGAACCCAAGAAGTCAGCCCTCCCCCCCACAAAAAAAAAGAACTCCAAGGTACTTGGAGAGCAAGGAAGGAATAAGGAAAGAGAGAGGCTAACCTTCCTTCCAGTTCTAGTTGGAGAAGAACTTGAGGTTAGCAGTGTTTCCCAGTATCAGGGAACCATAAAAATGATGAGATATAGGGTTAGGGGTGCTCAAGACCCAAAATACCAACATGCCAGGTCCTTAAGGAGCCTCGGTATCTGTGACTCTTGCACTGGACAAGCAGGGCAGAATAATCTGACACAGAGTGAGTCTGGGATAGATCATTCTCCAGCATTCTCTCTCATGGAGGCAAGATGGGGTCTTATATACAGAAAGGTTGTGGAAGGAATCAAGGGGTGGTTTAGAGGAGGAGTTTGGGGAGGGTCTTCAGGAGGAGTCAAAATCTTACCCCTAGTGGGCCATCTTCCAGAACATCTGGAAAGGGGTTATATTGCTGACCACCTGCTTTTGACTGGGACTTCCCCATGGACTTTCCCAAGGCTCACCAGTTCTTGCCAAGGGGTAGAGGCTCACTAGTTCCTGTTCTCTTTTGAGAACTCACCGATCTTTCTCCATTATGGGAGGGGAGGCTGACTAGATCTTGTTGAGGGTTCACTAGTTCTTGCTTTCTATAGAAAGCTCACCAATCTTGCCTTCTCACCTCACTAAGCTCAGCCTTGTTTCCCCTCCTGGTCACCCATGGACTCACTAGTTCTTGCCCCTATTATAGGGGCTCACTGATGTTGTCTTACTTGGGTCTGTGTGCACAGAACTTATGTGACCCACTGAAATTCTTCAGTGGGTAGTGATTGTTGTGCCCTTTCCATAATTTCTGCTTTCAGGTAGCTGTCCATCTTTGGGTCCATTCCTTAAAAGCATAAAGAAAGGGGTGGCTAGGTAGCGTAATGAATAGAGCACTGGCCCTGGAGTCAGGAGGACCTGAGTTCAAATCCAACATCAGACACTTAACACTTAACTAGTGACGTTGGGCAACTCCCAATTGCCCTCCAAAAAAGCAAAAAAAAGCATAAGGAAAGTCCCAGCCCGTTCCCTGGACTACTGCCAAATGGCCAGAGGGTACCAGTCCTAAGACTGGCTGGGAGGCCCTTCCCCAAATAAGGGGGATCCTGGACGAGTACCCCAAAACTGTGTGGGACAGTAACCACTATCAAAAAATCAAAAAGACTCATTTACCTGAAAGCAAAAATGAGTTTATTGCTTTCTCATGAGAAAGTGTAGCCTGCCTTGTCACTCTAATGGTGCCAGCCAGGGAAGTACAAATTGATTCTGGAAAGCAAGGTCCTTTTACACTCTAATGGAACTGCCCCACCCCCCCAACTCTCTTCCCTTCATCCCATTGACTTCAGGGGGGCACAATCTATGCATGTGAATCTTCCCCAGCAAAAAAGAACAAAGGACAAGAAAAGGTGGGAGTTTGCAAGCAGGTAGTTTTGCAAGAGTTTATAAGAGTGCACAGTGTAGGTTGTGCTGCAAAGTGTGACTAACTACAGATGTTATTCTGTAAGAGAGTAAACTGTGTTTCAATAATACAAAAACTATTAACCCTTCTGAGGAGGCTTTACTTCTGAGAAATCATCCCTCACACTTTCATCTCTAAAGAATAAGAATAAAGGAATTTTCTAGGATAGACTCAATCTGTGTCAGATTATTTTGGCCTGCTTGTCCAATGCAAGGGTCACAGATACCGAGGCTCCTTAAGAGTCTACCCAATATGGTGAATCTCTAATAAACTTTGCTTTTCTTTGGCTGAGAGAAGACTTGAGTCAAATTCATTCAGCAGGACCTGGGGTGTGGTATTTTGGGATCTCAAACACCCCTAACCCCTGACCTCATCATGTTGGTATATAAATGTATGGGCATGGGTGGTCTGAGTGAAAAAGGTGGGGTGGAGCCCTAGCAAGCCATATGCCCTCAGGCCCATGTGCTCTTTAGCCACTCCCTCCCCCACCCTATGGACATTTTGAAGAGTCCTCTTGCTTAGAGGCTGGAAAATTGTAGCTGGATTTGATAACCAACAGACCAAATTAAAGTTAGATGAGATTACGTCTATCCACCTTTCAGGATGCATCTATAAGAGGGTTTTATTGAATGTAAAGATATTGGTAAAAATTGATTGTTAAGCTCCCAAGGTTTCTGCTTGGAAGGAGAGTTGGCCACATCTTTTTAGGTCTTTTTGGTATGGGCCAAACCCTTTAGCTAATGTGATTAAAATTTTTTGCAAATGTCTCAGAAGAATAGGGGTGAGGAATTAATGCCTGGGGCAGTTTTGTTTGGGGTCTCAGAGAGGAGACAGGATTTTAGCTTTTTAAAGAGGTTATACAGAACAGGTTTTTGTTGTTGTTTTTTTTAAGATATTTGGGTGTAGGGGCAGCCCTGTAACCTTGAGCAAGTTACTTAACCGCAATTGCTTAGGGGCAGCCAGGTAGCACAGCGAGTAAGAGCACCAGCCCCAGTGTTGGGAAGACCTGGGGATCAAATCCGGGCTCAGATACTTAGCACCACATCCAGAAGTAACTGGCTGTGTAACCTTGAGCAAGTTACTTAACCCCAATTGCTTAAAAAAAAAAGATATTTGGGTGTAAATGTAATAATGCTACTGATATTTACTATGATAGCAGATTGTCCATCAGAAATCTGGGCTATTATGAAAATGTATACAGTGGTTTAAAGTTAATCTTTATTTTCTGTGCTAGGTGATTTGGAAATGCATCCACCTAAATAGATAATGGGGTGTTTAACTTATAACATAAAACTTTTTATGAACTCTTTACAAAAGTTGCTGTGCTGCTGGATTCTTATTTCACAGATGAGAATCCTGGGTAAAAGATGAGTTGTGATTTTTACATCAAATTAGTTTTAAGAAATCCCAGTGTATAGGGGCGGCTAGGTGGCACAGTGAGTAAGAGTGCCCCCTGAGTCAGGAGGATCAGTTCTGGCCTCAGATACTTAACACCTACACCAAAAAAAAAAAAAAAAACTGGCCATGTAACCTTGCGCAAGTTACTTAACCCCAATTGCTTTAAAAAAAAAAAAGAAAAAGAAATCCCAGTGTTTGAAGGTTATTTTTTTTCTTTAAGAAAGGAGTTTTTTGTCTTTTGTTTTTTAAGGTCAAGAATTCCACCATTTAATTAAAAATGCATTCAATGACATGTCTGGAAAATTACTGCTTTATATTTGCTAGACTTATAGATGCATAAACTGACTCAGTTTAGCTAACATAAGAGGAGGACTTTGAAATTGTTACCAGGGATTTGTTATATGGTTTTTTGTATTTTTTTTTTCCCAAATGCTTTATTAACTTCTGATTTACATCATTCATTTCCGCCAGATTTTGAGTTACAAATTTTCTCCCCATTTATTCCCCTACCTACCGCCCCAAAATAGCAGTCCTACAGGATATCCCTTCCTCCAATCTACTCTCTCCCATATCTCTTTTGATGTTTCCAGTGGATCTCTATGCCCCAGTGCCTGTATATCTTATTTCCCGATTACATGTAAAATAGTATTAATAATAGTATGTGTATGTGTGTGTGTGTGTATTTGAGTATTTGATTTTAAAACTTTGAATTCCAGATTCATTCCCTTCCTCCCTTGTCTCCCACCCTTACTGGGAAGATAAGCAGTTCAGTATAGGTTGTACATGTGTGGCTAATGCAAAACAATAACATAGTAGATATATTGTAAAAGAGTGACTATATTTCCCTCCCTCCTATCCCACCTCCCACTTGTTCTATTCTCTATTTTGATCCTGTCCCTTTTCAAAAGTGGGTGCTCCCAACTTCCCTCCTCCCCAACATGCCTTGCCTTCCATCATCCCCCCTCTCATCCCCTTCCCCCTACTCTCCTGTAGGGTGAAATACCCTATTTAGTGTGTATTTCATTCCCTCCCCGAGCCAAATTCAGTGAGAATAAAGTTGACCCATTCCCTTTTGCCTTCCTATTCTTCCCCTCCATTGTAACCATTTTCCTTTGCCTCTTCTATATGAGATAGTTTACCCCATTATGTCTCTCCCCATCTCCTCTCATTATATCCCTCTCTCACCTCTTAATTTCACATTTTAAGTATCATCCCTTCCTGTTAAATTGGTCCTGTGCCCTCTATCTATGTATACCTGTAAACATATATATATACACATTCACATATGTATTCATATGCCCATATACCCTCATATATATATATTTATATTCCCTTCAACTACTGAGAAAAGTTTCATAAGTTACAATTATTGGTTTTCCATGTAGGAATGTTAATAGTTCAACTTTGATAAGTTCCTTATGATTTCTTTTCCCTGTTTACCTTCTCATGCTTCTCTTGCTTCTTGTATCTGAATGTCAAATTTTCTATTCAACTCTGGTTTTTTCAGCAAGAATGCTTGAAAGTCCTCTATTCCACTGAATGACCATATTTTCCCCTGAAATATGATACTCAATTTTGCTGGGTAGGTGACTCTTGGTTTTAATCCCAGCTCCTTTGACCTCCAGAATATCATATTCCAAGCCCTTCGATCCCTCAGTGTAGAAGCTGCCAGATCCTGGGTTATCATGATTGTGTTTCCACAATATTCAAATTGTTTCTTCCTGGCTGCTTGTAATATTCTTTCCTTAGTCTGGGAATTCTGGAACCTGGCTATAATATTCCTTTTTGAGATTTTTTTCAGGAGTTGATCGGTGGATTCTTTCAACCTCTATTTTGCCCTCTGGTTCTAAAACATAAGGGCAGGTTTCCTTGAGAACTTCCTGGAGGATGATTTCTAGGTTCTTACTTTGATCATGGCTTTCAGGTAGTCCAATAATTTTTAAATTATCTCTCCTGGATCTATTTTCCAGGTCAGTGGTTTTTCCCATGAGATATTTCACATTGCCTTCTATTCCTTCATTTGTTTGGATCTGTTTAACAGCATCTTGATTTCTCATCAAGTCATTAGCTTCCATTTGCTCCAGTCTAATTCTGAAGCAATGATTCTCGTCATTGAGCTTTTGAGATTCTTTTCCCATCTGGCAAATTGGGCTTTTTAAGGCATTCTTCTCATTTCCTTTTTGAGCCTCTTTTGCCATTTGAGTCAGTCTGTTTTTTAAGGTATTATTTTCCTCAGTCAGGCTATTGACTCTCATTTCATAATTTTCTTGCATTGTTCTCATTTCTCTTCCCAATTTCACTTCTCTTATCTGCTTCTTAAGGTCCTCTATGGCCTGTAACCAGCTTGTATTCTCCTTTGAAGCTTTTGGTGCAGAAGTTCTGACTTCACTGTCTTCCTCCTGTTCCATGCTTTGCTCCTTTTTGTCCCCAAAATAGGACTCTAATGTTGGAATCTTCTGTCTGCTTTGTTTCCTTTGCCTGGTCATGTCGCCTCTCAGTCACTTGACCCCTGGGCTTTTTGCCACAGTAGGACTCTGCCACCAGACAGGGGAGCTTTCATCCCAAATGCTGGGGTTTTCTCAGCTGCCGGAAGTATTAGATGGGTGCCCTCTCTGAGGTCTCCACACACTCTGGCAAGCTGGACACATACCCCAGAACCTCGACCCTAGACTGCAATCCAGATCCAAGCAGGTTAAACCAAGAGCGATTATCCCTCAGACTGGTGCTTGGTCCCCCTACACTCTGCAGGCCAGGAGCTAAAGCTGCCACATGGCACTGTCTGGCTGTGCTGGGGTCTCAGCAGCTTCTCGCCCTGGGGGGCAAAAGCCATGCACTTCCACTTACTGGGTCCCAAAGTCTAGACTGCACTCTCACTTTGTCCTTCTCATTTATGTGTTGACAAATCCGGAAACGGCCACAGGTGCTGCTGATCTGGAGTCCCTCTGGCTGGTGGCTGGTCAGGCCTGCCCTGGGGCTAAAGCCTCGGATGAGGCTGGGCTCACCTCCCAGAGCCCTGCGCTGGTCAATTCCTGCTAGCCTGCCAGCCTGATAGGGAAGTTAGGTTCTCTGTGTCATTTTGTGGGTTCTGCAGCTCCAAAGTTTGTTTAGAGTCCCCTTTTACATGGATTGGGGAAGGAGGAAGCCAGAGCAGCGGGCAGGTCCTGCTTCTACTCCGCCATCTTCAAGAAAGGAGTTTTTGAGGGGTGGCCAGGTGGCTCAGCAAGGAAGAGCACCGGCCCCAGTGTCAGGATGACCTGGGGATCAAGTCCGGGATCAGATACTTAGCACCACACCCAGAAATAACTGGCAGTGTAAGGTTGACCCATTCCATTTCACCTTCCTGCTTTTCCCCTCCACTGTAACAGTTTTCTATTGCCTCTTTTATGTGAGATAATTTACCCTATTCTATCTCTCCCTTTCTCCTCTCATTATATTCCTCTCACCTCTTAATTTTATTTTATAGATATCATCCCTTCATATTCAACTCTTCCTGTGCCCTGTCTGTGTGTACATGTATGCACTATATACACATTCACATATATATTTATACTCACATATACCCTCCTATACATACATATATGTATGTATACATATATATTTCATATGTGCGTGTATGTATGTATTTCCTTCAACTATCCTCATGCTGAGAAGTCTCATGAGTTACAATTATTGTTTTTCCATGTAGGAATGTAAACAGTTCAACTTTAATAATTTCCTTGTGATTTATTTTTCTTGTTTACCTTCTCATGCTTCTCTTGCTTCTTGCATTTGAAAGTTTTTTTCATCAAGAATGCTTGAAAAACCTCTATTTTTTTGAATGACCATATTTTCCCCTGAATCATTATACTCAGTTTTGCTGTGTAGATGATTCTTGGTTTTAATCCTTGCTCCTTTGACTTCCGGAATATCATTCCAATCCCTTCAATTCCCTTAATGTAGAAGCTGCTAGGTCTTGTGTTATCCTGATTTGTGTTTCCACAATACTCAAATTGTTTCTTCCTGACTGCTTGCAGTATTTTCACCTTGACCTGGGAACTCTGGAATTTGACTATAATATTCTTAGGATTTTTCTTTTTTGGGATCTTTTTCTTTTTTCTTTTTTTCAGTTCAATAAGTATTTATTGAACACACACTAGCATATTGAGAAAAGAGATACACACACATATATGTATACATACATACATACATATATAATAGGAGGGTTTATGTGTGTATAAATATATGTGTGTATATTTATGTGTACATGTACACTCAGATAGAGGGCATAGGATGAGTTAAATGATATCAGATGATATCAGATACACAGAGGCAGTTTCTTCCTCTTCCATCTTTAGCTAACTGGAGCCTTAGTGAATAAATTTTAAGGTCTTCATGAAGGACTACAATCCTTCCTTGACAATCTCTCATTCCTTAACCATATGCATTCTGGTTTTAAAATAGTAAAACAGTACTTTGTGGGGTGGAGTCAAGAAGGAAGAGTAGAAACAGGACTTCCTAAAGGCTCCTGCTCCTACCTCCTCCAATTCATGTAAAAAATGACTCTAAACAAACTTTGGAGCTACAGAACCCACAAAATGACACAGAGAAACTAACCTCCCATTGAGGACAGCCCTGCAGGCCAGCAGGAAGGGGGCAAAGCCCAGCCCTGCACGAGCCAGAGGTTTTAACCTCAGGGTGGCTACCACCAGCCACCAGCTGGAAGAACTTCAGATCACCACCAGCAGCTGTGGCAGTTTCCAGAATTATCAACCCATAGATGCTAAGGACAATGTGAGAGGTCAGTGCAGTGTGGAGTTTGGGACCTGAAAGTTTGGGAGTGTGGTCTGGCCTTTGCCCCTGCAGCGAGAAGTGGCTGAGAGTTGGCAGCCATCCAATCACTGCCACATGGCTGCTTCAGAGCTCCAGGCCTGCAGATTGTAGCAGGACCAAGCAACCAGTCTGAGGGGTAATCACTCTTGCTTTAACCTGCTTGGATATGGATTACTGTCTGGGGTAGAGGTCCTGGGATGTGTGAACAGTGTGCCAGAGCTTGTGGAGGCTTCAGAGAGGGCAGCCAACTGCTCCAGCAGCTGAGAAAACCCCAGTGATTGGGACAAAGCTCCCCTCTCTGGTAGCAGAGTTCTACTGTGAAAAAAAGCTCAAAAAGTCAAGTAATTGTGTGGCAACATGAGCAAGCGAGGGAAGCAAGTCAAGCACAGCAGTCTGACCTTGGATTCCTTTTTTGGGGACAAAAAGAATCGGGGCATGGAACAGGAGGAAGACAACAAAGTCAGAACTTCTGCACCAAAATATGAACTGGTTACAGGCTTATTAAGAAGGATTTAGGATTTGGAAAACCAAATAAGAAAAGTGGAGAAAAATTTGGGAAGAGAAATGAAAATGATGCAAGAAAATCATGAAAAGAGAATCAACAACTGGGCTGAAGAAAATAATACCTTAAATGGCAAAAGAGGCTCAAAAAGCCAATGAGGAGAAGAATGCCTTAAAAAGCCAAATTTGACAGATGGAAAAAGAATCTCAAAAGCTCACTGAAGAGAATCATTCCTTAAGATTTGATTGGAGCAAATGGTAGGTAGTGACTTTATGAGAAATCAAGATACTATTAAACAGATCCAAACAAATGAAAAAAATATAAGGTAGTGTGAAATATCTCATTGAAAAAACCACTGACCTGGAAAATAGATCCAGGAGAGATCATTTAAAAATTTTTAGACTACCTGAAAGCCATGATCAAAGTAAGAACCTAGAAATCATCTTTCAATAAATTCTTAAGGAAAATTGCCCTGATGTTTTAGAACCAGAGGGTAAAATAGAAGTTGAGAGAATCCACCAATCACTTCCTGAAACAGATCCCAAAAAGAAAACTCCTAGGAATATGATAGCCAGGTTCTGGAGTTCCCAGATCAAGGAGAAAATATTACAAGCATCCAGGAAGAAACAATTTGAATATGGTGGAAACACAATGAAGATAACACAGGATCTGGCAGCTTCTACACTGAGGGATTGAAGGGCTTGGAATATGATATTCTAGAGGTCAAAGAGCTGGAATTAAAAGCAAGGATCACCTACCCAGCAAACTGTATCATGTTTCATGGGGAAATGTGGTCATTCAATGGAATAGAGGACTTTCAAGCATTCTTGATGAAAAAAACCAGTTGAACAGAAAATTTGGCATTCAGATACGAGAAGCAAGAGAAGCATAAGAAGGTAAACAGGGAAAAGAAATCATAAGGAACTTATCAAAGTTGAACTATTAACATTCCTACATGGAAAAACAATAATTGTAACTCATGAAAGTTTTCTCGGTATTAGAATAGTTGAAGGGAATAGAAATGTGTGTGTGTATATATATGTATGTATGTATGTATATATATATACATGCATATATATGACTATATAGGAGGGTATATGGGCATATGAATACACATGTGAGTATGTATGTATATGTGTACAGGTATACATAGAGGGTACAGGACCAGTTGAATAGAAAGGGATGATACTTAAAAGATGAAATTCAGAGGTGAGAGAGGAATATAATGAGAGGAGATGGGGAGAGATAGAATGGGGTAAATTATCTCATATAGAAGAGGCAAGGGAAAATAGTTACAATGGAGGGGAAGAACAGCAAGGCAAAAGGGAATGAATCAACCTTCTCAATTAATTTGGCTTAGGTTGGGAATGACATACATGCTAAATAGGGTATTTCATCCTATAGGAGAGTAGCGGGGAAGGGGATGAGAGCAGGAATGATGGAAGGGAGGGCAGGTGGGGGGAGAGGGAAATTGGAAACACCCACTTTTGAAAAGGGACAGGATCAAAGTAGAGAATAGAACAAGAGGGGGGTGGGATAGGATGGAGGGAAATATAGTCAGTATTCTACAATATATCCACTATGGAAATGTTTTGCATAGCTATACATGTACAACCTATATTGAATTGCTTATCTTCCCAGTAAGGGTAGGTTATGAGGGAGGTAGGGAAGGAATCTGATATTCAAAGGTTTCAAATCAAATGTTTAAATATATATATATATATATATATATATTGGGGTGGTAATGTGGCACAGTGAGTAAAAGCGCTGGCCCTGGAGTCAGGAGGACCCAAGTTTTGGTTCTGGCCTCAGACACTTAACACCCACACCAAAAAAAAAACTAGCCATGTAACCTTGGGCAAGTTACATTAACCCCAATTGCCCTCCAAAAGGTAATATATAGATATATTATTATTATTAATATTTTACATGTAACTGGGAAATAAGTTATACAGGCACTAGGGCATAGAGATCCACCGTGCCCTACTGGAAAGTCGGAGGGGGAATGGGGGTAGACATGGGAGAGAGCAAATTGCGGGAGGGGATATTCAGTGGGATCACTGTTATGGGATGGTGGGTAGGGGGAAAATGGGGAGAAAATTCGTAACTCAAAATCTTGTGAAAATGTATGATGTAAACTAAAAAATAAAAAAAGTGTTAGAAAAAAGAAATTCGTTTTTCATCTGACCAATTTGACTTTTTAAAGCATTCTTCTCCTCATTGGCTTTTTGGGCCTCTTTTGCCGTTTGAATTAGTCTGTTTTTTTAAGGTGTTATTTTCTTCATTATTTTTTGTGTCTCTGTTAGCAGGATGTTGACTTGCTTTTCATGATTTTCTTGCATCATTTTCATTTCTCTTCCCAATTTTTCCTCCACCTCTCTTGATTTTCAAAATCCATCTTGAACTCCTCCATGACCTACAACCAATTCATATTTTTCTTGGAAACTTTTGATGCAGGAGTTTTCACTTTGTTGTCTCCTTCTGGTTCTATGTTTTGATCCTTTTTGTCCCTTAAAAAGGATTCTATGGGTTGATAGCACTTCCTCTGGTTGTTCATCTTGCCAGTCAATTACTTGATTTTTGAGCTCTTTGCCATGGTAGAACTTGCTTCCAGAGTGGAGAGAGATATGTCCCAAATCGCTGGGGTTTTCACAGTTGTTGTCAGAGCTGTTGTCCAAGCTATGAGAAGGGTGCCCTCTCTACAGCCACCACAAGCTCTGGCACACTTTCCTCATACCCCAGGACCACCACCCAAGACTGTGATCCAGATCCAAGCAGGTGAAAGTAAGAGTGATTACCCTCTGAATGGTCGTTTCCTCCCCCTACAATCTGTAGGCCAGGAGCTCCAGAAGTAGCCATGGGGCAGCAGCTGTAGCCACTGTGCCTCTGCCACCTGTCACCATGGGGGCAGGGGCTGGACTGGGCTCTTTTCTTTCACCCAGTTCCAACAGAGTTCCCCACTGATCTTTTACTTTCTCTTTGGTGTTTATGGGTTGAGAAGTCTGGAAACTGCCACAGCTAGTGGTGATTCACTTTCCTGAAGTATGCTCTGGCTGGTCTGGGCCATGGATTGGGATGCCCCACATCTGGGCTGTGCAGCTCATGCAGGACTGCGCTTATGCTCGGCTCCCAGTCTGGTGTGATAGACCCTTCCTGTCTGCCTGCCAGGCTTCCTTCAGCAGGTGATTTGTTTCTCTCTGTCACTTTGTGGGTTCTGTAGCTTTAAAATTTGTTTAGAGTCATTTTTTACAGGTTTTGGAGCTGGTTGGAGCAGAGGCATAACCAAGTTCCTACTTTTACCCTTCTATCTTGGCTCTGCCCTCCACAAAACTACTTTCTTGGGACTAGGAGAGCCTTGCTCTTCTAGTTAGATTCTGTTAAATATCTTAGAATATTGTACATGAGCCCACAGCACGGCGGGGTCTTCATTTCTCACCAGGTTGCACTATTCCAAGACATATCTGACTTCCCTTTCCACCCTTTTTATTTTTGTGTGTTGTCTTATTCCATTGTAAACTCCTTGAGGGCTAAGATTGTCTCTTTTCCTATTGGTAGCCCTAGGCACTTAATAAATATTTATTGATTATGGTGACATTACCAGGTAAAAACTATGAGTATGGGTATGAGCAAGAAGGGCAGAGCTCTAGTTGGGGAGAAAATGACCATGTACCCACTGGACATATGTAATGTAATGCCAAGCAAAGGCAACTTCCCAAGGTTCAAAATACCAGCATAGGTGTTCTCCATTTTATTCAGTGACAAAGTAAGAACAGAGAGGGTCAAAATATGACATCATTCAAAATACAGCATTTACTAAGTGTGATTAAATAATCTCCAAGTACTACCCCACCCCAGGACCTTCCATTCATTCAATCAATTACAAAGTCCCTGTTCTAAATACTACTCCACCCCTAGGCTGTACCTTCATTTAGTCCACCACAAAGCCCCTCTTCTCAAATGGAGATTAGTTTCCAATCTAAGTAAAGTACATTCATTTGTTCAACCATAGAACACAAAAAGGTCAAAAGTTCCCCACCCCTGGATCACAATTGAATCTACCCCAGAGTTACATCAAGTTTAAGCACAGCACTTAATACCCAAATGGAGGTCTTTTCTTCATCTTGACAGGAGGAAAGTTCTCAGCAATCTTAGTTCCTGGGGAGACAAGGCTTAGCAAGGCCACAAGATACATTGCCAGTCTCTTCATTAATTCATCCTCTGTCTGCAGAACAGTCCTAGAACCCCTGAAAACATTAGCAAAACCCTCTCCCAGGATTTCTGTAAACATACAACAAGAAAATCCTTCTTCAGGGCTTCTGAACCAACAGAAAGGTTCCCAGACCCCTGCAACAACAGCACTGTCCTTCACCAGTGGACAGTATTCACTCTCTGTCTGTAGGACAGTCTCAGTAGCTCTGAACCAACAAAAAGGTTCCCAGACCCCTGCAACAACAGCACTGTCCTTCACCAGTGGACAGTATTCACTCTCTGTCTGCAGGACAGTCTCAGGGCTTCTTAACCAAAAGCCAGGTTCCAGGACTTCTTCAACAACAGGACTGTCTTTCACCAATGGACAAATCTGGCAAAACAACATCAAAACAGACAGACAAAGTACCAGCAAAACAGCCATGTCTCCTCAGTCCTTGGCAGCTCTGGGGGCAGGTCTCAAAAGTCCAGGGCGATTCAAAGTGACCCTCAGCAATCCTCTCAGTCTCTCTCTCTCTGCCTCCACGAGGGTGCTGCTTCCAAAAAGTTCTTCTGCCTCTCTCTTGTCTCTCCAAATCTACGTCACCAGCTCCTCCCAGTTCAAGACTTTCTTTTCACATCAACAAGTCCATCCCACAGGTGGGATTAACAAGCTCTGGGTTTTAACACAATCAATTTGAAAACCAAGCCAATACAGGGGGATCTTTATATTCTGTTACTATCACAACATAGTATATTGAACCCTGAGTCTAGAGCATGAGGGTGATTACCAAGCCTAAGAGAATTTATCAGCTCCCTGTAGGAAAAAAAACTTAAAACAAAAGCCTGCTGCCCACACTATCTATTTCTCAATCTGTGAGTGAAAAGCAACTGTACCCTCATATTATGCTAGAGTAAGAGAGATTAAACGGGAATTAGATTATAACTTCTGCAGTCATAATATTTAATACTTAAATAATAATAATATTATTAATTTTATAATAATAAACACTTAATAATTAAATACAAGTATTTCATGTTTTAATTAAATGCTTTTTTTCCTATAGGATTTCTGTATTTCAGATATGCCTAACAAAAAAATTTGATGCATAAAATGGAATGTATCATAGGCCAATATTCGAACAGATTCCCACCCCCCCCCAATAAAAGCATACTGAACTTGAGATGGCTGCTACGTTTTTATATCACCAATACTTTTTATTGGATACCCCATGAACTGCCCAAGTCTTTACTACATCCAGGTTAAGTCAAACTCTTTTTTTTTTTTTTGCGCCTTTTGGAGGGCAGTTGGGGTTAAGTAACTTGCCCAAGGTTTCACAGCTAGTATTTTTGTGTGAGTCTTAAGTGTCTGAGGCCAGAACCAAATTCCGGTCCTCCTGACTCCGGGGCCCATGCTCTACTCACTGCGCCACTTAGCCGCCCCAAGTCAAACTCTTTATAGTGGTTATAGATCTCTTCCAGGTTTTGTATTGTTCCAGTGCTTGTTGCAACCATCATAATGTCATCTGTGAATATAACTATTTGGATTTTAGAAGAGTACCATAACCTTGGAAAAATAAAAATTTTAAATAGTCCAAAAGCCAACAGAAATATGCATATGGGAGCATAATAATTGCTTGTGGATTGATAGGTTACATCATATTCCCAATGACTTTTTGCATTTGAGAAGCAATATAAAAAAAAAGACATCAACGTTATGTGTACTTGGAAAATAAGATTATTTAATGGGAATTAATTTAATTATTTATTGGGAATTTAATGGGACAGTATCCATGGTATATCCATACCTCTGAGGTAATATAAAAATCAAAGGACAACCTCCAACTCATTAGGTAAATCTGTGTAAGATTTTTTTGAGGGGCGGCCAGGTAGCACAGCGAGTAAGAGCACCGGCTCCAGTGTTGAGAAGACCTGGAGATCGAATCTCGGGCTCAGACACTTAGTACCCACCCACAAACACCTGGCCATGTAACCTTGAGCAAGTTACTTAACCCCAATTGCTTAGGAGTGGCCAGGTTGCTCAGCAAGTAAGAGCACTGGCTTCAGTGTCGGGATGACCTGGATCAAATCCGGGCTCAGATACTCAGCACCACACCCAGAAATAATAACTGGCCGTGTAACCTTGAGCAAGTTACTTAACCCCGATTGCTTTTTAAAAAAAAAAAGATTTTTTTGAAAGATACAGATTAGAATTACAGAAGGTATAAAAGAGTAGCAACCTGTACCTATGAAGAAAGAACTGATGAAATCATGAATTATAAGTTCATAAATCTAGAGCACAAAAAAAGCTTATATGCTGTGTAGTCCAATCCCCTCATTTTATAGATGAGAAAACTGTGGCCCAGTGAAGTTAGTGATTTTTCCAAGGTCATACAAATGGGTAAGCATCAAAGTCAGTATTTAGGTCAAAATCCTCTCATTCCAAAGTTGGAACTCGTTCCACTATACCACATTACCTCCTGGTAGAGAAAGAAACATAAGCAAAATAACATACAACAAAAAGTGAACTTGATTTGATGATAGAGGAGCTGAGTTTAAATCCTTTCTCTCATTTACTACCTATCTGACTTTGCACAAGTCACTTAATCTCATTGTGACCCATTTTTCTAATTTGTGAAGTAAGGGGTTTGGCCTAACTGGTATCTAAGGAACCTTTCAGCCCTAAATCTATGATTTATAATACTTAATAATACTATGAATGCAGCTAGCCAAATTGTAGCAAGCCATGCATACTCTGATGAAAAGATAGTCATCAAGCCAGTTCCTGTACGTGTTGACTTCATCCCATTATCTCCTCAGGTTGTAACCACAATAATTTACTCTAATTTTTAATGTCCCCTCATCTACTAGTTTCTTTGTTGCTACCTATGAACCTCCCAAGTCTCTGTCAACCTTAAAAACCCTCAGACCCTACTATCCCCTCAAGTTCCTGTCTTGTATCTCCCCTCCCTCTCATTGGCCATCCTCTAGAAAAAGCTATCCGTAATTGCTGCCTCCACTTCTTTCATTTCTCAATCCCTTGCATATGACTTCTCACCTAATCATGCAACTGAAATTGCTTTCTCCAAAGTTGTCAGTGATCTCTAAATTGTCAAATTTGATAGCCTTTTCTTAATCACCATCATTCTTGACTTCTCTGCCACATATGACATTGTTGACCACCTTCTTCTTTCTGCATTTTGTTGACTTTGCTCTCCTATTCTTCTGACTACTCACTCAGTCTTTATTGCTGGATCACCATCTATCTATATTTTGCTTCCTATGTTTATATCACAAGATTCTGTCCTGAGCTCTCTTCACTCTATAGTTTTTCACTTGATGACCTTAGTTCTGTTGGGTTTAATTATCATCTTTATAAAAATGACTCCCAGGTTTTCAATCCCTACATCCCCAACTTCCAACTTCCTAGCAAACGATCTCCCCCCCCCCCAGCCCCAAGCTACACCCAACCCCATCTCACTCAGGCTAGAAGCACAGTGGCTTCTCAGAACCTAATCTTTCTACTGATTGGCACAGGAACTTTGGTGTGCTGTTTCTGACAGTGGCCACTTCATTCATCTGAAAGCAATCTTGTTCCTTCCCCCTCACACCCCAGGAGATATTGAGGTCAAATTTCATTCAGACACCCAATTGGTATAACCTACTGCAACTCAGAATTTTAGATCTCAATATATGCCACCCTCAGCTTCCTTGGTACCTAGAATAACAGGCACCACGCCAAGCTACTATTTATACATTTCAAATTGCATTTTTTTCATAGGCATCTCAATCTCAACATGTCAAAAACAGAACTCATTATCTTTACCCCCAAAACCAACTCCTCTTCCAAACTGTCCTTGGCTGTGTAGGTCCATCACCAAATCTTATAATTTCTATGTTCACTATATTTCTCACATTTGTCCCTTACTCATACAGTTACCACCCTCATTCAGGCCTTATCACCTCTTTCCTGGGCTATTACAATAGCCTCCTAATTGGTCTCTTGTCTCTCTTTTCTCCACGATCCTTGTCAACATGGCTGCCAAAGTAATTTTCTTAAGGGGTGGGTATGACCATGTTGGTTTTCTGCCCAATAAACCCCAGTTATTCCCTATTGTTACTATAATCAACATAAAATCCTCTTTTTGACTTTTAAAGCCATTCATGATGAGGCCCCAACCTACTTCTACAGCCTTATTATGCATTACTTTCCTTGCCAAACTCCACAGTCCAACCAAATTGACCTTCTTACTATTCTTTACACATATTATGTCTCTCCACGTCCTACATTAGCTATATCTTATGTATGTAATACCTCTTCTTTTCTCACTTCTGCCTCAATGAATTCCTTCCTTCTTTCAAAACTAAACTTAAAGCCTGCAGTTACTAGTATCCTCCCCATAAACTACCTTGTATTTAGTTTGTATATATTTTGTATGTGTTTATATATGTACATGTTATCTCTGACTTCATTATACCCAGGAATTATCACTCCTGACAAATAATGGACACTTAAATGCTGATTGACTGACTGACTGACTGACACTCTCAAACTGGGATTTTAAGAAATATTTAATTTGTGCCCATATCCTTTTATGATAAAACTACAAGAGATAATCGAGATTATAATAGCTAACATTTACATACCGCTTTAAGGTTTTCGAAATACCTGTTATCTCATTTGATTCTCACAACAACCTTTTGCAATGTTATTATTGTCTTCATATTATACATAAAAAAGCTGGGTCTGAGAGAGCTTAAGTGATTTGCCCAGGACCACACAACTAGTAGCTGTCTGAAGCAGAAGTTGAATTCTGGTCTTCCTAATGCCAACTAACTATTGCACCACTCTGCTGCCTCCAGATAATAATAGAAACTAATATTAATAATTTTAGTAATTTATACAGATTATCTTATTTGATCCTCACAGCACCCTGATGATGTAAGTGCTAAGGTATTATTATTCCCAGTTTTACAGATTAGGAAACTGAGGTTCCAAAAGGTCAATGTCATGTCTCTGGTCATACACACCTATTAAATGTCAAAGGCAAGATTCAAACCTAAGTTGCTTCTGTGTCTGAGTCTAGCACTCTTTCTATTAAACAATTAGTAAATAAAAAGTCTAGATGGCATCCTTCATTAGATTATAATACTTTAGAATATTATAAAGGAAGCACCAAGTCATATTTAGTGACTAACCTACTTTAAATAGTGTCACTTCAAGCTCTTATTTCCTTGAAGTTAACAATTTCTGTCATTACATTTAAATTCCTATCTACAATAACAGTAAAAATATTCTATGAACACTAATCCACCCACACTAGAATTTTAAAACTGAGCTCCTTTTGAGTCCTGTCTTGGAGAATTTCAATGTGGGAGGTGAGATGATTTAGAACTTCATATTTTCCATTATAATCAAAGGCACACTTTCTCTGACATCTTTTTTTATTCTGAATAGGGAATTTCACTAGAAAACAAAAAAAAATCAAATTTTCTCCACACAATGACAAATTTTTCCTCCTCAATTCTATCCAAACTAAAATAGCTCAGAAGTGTGTATTTACTTATCATAGCTGTTAAGAAATTATAGTGATTACACCTGCCATCCCCTCTTTCCCACATCATGCTGCAAATAAGGAACTTTTCATTTTGCCTTGGAAGGCCTCCCATCTTCCTATCCTTGTATTCTAGAGAATAATAACTTTTTTAAGAATGCTAACTGTGCTTCCCAGTATATAGAGCACACCCTACACCATCTCCACCCTCCAGGAGTTTATTTCCTAAAAAGGAAAGGATCTTCAATAGCTTATCTTATGGGGGAGGGTTATCTTTCTTCCTTACAAAGAGAACCACCTTCTTGAGGAATTCAAAATGTGAAATTCTACTCTGAGCAAGTTCCATTCTTATAGAGTAAGTGAGCAAGGGACTGGGAGAAAAACATGTGCTACATAGATTTTGAGAGAAGGAAGGGATCTCAGAGACCAGAAGGCCCCTGACCTGTATACTTCACAAGTGGTCATCCACCCTTTATTTGAAGATCTCACAATTCCTGAAACTCACTACATCAAAGATGCAGCCTATTCCACTTTTAGACAGCTTTAATTGTTAGTGTTTTTAACTTTTTTTCCCTTGCTTTTCTTCAACCCATTGTTCTTCATTCTGCCCTTTAGGGCCAAACAAAATAAGGCTAATCTCTCTTGCAGAGCATAAGCCCTTCAATCCTTGAAAATGGCCATTATTTGTCTCCTTAGTCTCCTCTTGATTAAACATCTCCAGTCCTCACATGGAATGATTTCCACTCCTCCTTGCCATCCTGATTACTTTTCTCAGAACAGGTTCCTGGTGACAAATGTCCTTCCTAAAAATGTGGTGCCCAGAACTGAATACAGTATTCTATATGTCATCTCATCAGAAAACATTATTTGCTCTTGGTTTAGATCCCACTGTCCGCTGAACTCTGCTGTGAGTATGAGAGTGTAATGAAATCCAGAGACAGCAGAAACCAAACTGAGTTACAGAAAACAACTTTAAATAGTTTTATCTTGGCAACTGTTAATCAAAGCTCCAGTTATATTATTTAGCCTTTTTGTATTGGGACTTGTGATTTCATTGATGTAGAGAACACCTGGTGAAAAAATTGCCTCTTCCAGTACATATATATCTGTAACTTCCAGAATTAGCCAGTTGTCTTAGGCACTAAAAGGTGAAAAGAACTGCCCATTCAGACTGCTGGTATCTGTCAAATATAGACCTTAAACCTATCAGTATTTAATTTACTTCCTAGGAAATCTAATACTTATTGGGCAAAGTTGGGAATGGGGGAGTGTGGGAGGATGGGCCTGGGGCACAGTTACAATATATGATAGAAACTGAACATTTGGATAACGTTAAATAAATTGAAAACTAATGGGTACAATTTGAAAGTAATTTGGCCTTGTCACAGAGTAGATGAATCATACTCTTAGAGAAGATTTTTTTTTTTAAATGAGACAGTAGCTATTAATGGAAGGTAAATCTTAATGCCATTTAGAAATAAGGAGACTTTGAGTTGGGTGGAAAAAGATAAAAGGTAATTCCAGGATTTTTCTTGTTATTAAGAATTCTATTTTCATTACATTCCTTTTAAGTGCTTGAAAACCACTCAGAAGCATCCCTCACCATATCTTAGTAGGAATCTTCCCTTCCACCTATGTTTAATCCATTAAACAAGGGGGTCCCTATATATATATACACATAGTATGTGACTTTCCCATTTCTTTCAAGGGCACTGCTCTCTTTCCTGACACTCAGGTTCACAATCTGAGTCATCCCTGACTCATTCCTCTTCCTCACCCCCTGCTTTCATATCCAGTCATTTGTCAAGTATTGTCATATCTATATCTTCAATATCTCTAATCTCAACCAACATGGTCTATCTTTTTTCAGGCCCTTATCATCTCTGCCTTCAACATATAATAAACAGTAAACTTCTAAATTGTTTCTCTTCTTCTTGACACTCCAGTCCCTTCTCCCAAAGATGCCAAAGTATTCCTACAGCACAAAACTAACATTCTTTCACTCAAAAGACTCTGATAGATCTGAATGACTTTTAAGATCCAAACCATTCTATTTTTCATTTAAAATCCCTCACAATTTGACTCAAGCTTACATTTTCAGACTTGATACATGTCTCTTCCCTTCACATAATGGATCAATCAGATGTTACAACTGATAGAGCATGTGCCTGGAGTCAGGAAGACCTGAGTTCAAATCTAGCTTCAGATACTAACTAGTTGCTTGACCCTGGGCAAATCACTTAGCCTCAGTTTCCTCAACTATAAAAGTGGATAATAATAGCACTTACCTTTCAGGGTTGTGAGGATCAAATGAGATAAAATGCATAGTACTATCTGGCACATAGTGCTTAGTAAAATGCTTGTTTCCTTCTTTCAAACATACTATGTTCTTTCATATTGACACAACAGTTCCATCTCCCATCTTAATGTCTTTGCACAGGTTGCCTGGATTTTACTAACTTTTAGAATCCCTAGTTTCTTTAGTTCAAGAGACACCTACATTAGGCCTTTCCTGATACCCTTCCTCCAGCCACTTTTCTCCTATTTACTCCATATTTACTTCATATGTGTTTGATTTCTAATTATATGTATACATTCTCCTTCCTCCAATTACCACCCACTAATCCTGAAGGACCAAGACTGTTTGGGATTTTTTGTCCTTGTATCCCCAAGCCCTGTGATAGTAATGGCATTTAAAGTTCCCCCTGTATTGGCTTGGTTTTCAAATTGATTGTGTTAAAACCCAGAGCTTGTTAATCCCACCTGTGGGATGGGCTTGTTGATGTGAAAAGAGAGTCCTGAACTGGGAGGAGCTGGTGATGTAGATTTGGAGAGACACTAGAGAGAGGCGGAAGATTTTTTTGGAAGCAGCACCTCGTGGAGAGAGAGAGACTAAGAGAATTGCTGGTGGCCTCTTTGAATTGCCCTGGACTTTTGAGACCTGCCCCCTGAGCTGCCAAGGACTGAGGAGACATGGCTGTTTTGCTGGTACTTTGTCTGTCTGTTTTGATGTTGTTTTGCCAGATTTGTCCACTGGTGAAAGACAGTCCTTTTGTTGAAGAAGTCCTGGAACCTGGCTGTT
>NW_027185887.1:245905-292503 GCF_028583685.1 Petaurus breviceps papuanus | reverse complement strand
AACAGCCAGGTTCCAGGACTTCTTCAACAAAAGGACTGTCTTTCACCAGTGGACAAATCTGGCAAAACAACATCAAAACAGACAGACAAAGTACCAGCAAAACAGCCATGTCTCCTCAGTCCTTGGCAGCTCAGGGGGCAGGTCTCAAAAGTCCAGGGCAATTCAAAGAGGCCACCAGCAATTCTCTTAGTCTCTCTCTCTCCACGAGGTGCTGCTTCCAAAAAAATCTTCCGCCTCTCTCTAGTGTCTCTCCAAATCTACATCACCAGCTCCTCCCAGTTCAGGACTTTCTTTTCACATCAACAAGCCCATCCCACAGGTGGGATTAACAAGCTCTGGGTTTTAACACAATCAATTTGAAAACCAAGCCAATACAGGGGGAACTTTAAATGCCATTACTATCACAAGCCCTAACTCAGTGTTTGGTATATATTAGAAACAAGTGCTTGATGATTTGATAATTCATTCCATGCATCCATAGGTACTAGACTGTAAGCTTCATGTGGGCAAAGACTGTTTGTTATCTCAATGTTCCAGTTATCCTAGTACCTAATACTGGACACATCTAATCAGTGTTTATTGAATTGAATTGATTCATAAAAAAATATTGCTTGAATGTAACATATACTGGGTATGAGAAGATGGGGAAATCATTTAATCTCTTCTTAGTCATATTCAAAAACTATAGAGTTGGGGAGATTTTCCACACCAGGAGTGCTCTAAACTGATTAAATCATAGACTCAGATGAAAATATGTAAATACACACACACAAAATTCTAATTCACAGATTCCATGTTGAGAATTCCTGTCCTAGATCTCCTGATATTACAGGGATATCAGTGGAGCCTTCATACTGTCCATTAGTCCTCCCCTATTCTCACTGTGTGAGAAGTCCATCCCTTTTCTTTAATTTTTTTATTCTAAACTTAAAACCAAACAAAATTATAATTTCCACATACAAAGCAGAACAGAGAAAGAGGACTGTATATGAAACCACAAATGTATTATACAGTTTTTTTATAAATTCACCCTGTAACTTTCAAAAAAATATAATTTGAATACTGTAATAAGAATATAAAGGGAAGTTTGGTAATAGGCCACTATGTGTACGGTGTCAAGAAAAATGAAGTCTGCTGACCTCTCTTTCATGCTAAGCAGGGGTTAATTAGTGACACAATCTACTAATTCAACAATATTAAGGTCAGTCCTTATCCTCTCATCCCCTTTGGATTGGATGGAAACTGTTTTAGTTTGCCTTTTTAGAAATCTTGAGATCAAGCTAAGGGAGGAACAGTTAAGGAACCAAAAGGATGTTTACCCTGGAGAAGAATAGACTTAAGGGAAACATAACTTCTCAAGTATTTGAAAGACTGGCATGGGGAAAAGAAATTAGACTGACTCTTTCTGGTTTTGGAGGGCAGAGAAGGAACCAATGAATAGATGTGATAGTGGAACAGATTTAGATTCTAATGCCAAGAAACATATTCTTACTCAGAGCAGTCTAAAAATGAGTCTGCCTAATGAGGAAAGAGGGTCTCCCTCAGAGACCATCTTTAAACAAAAGCTTACCAACTACTCATTGGATATACTGCAGAGAGGATTCTCATTCAAATACAGTTTGAGCCTGATAGCCTCTTGGGTCCCTTCCAACTCTGAGATTTTATGATTCTGTAAAACTTGTAGGGAGGCCATGGAAAATGAGGCTTAAGAATGAAATTCTCTTTCCTAAGGGATAATTTATAAAGCCTACGTGCTCCATCAAATCAAGTCATGTATTTGTTAAGCATTCATTATGTGCCAGACACTCTATTAAGCACTGGAGATACAAAGAAAGCCAAACTAGTCTTTGCCTTGAAGGCATCCCATTGTAATAGGGGATGAGCACATGCAAACAATTATGTACATGAAAGAAATAAACAAGGTATCCTCAAGATCTCTGGAGTACTTGAGAAAGTGCTGAATATGTTAGGTGGACTTCTACTGCAAACTAATGGGAGGACATGAACAAAAGCCTCAGCATGATAGGGAGGCAGGGATAGATGAATTGCAATATGGATTTTGGAAAAAAATTCCAACATCAGTGAGATCATAAATCCTTTTGAGTATTTGGGTGAACCTCTAGTGCAGGCAAAAAATAATAACAATAATAATTACATGCAAGTCACCATTACAGAAACAAAATCATGAGGAAGGCATTTTTGGGGGGACAAATCTAAATTCCTTTCCATTAGCATGATTTCAATAACTTAACTTTTAAAGGTTGAATTGATTTCTGTTTACATAAACTCAACTGTGAAAATAATTGCATTCTTTTTGTTTACACCATCAAATCCAATCAAGCCAAACTAGATGGTTAGCCAGAATGATTAATGAATGCAGCACTAGCTGAAAGCTCTAATTTCAAAATGTGTTCCTATTGTCAGGGTTGATTAGTTCTCAATCTAAAACTGATGCTGTTGAAAGCCTTTAGCAATTTAGATGTGGATAGTAAAAAAGCAAAATTTGCAATGGGGCAAGAAGGTTTCTATGGGGACTCTGCAGCTTCTCAGTAAATTTACCTATAGCCTAGACATGACATTGGGAATACAACTTTTCACAAATGCTCAGGATGAGTCTGCCTTCTAGACAGACTTAGTGGAAGAGACTGAAGCTTGAAGTTAATATAGTAGTATAGAGGAGTGGGGGGAGTAGAGGAAGGCATTGAACTAGAAACTCAGAGTGGCAATAGGAATTCTTCAGTGGTTAGGGTATTAATATTGATCATTTCACATTCAGAACTTCTCATGTAGCAGAAATAAATGAAATGGAGGTAAGAGGTTAATACTCTGCCATGCTATAGTAACTTTTCTGAAAATGAATCCATAGGGAAATCAGCATAGTCAGTGGTGGAGACCAGCATTTTTATTAATAATATAAAAAGAAATTTTGGTGATTGTAAGTGCTATGTAAGGACTGACTGCAGAGGGATAGAATTGTTAGGCAGGATTGTTAGGCATCATAAGCAGTTCAGGGCTACAAAGGCCAGGCTAATTCTGTGCTGATCAGATTGCCAGCTGAGAAACTAATTAAAGTAATTACCCTGTTCTCAACCTTTTCAAAAGGTTAAAATGGACTTAACTGGAATTGTTTTTGTAGCAGCAAGGTACAGGTAAGAATTAAATTGCTCAAAGTGATTTTGACTTAAGGCCACATGATAAGTGTCATTAAACATTGGCAACATCTTTGCTTTCAGAATGTTTTATTATTCGTCCAAATTTCCCAAGATAATTTAAATAAAGGGATTTAAACAAGCTCTTGACTGGAGAGGAAAGTTTTCCTGTATTTGGATGACATCCTTGTCCAGTAGGGTCTGGCAGTTTAGTAGTCTTGGGGTTGGAAGCTTGAGTAAGTTATGAATGCATCTTAGCCACCTCCAGGAAAAAGGCTGCAAACAGTTTGGAGCCCTCTATATAGTTGTACCTAATGCAAGAAAAAAAATGAAGAAAATTTCATTTCAGCTCAAACAAAAATGAAAAAGTTCAGTATTTGTAGAGGAATATTATAGTTTTAAGATCAAGCTGTTGTCTGCAACTTAATGTTCTGAGATCACAGGGGGAAAGTGATTTTGTTATCCACAGTGACAATATAATTATAAAGAGGACAGAAGTCAACAAATTAGTAGTTATGTGTTCTACTTTGTCACACGATCAAGGCGGTTATGGGTTTTACTGAGAGAAATGATGTCAAGACTTCTAAATTTTAGCATTCCTTTGTCCACCCCAATATGTAATACTTAGGATAGTTATACAATCTGAGAACAAACTATGCAATATGAAGAGTCTTAAAAGTGTTCAACCTATAGAAGAACAAGATCCATTTCACAATGGATAGCTATTGTGTAGCCAAAGGAAATAAAGAAACATTTCTCAAAAGAATTGGAGACTATTAATAAATATATACAAGATTGTTCCAAAACACTAGTACCAAGAAATGCAGATTAAAACAATTCTTGAAGTTTCATCCAATCAACAAGAATTTATTAAACCCCTACTGTGCACCCAAGCAGTTGGGATGAAAAGAAAGACAACTTATTCCCCGCACTCAAGGAACTTCCATTCTAATGGGCAGAGATGACAAAAGATGAAAATAGCCAATTTGGAGGGATTTCTGGAAGATAAGTACACTACTATGTAGTAGATTTACCATTTCCTCCTTCAGCTCCTTTTACAGATTAGGAAACTGAGGCAAATAGAATTTAAGGAGGATCACAGAGATAGTAAGTATCTGACATCAACTTTGAACTCAGGCCTTCCTTATTCCAGGTCTGGCACTCTATCCATTGAGGAAAAAAAAAAAAAAACATACTGTTGGGAGAAATGTGAACTGGAAAGCAATTTGGAATTTTAAAAAATGATTAAGATGTCCACACTTTGCCTCAGAGATTCCACTGCTGGGCATATACTTCAAGGAGTATAAGGACAGAAAGAAAGGTAGCATATATGTCAAAATATTCATTACAGCACTTTTTTTTTGGTATCAAAGAACTGGAAACAGTGGACTGAACAAATTGTGGAATATGAATGTAATGGAACATTGCTGTAGAAACGATGAATATGAAAGATTCAAAAAACATGGAAAGACATAACAATTGAAGCAGAATGAAGTAAGCAACTGGAGAGCAGTTTGGAACTATGCCCAAAGGGTTATAAAAATGTGCATACAGCTTGACCCAGCAATACCAATTCTAAGGGCTGTATCCCAAAGAGATCATACAAATGGGAAAAGGACCCGTAGGTACAAAAATATTTATAGCAGCTCTTTTTGTGATGGCAAAAAATTGGAAATCAAGAGAATGTCCATCAATTGGGGAATGGCTAAACAAGTTATGGTATATGAATGTAATGGAACACTATTGTGCTATAAGAAATGAGAGACATGTAAACTGATGCTGAGTGAGAAATTCTGAGAGCAGAACCAGGAGAACTTTGTACACAATTACAGACTAACTTTGATAGACTAACTTTGATAGACTCGGCTCCTCTCAGCAATGCAGGGTTATAAGACAACTCTAAAAGACCCATGATGGAAAGGGTTATCTACATTCCGAGAAAGAACTATAGAGTCTAAATGCAGATTGAAGCAAACTACTTGCTCTCTCTCTTTTGAGTTTTGTTTCATTCTTTCTTTCTCATTGTTCATGCCATTGGTTATAATTCTTCTTTACAACATGACTAATATTTAATGTGAAGGGATTTGTAGAACCTATATAGGATTGCATGCCTCCATGGGGGAAGGGGGAGGGAGAGGGAGGGGGAGAAAATTTGGAACTCAAAAGCTTGTGGAACCAAAATGTTGTAAACTAAAAGTAAATAAATAAATAAATTTATTAAAACAAACAAAAAAGAATAAAGTAAGCAGAGCAGGAAAATAATGTTATATGACTACTAATAGGAATAACAACAGCAAATAAAATTGAATACTGTAATTATAGTGACCAAGCTTGGCAATGGAGAAGAGGTGAAAAAATATGCCTCCCTTCCTTCTTTGACTAAGAGTGTTGAAGATTATATACACTACCACACATGGACTGTGTGTTGGTTATTTTTGCTGAAATGCCTTTTTCTTTTTTTGCTTTTTGGGGGGCAATTGGGGTTAAGTGACTTGCCCAGGGTCAAACAGCTAGTTTTTGTGTTAAGTGTCTGGGGCCAGATTTGAACTCAGGTCCTCCTGACTCCAGGGCTGGTGCTTTATTCACTGCACCACCTAGCCATCTCCCCTTTTTTCTTTTTTAACCTTTGTTACAAGTGATGGCTTACTGGTAGAAGAATGGGAGGGAATATATTAAAAAATGAAGATGACATGAAAATTAGATATCAATTAAAAATTTTTAAATGTTTGGTTGTTCTTAATTTGTGAACTGAATAGGGATCACTTCTGAGTAGGTACTCAATGATCCGGCAGTGAAGAGTTTCACCCCACCAAGTATTCCCATTAACCTGTTTATTTTCTCATTCTGAGAGTGTTCTCCATCATCAACAGCTCCTAGTGGTAGCATCATCACACTCTTTTGGATAATATCCTGGAATGTTTTAGCAATTGGAATAGTTGATCCATCTCGTATCATATCAGGATCTACTCCAAACACTGAAACACAGAAAAAGAGAAAGTGCTGCAAATAAAATAACCACCTGAGTACATTCAATTCAACAATCACAATCAACATTCCTTAGGTCTCACCTATGTGCTAGAAATGAGGATACACAGACAAGGACATACCCTACAGTAGCCCACTAGCCTCCTCTCTCTCTCTCTCTCTCTCTCTCTCTCTCTCTCTCTCTCTCTCTCTCTCTCTCTCTCTCTCTCTCTCTTTCTCTCTCTCTCTGACTCTGTCTTTCTACATCCCTATGTACCTACACACATAGATTTTATATATATATATGTATATATATACATATACATACATACACAGGTGTGTGTGTGAGTGTGTATCAGTAGTTTTCTAATACACTGTTGGCATCAACCTTTCTTTTAATGGTTTGGCATTTCAGAGATAGGGAAACCCTTTCCTAATCAACCCACACACATTTACCTAAATTACATTACTGCTTCTTGAATTAAATGGAAGAGAGAAGTATTTTTTCTTCTGAATTGTGTATATTAAGTTAACATTGTTCAAAGCAAGGAACTAGCTACAAATAGTATATTCAATGACCAAAAAAGAAGGGATTTGGTAACCTGCTTTCTGCATATAACTCAGAAACAACTGCTTTAGGGACTAAGCTTTAAATCAGAATTTTTGCACTTGAGGCAAGTGTCAAGAAAACCCTGGCGGTAGGGAGCAGGTAGCTATCACCCTATGGAAGGAGTCAGAGGTCTAGGGGCACCACAATGGCAATGATAGGGAGGCTGCTCCCTCTCCTAGCCAGCAGAGCACCTGATATCTTTCCATTTTAGTTAATCATTCTTGATTACTGGCATACTGTTAGACTTTTGGAGTCAGGAATTCCAAAATTCAAGTCTTGTCTCTAACATTTACTACTAGCTGTGTATATGACCCCGGTAATAACAACTTCTCATTACCACCAGTGACTCACTAGGACTTCTGAGTCAAAAATGGTCTGTACTGATTGCTGCTCTGCCCTGTAAAATGAAGAGAATTCTTACTAACTGATGAAATAAAGATCTCATTTTTATTAAATATGTGCTAAGATCAATTGTTTCTTCTTATCTGGCATTCAAAGAGCCTTGTTAGAGCTGGTATAGTGATTAAAGCTGGAGAAGCCCTTAGTTATCATTTTGTCTAACCCTCTCATTTTACCGAGGTGGAAACAGAGACCCAGAGTTAACTCCTAGACTCATACTAACTCCTGGTCTGGTGCCCTTTCAATCATGTTGCTGAAATATATAGACTCCCTCAAGGGCTTTCTAAACCAGTCCATTTGGTCTCATGACTCAACATAAGCAGCTGAGTGTGAAGGGACAATCCTCAGTCCTTCTATGTGTACTCTGACCCCAAGGTCACCTACCACCACCATTCTGTGTGTGTGTGTGTGTGTGTGTGTGTGTGAGAGTCTGAGAGACAGAGAGAGAGAGAGAGAGAGAGAGAGAGAGAGAGAGAGAGAGAGAGAGAAAGAGAATTTTGAGACCTGAGAGAGAAGGGAAAGCAGAGAAAGCAGATCTTAGAGGGAAGGAAAAGGTCCCTGAGGTTTGGAAGGCAGGGGTGTCTACAGATAGACAAGGCCCTCCAGCAGGGTCTCTGGTACTGCATCATTCACCTGCTTTGCCCTCCCTAAAGTGGCCCCCACCTCCATCCCTCAATGGGTAGATTATGCTGAGAAGTCCCTGAAAAGGCCTTTCCCTTCAAGAACTCTTAGGGTGTGGATGGCATTTCTCCTTTACTGTTGCAGACTGTCCCCTGAAGTACTCTTACTCTATTCAAAGGGTTCTCTTCACTTTTAACCTAGTACTTCTTCCACTCCAAAATTCCCTCTGAAGGAAAGGTTGAGAAGCCAAGAAGGGTAAGACAATCAAGGAAAGGAAAAAGTCCCTGGGATAGAGGAGGCAGAGGTGTCCCCAGGAAGGCCTAGCCCTCTAGCAGAAACCAAGGGTCCATATCCATTCTTCCATTCAGTCCATCTGAACTGTTTACCTTCTTTTCTCGGAGCACATGATGCTGAAAACCAGCCCCTGAATGAAAATCACCAAGGGCTGATTTTGGGCAGAAAACTATTCACCAGCATTATAATAATGAGTCTCCAGTTCCTCTTGCATACAGGGGAGGGCAGCCCAGTCTACCTTCAGACATAGAACTATTAAGGATTAGTTTTTCTCAATAAATCACTTCTAAACCCACAACATATTTTGTTGTAATATTGTCTCCTTCACATCCACAAGATTGACAGAAAGACAACTAAAATTCTCTGTTAAAAACTAGGTAAGCTCTATCTACAGCACTCCTGTGGTCTCCCAATATAATAAGCCTGTCAAAAAGTTAAAGACATGAACCTGGCAAGACCGAGTTTTGATGAAGCCATTCCGGTTCTTAGTGATCACCATTTCATAATCTAGATGTTCACTAACCATAGCTTTGTTATATCTTCTATAACTTTGGCAGGAATAGGAGTCAATGTCATTGATCTGTAGTTTGCAGATGCAATTCTCTTCCTCTTTTGAAAACCAGGGAGATTTATCCTCTCATTGTAACATTCCAATTCACCATTATCTTTGGACAATTATCAGTGAATCACTGATACTGAAAGCAGCCTGACCACCTCCCTTAATTTGGGAAAACTCTGTAATTATTCTAAATAACAACATCCTGTCTTCCCTGTATCCAGAAGGTAGCCTTTGTCAAAGGCTTCAAACAGGTTCCCTGCAACACTCCTGAGTGTGGTTTTCTAAGTCAACATGTGGCCTGCAGGGATCTTTATGCATAGTTTCATGTCCCACAATTCTATCTGAGTTTGACACCATTGGTTCATATCACTATAATTTTTAAATGCTTTTCTGAACTTTAAAAAAATGTTCCTTTTACTGCTGAGTACAAACCCTTTGCCATATTCCATGTTGTGATATCAAAAATCCCTAAATGTTCTACCTGTCTTGATTGCTCTTCTTGCAGCCACATACTGAAGATCATGAATATTAGCAATCCATGGGTGAACTCCCAGCGTCATGGTGACTTTCAATTTGTTGGAACTATTGCGCTGAGAAAATATATCCTCAAGGTACTTTTTCACCTGGAAGACAACATCTCTGTCAGAAATACAAAAATTTTCTATTTATTCCCTCATTTTACTCACCCTGTTTAACCTCCATCATCTTCATTTTCCTCATCTGTAAAATGGGCATAATAGTGGCACCTACATCACAGGTTTATTGTGAGAATCAGATGAAGTCATGTATGTCAAATTTTGCCTTGCCAAATTTATAGTGCCATATATTTGTCTATGATATAAATGCCATTTCATTATTATTTTTATTATATGCCCGCCAATCATTCATAATAATATTTGGATGTTGGAAACAGGGTAAAATTGCTTTGTGACATCTCAAGTTGATTTTATATCAGTGTAGAGAGAGCATATTATACTAAATATTGTATCAGATTGTAGCAACTTGCAAGTATATTGTTAGCAACCATACTTGTCCATAAGTGGCCTGACCCCTATGGCCAAAATCATTGAGCTTCATTTAATTATAAAGTCCAAAATCCTTCACCCATAAAACACAAAAATTTTAAATTTGCAAAAGAAGCTGCCAATGATGCTTACAAGGTATTACCCTGCTACATATTTTGTGAAACAGTCTAAAATGTTCCTAAAAAAGGCCCAAGTACTACCGTGTTTCCCCAATAATAAGACACTGTCTTATTATTTTTTTGGACAGAAAAACACCAGAGGGCTTATTTTCAGGGGAGGGCTTATTTTAATGAACATTGACAGCAATCTTAATAAACAGGTAAATGTGAACAAAAAAATGTACCTTTATTCAATAAGCAAATCACTGGGGAAGAACAGGATGACGTGCTCACTGCTGCAGCTCTGATTGGATGCAGCTCGGAGCACAGCGTGCGTTTCATGGGGGGGGGGAAGGGACGGTGCATACAGAGGGTACCTTAATGTAGCGTGTAGCGCAGGGGATCACCTTCACTACAGTAGCAATCTCAATAGGGCTTATTTTCGGGGGAGGGCTTATTTTAGAGGAATCTTACACAGTAAGGGGAGGGCTTATTTTCAGGATAGGTCTTATTATTGGGGAAACACAGTAGGAGAAATACTGCACCCTCCCCTCTACCATTTTGCACCCTTGGTGCATCCCTTCACCTCCCCCTATCAAAATCTGCTCTATTCCCTCAGGGCCCTTCTCTCATTAATCAAATATATTTATTCAAATTGAGAAAATAATGTTGTAACTTCTCCCAGATAACATTTACCTTCTAACTATTGCTTTCAGTATTGGAATTTCACATACCAGTGAGATGGTGAGATGTTATTTCAAAATCACCCAGGCAGCCTAAGCATAGGGGCAGCTTTGCCTAATTAACTATCCTATATATGAAAAAGTTTTTCTTGGCTCTCCAGCAATGACTGATCCTACAGTCAACAACTGTCTCACAAATGAAATGCAGTTCTAAAGCCTAAGAATTTGTTTTCTGATATGGGATACTAATGCAAATTACAGTAGATTTCTAGTATTTCCCTTCAATAAAAAGTGATGAATTTGCAGGATGACACAGGATCATATGGATCACACAGATTTTGGACTAGAAAAGAACTTAAAGGTCATTTTAGCCTAAATCTCTAATTTTACAGGTAAGGAAACTGAGGCCCAGAAAGGTCAAATGATTTGCGAAGGTCACATTATAGCTATATTGTGTCAATGTCAATAAGCTAATTGTTCATTTGTGACATATATATTATATACAGTTCATAATTATACTTTTATTGATAGAACAGCAGTAAATTAATTCATCTTTTGTTACCTGTGTCTCCACAACAGAAATATTCATGTGAGGCACTAAGCGGATTGAAAATTTTCCTATTACTTGGGCAGGTATGACTGTTTTAGCTCCTGGTTCATCAAATGCTCCTTCAATCCCATGGATAGAAAGAGATGGGTACCGCCACAGGTGCATGAGGATTTCCTCCTAAATGAAACAAAGTGATTAGAGGAATACTCAGTGATTGAGTGAGGACTCCTTAAGTTGAATCTTAGGAAGCAGTATCACCAGGTATAATGTATCAGAAAATATCTGAAATGGATCTGAATAGACCCTCATTACAGAGGTTGTTTTCTTTGTTGTAGAACTGGGTATTCTGTACTTAAAAGGTAAAGAGCTGGGCGGCCAGGTGGCTCAGTGAGTAAGAACACCGGCTCCAGTGTCGGGATGACCTGCAGATCAAATCTGGGCTCAGATACTTAGCACCCACCCAGAAATAACTGGCTGTGTAACCTTGAGCAAGTCACTTAACCCCGATTGCTTAAGAAAAAAAAAAGGTAAAGGGAATTTTTCTGGAACTTTTATCTGGCAATAGGGAGGTTCCAGATTTAAATCTACATCACCAATAATTAGGAATTAATTCAACAAACATTAAATGCCATTGTTAAACAATGGGGTAGATATAAAGCTTAAATAGGACTCAATCCTTGTCCAGATACATAGCACAAAACCATAACTCTAGAGCTGGAAGAGCTTAAACATTCATCTAATTCAACTCTCTCTTTTTACAGATGAGAAAAAAAAGCCATAGAGAAGCTAAATGACTTGCCCAACATCACCCAAGTAATAAGAGGGAGAGCCAGGATTTAAATGTACAACATATCCTGTGACTCCAAATTCAGTCCTCTTTCCACCACACCTTGATGCTTTCCCTTTAAAAAAATAAAAATAAAATAACAAATTTTTAAAATTCTGCACATAGTACAGAAAGTATCTAGTAGATATTTGTTGAAATGAAACAATTTGTTGAGAAGTCTTCAAAAAATTCTTTTGAATTTTGGAACAGTTGTCTTCTTGCCCTAAGTCCTCCAAAGATAATCAGAGGGAAGAAATGCTGTTTCCCAGTTAGGAACTCCTCCTCATCTGTCCCAGAGAAAAGAGCCATAATTCCCAAACACCATACCATGAACATTTCAAAAAGAATCTAATTTTTCTGAGTGCCAACACTACCCTTGTTTAAGCTCCTTTACAACTGGGGTAGGTTCCCAAGACCCAATGCTCTGATTACAAGAAGCAAGAACTTACAGAATGGTCCCACATGGCACAAACCATTACTAAGTGCTCAAATTTCAAAGGTGCAAAGATTTTTTTTTTTGTCTCTGAAACCCAAACTGGACATGGAAGAACTGAATTCATCTTTCCCATAACTCTCTTTCAGATCATCAATCAAGTTGTCATTGTACCTTGGTGTCAAATAGGAATTTTTCCACTTGGCTACTATTTTGATATTCTTCTAGGTTCAAATCAATAGCTTCATACATCTTCTTTTCCTCTTCTGAAAGGGGAGCCACATCATTATAGATTCCAGGGATCAGAATATGGCCTGATGAATCTACCAGGCTGCCTACAAAAGAATGCATCAAGAAGAAAGATAATTTAATTCAATTTGGTTCAACAACCATATATTAAATGCCTTCCATGTGTAGGAGGCAGGTAGATGGTTCAGTGGATAGAGTGCTGAGCCTAGTATCAGGAAGACCTGGGTTTAAATTCAGTCTCAGACACTCACTAACTGTGTGATCCTGGGCAAGTCACTTAACCACTGTTTACCTTAAGCCACTGGAGAAGGAAATGGCAACCATTCCAATATCTTTGCCAAGAAAATCCCATGGACTGTATTGATGTCCATGGGATCAAGAAGAGCCAGAAAAGACTGAACAACATGTGTAGGCTACTATGCTGAACAGTAGGGATACAAAAATAAAAATAAAAGAATCACTGCCTTCAGGGAGTTCACATTCACAAAACAGCAATGTGCAATGATAATTAACAGTCATATAGAATTAATCGGAGGAAGAGGGACAATAACCATCAGGAAGATTAGGAAAAGCCTTTTATAGAAGTGATGCCTGAGCTGAACCTTGAAGGAACTTAGGGATTCTGGGAGGCAGAAGTAAGGAGGGAAAACTGTCCAGGCCTAGAGGACAGAAGTTTAGGGCAACAGAGCTGGTCCATGGCATGGCCTAGTCAATCATTTCAGCAATCATTATAATGGGTACTGTTCACCATAGCTAAATCTGTCACGCAGCAAGAGAGATAGATAGATAGATAGATAGATAGATAGATAGATAGATAGATAGATAGATAGATAGATAGGTGACAGACAGACAGATAGATATGCATGTGTGTTTATATTTTTAAAAAATATTTTATTTTTTCCTCAGTTACATGTAAAGATAATTTTTAACATTCATTTTCAAGAAATTTTGAGTTCCAAATTCTCTCTCCCTCCCTCACCTCTACCTCTCTGAGATAGTAAGCAATTTGTTATAGGTTATACATATTCAATTATGCAAAACATTATATGTATATAATATATATACATACATATATAAGGAGAGATTTACATACATATACATGTGTGTGTATTTGATCAAAGCCAAACAAATGAGAAGATTAACTCGCCACAGGTTGGTTATTAAATGGACCTAATCTAAGTCATTTTTCTCTTAAATGAAATTACCAAATTATCAAATTTACTGATTAAAAACAAACAAACATGTTTCACTTTCACAAACTAAATCATGTATAACTTACAAATATCACCTGGCAGCTATCATTTTTTTTTTTGCAGGAATTAGTGCTATGATCAAGAAGCTTTAATTCAAACTGAATTAACTTTTAGAAATCTGTTGCAATAGAGTAATGATGATTCGTCAAATATTTATCCACAGGAGATAAACATAATCAGGTCTTTGGTCCTTATTTCAAATTTTATGTTATTAATAAAGATGGAAAAATGAATCTGAATGATAGATACACAAAAACAATTTGCTATTTATCTCTTAAGAATTTAGTTTTTTGCTCACTTCAATATAGGGTTGGCAAATGTGTATTCAACCTCCCTACCTTCTTTGTAGAGATGGAGGACTAGGAATGGAGAATATCACAAATAGTGCCAGACATGGTTCATGTGTTGGTTGGTTTTACTGAACTACTTTTTTTCTCTCTTATTTTAAATTCATTTTACAAGGGATGGCTCACTGTATAGGGAAGGGGCAGAAATACAAACAAAAATAATACATAAAATGTCAGTCAAAATTTAAAATAAAGTATATATACAAAAATGACATAACTGGGTAGTAAATTTGGAGGAAAGTAATGAAAAAAAGGGTTGTTTTTTTTTTTTTTGCCTTTTGGAGCGCAATTGGGGTTAAGTAACTTGCTCAAGTTTACATGGCTAGTTTTTTCGTGTGTGGGTGTTAAGTGTCTGAGGCCGGAACCGAACTCGGGTCCTCCTGATTCTGGGGCCGGGCTGGTGCTTTACTCACTGTGCCATCTAGCCATCCCTGAAAAAAGTTTTCTAATCAATTCATTTGGAAAATTCAGACTTACTTTCACTTGTATCTAGTCAGTTAATGGAATATTCATAAAGTCAAAGCCCCTTGTAAATACAAACATAATATTAAAAAATTGAAATAAATGTTAGAGGAAGGAAAAAATTACTGCTATACCTTAGAATCTTAATAATTATGAAGCAGGAAATTGAATCACAGAAACTTGGAGTTAGAAGACACTTTAGAGGTTATTTGATCTAATTTCAGAAGAAATCGTGATGATATAGTGCCATGTGACCTTGGACAAATCACTTACCCTCTCTAGGACTCAGTTCTCTCATGTATAAAATGAGGAAGGTGTAGGAAATTGGGCCAGATTATCTCTAAGTAACATTCCTGCTCTGAATCTATGATCCCATGAACTAGTATCACAGATTCAAACCACCTCCACTTCTCAACTGACCAGCCTGTATGAGGAGAGTTGAATAAATTTATTTGGTGCTATGAAATTGCAGCTTAAGCAAGCTAACGGGTTCACAAACAGGCATATATGTGGTCTGGCCTGTGATAGTTTTTATTCAGAAAAGCAATCATCAAAAGCATAGATTACTAACAGTTAGTCTCTATCTAAACAGACCAACATTGAGAAGAGATCTAACAATTGCTCAATTTAATTAATGACAAAAGCCCTTTCAGATAATTTAAGTTAAAGGGGGGGAAACCATTTTTTGTAGCTGAATTATCAGGATTGACTATCGTTGATTAAAATAACAACAACAAAAAATTCCAGATTATTTGCCAAATTTCCTTTTCACATTGGGGTTGGTAGGCAATATCCTTGATGGTGAAAACTATATAACTCTTTACTTGACTTTAAAAAAAAGGAGGGGAGGAGATTGGGAGTAATGAATGACCAGATGATTAAAATACAGCTGGAGCTAAAATAAAAGTACTCTCAGCAGGATGTAAGGGGTATATGAAATGGAAATGAGCTGGGATATTTTCCCTGTGACTTGAGCAGGTATTGTTAGACATGGCTATAATGGCGGACATAAATTTAGTTGTCCTTAGCAAATTAGGATGTGATGTAAGAGGAAATGGCTCTTCATACACTCACTCTACTTCACCAGGAAAATTGCTCCAGCCTCAGAACTCACACTGTATTTTAAAATCACTCATTAATTCTGTTCCCACAGGGTGTAAAGAAACCTTCCCAGCTGCGAGCTCAGGAGTAGTTGGTTGAATACACCCTGCCAGAAGAGAAATATTATTTGCTCATTTTCCTTTTCCTTTTAATTAACTCACAGAGAAATTTGATTAGAGAGAGCTATTGAGTATTTCTCAGTAAATTCTGCTTTAACTGAAAGACCATCACTAAGGATGGGTAATGGGAAAACATTGATATATACTCTATTCAGAAATCATTCTGTTTTACATATCCTGTTTTCAGTAGTTCTCTGCCCTAGTTCTTTAGTATTGAGTGAATTTGCATGAAAACAGGATGCTTAAGAGTTCATTTTCTCCCACTGCACATTTTCCACTTGAAAAAATAATCCCTGTACGTGATATAATTTCTACAGCAACCATCACATCCAAGAAGATCATAACCTCAAGAAATGAATGGTAGGTTGATAGTACTGCCTTTTCAAACTGCATATAATAAATGTAATTCTTAATCCTTAATAGTCTTCTTTGGAATTTTAACAGCTTAAGTAATATCCAATATTTGATACTTATAAAAATACCCTTGCTCAATTCTCCCTTCTGCTACATTGCCTCAGGAGGACCATGCAGGGCAGAGAACATCTCTTCAAAAGGGAAGTGTCATAGTTAGAAAGCTGAAAGGGAACATAAAGGTCACCTTAATATATCTGATCCTTTCATTTTGCAGATGTGGAAACTGAGGCACAGAAATTAAATGGCAGAAATTTCTGGCAGAAAAGGCCAGAATCATAACTAAGGTTGGGCAAACTTGTGCTTTGTCTCAGGGTGCTAAATTTGTGATCTGCAGTTGCTTTTTTTTAGCAGCTGAGAAACAACTGGACTTAGCACTTTGTTAACAATAACTATTGACTAAGATGGGAACCTACCAAATAGTGTTTCCTCCCAGTAGTGGTCACACCTTAGGTGAGATCCTCTAAGTCCTAAGGTCTTCTTCATTCCTGCCAGTAACTGTCACATATTGTGCCTCTTCCCTCCTCTCACTATCCCCTCAAAAAAAATTGCTAGTTACATCTCTGTGGATCTCCCAGATTGAAGAGGGGAAGAGCATGGTGGAATCAGAGAGCCTGATTCTACTTGACTTTCTGTATCTCTGTTGCCCTCTTTGTCATATTTTAAATATGTACAACTGGTCATCAAGTTGTGGATCCTAAATCAGTAGTGAGTGATCCCTCCACAACATCCCACATCTCCCCACAGGGCAGAAAGAGTTATGATTGTGCCTTGATAAATGCTACATTTCAGAATGTTGGGGCCACATATATGTGTGTATGTACAAAGCATACACAAATCCTACAAATAGCAACATTCCAAAATCACTCAATTTGTTGTGAATTTCTCACTTGATTTGTTCTGAAAATTAAAGAAAGTAAAACAATGTGCTTTTTATATTCCATTCATGAACCCCACACTGGCATTCCTTAGCAATGCACTATGCATTTGTTGGACTAAATTAAATTCTATGCTTGATTTAAGCCACACGTTCTAAAAAAGAAATCATGAGCCACAATCATGCTTGGGGAAAAAATTGAAATGTACTACTAATGATTTGATGATGTAGTGTTCTTAGAGAAGGGAAAATTGGTTCAGATAAAACAGAAAATGAACTCTTTTTTTTTTAAAGCGTTGAGCTCCATATTTTCTGAATTCGGCTGGAAACTATTTAAATATTTGGGAAGAGAATCACTCACAATATTTCTCTCCAAAACTAAAAAGTACAGGGAATTTTGTCAGGGACTCAGATTTTAGAAGAATTAAAAGACTGCTATAAAATATAATAAGAAAAATAATAATGGCTTACATTTGTACATAATTTTGTAGTATACACACACACCTACCCACACATTATCTCATTTGACATAGACATAGCAGCTCTGTAAAGTAAGCAGGGAAAGGTATTATTATTATTATTATTCCCATTTTATAGATGAGAACGCTGACTGGAAATGACTTGCCCAGGACCACAACAACTATTAAGTACTGCAACCAGCCCTAGAACTCAGGTCTTTTGAGTCACAATAACCTCTTGTCATTGGATACAGTGTAGGAAGGAGAAAAGGATATGGGATTTGTAGTCAGCAGACACAGGTTTTTGACCTTGCCCTTCCACTTTCTGCCTGTGTAACAATGAGCAGTGCACTTCATGCTTTCTCCTTTGTAGCACTTCTGCAGCACTCACATCTCAGGACACAAACACTCTCTCCTATGGGGTAGGTGGTGGATGGGAAGGCACCACAACTAAAAGTTTAAAGGAGGCTATAAGGATGTTAAAGCATTGGTACCAGGCTCCAAAAAACCACATTAATACTATACCCAGAATAGGAACTCATTAGAGCTGTTCTGAAGTTTGGCGCTATCTAAAACAAACTTGAAAAGCATGCTGTGAACCACCGCTGCAGCCTCCTTCATGGGGAGTCATGGGGATCAGCAGCAGTGAAACCTGTTTGTTAGCAATTGCAGTTCTGTTTAGGTTGCAAAGGCAGGGACCAGAATCTTAGGAAACCCTACTTCCTGTGTCTCTGGAATCACTATAATGGAAAAACTGCCAAAGTGGATTGGCAGTACCTACATTAGAGGAGTTAATAACAGGCTGCTACATGTTATAGTGGGAAAAATGCTAGAATTGGAGTCAGGGGAGCTGGGCTTAAGTCTTAATTCTGCTCCTCCAAAGATTATGGAATCTGAGAGTTGGAAGGAACTTTAGCAGCCACCTAGGTCACCCAACACGTGAAAGGGATGCCACTGCAAGATTCTTGACAAATGGTCATCCAGTCTGTGGAGAATCCCTAATCTCCTGAGATAGCTTCTTCCACTTCTGGACAGCTCTGAGTGTTAGGAATTTTTTTTTCCTGTAATCAAACCTCAATTTATCTCTTTCCATTTCTATTCATGGATCCTGGTTTTGGCCTTTGGAACCAAAAAGAATAAGGCTAATCTAATCCCTTTTCCACATTCTGACCTTTGAAATACTTAAAGATAGCTATCATGTATTCTGCTCCTCCCCACCCTTAGTCTTCTTTTCCCTAAATTAAATATCCCCAGTTGCTTTTTTTTTCCAACCAATATTCATGTACTCAAGGTATTTAACCATCTATGTTGCCTTCTTCTATGCTTTCCAACTGATCAATGTGCTTCTTAAACTATGGCATTGTTGTTCAGTCATTTCAATAGTGTCTGACTCTTAATGACCTCATTTAGGGTTTTCTTGTCAAGGACACTAGAGTGCTTTGCCATTTCCTTCTCTCGCTTTATTTTACAGATGAGAAACTGAAGCAAACAGGGTTAAAGGGACTTGCCCAAGGTCGCAGAGATAGTAAGTGTCTGAGGTCACATTTGAATCCAGGAAGATGTCTTCCTGACTTCAGGCCTGGTACTCTATCCACTGTGCCATAAACTATGGCTCCCAGAATTGAATATAATATTCCAGATGTGGTCTGACCAGGCCTAAGTGCAGAATGACTATCATCTCCTTATTCCTAGAAACTGTGTCTTTCTGAATGTAGCCCAGACTTTTTGGTTGCCACATCACACTGCTAACTCATATTGATTTTGTAGTCCATTGACCTCTGTATTTTTTCAGATCAACTACCTAACCAAACATACCTCCCAAATTCTCTATATATGATATTGATTGTTTGAACCCAAATGTAAAGCAATGACTTTATCCCTATTGAATATCATTATTAGTTTCAGTCCAATGCTCAACTATCAAGATCTTTTTAGATCTTGACCCTGACATCAAATTTGTTAGCTATCCCTTCAAGCTTTGTGTCATCCACAAATTTAATGAGAATGCCATCTGTGTTTTTATCCAAATCAATATTAATGGCCCTGGACGAAGCACAGGTGCCTGAGGCATTCTCCTAGAAACCCTCTGCTGAGCTGACTTTGAACCACTAAAGATAACTGAGTCCAGCCATTCAACCAGTTCTGAATCCATCTAACTACATGATGATCATCTAGTCCATATCCTTCCATCTTCTCCATAACAACAGCATGAGATACTTTTATCAAAAACTCTGCTAAAAAAACTTAGGCAAGCTCTCTCTGGAGCATTCTCCTGATGTACAGCTTAGTACTCATGTTATGAAAAGGAAATAAAGTAAGTCTGTCATCACCTATTTTTGATGAAGCCATGCTTGCTCTTAGCGTTCTAAATGTTCTCTAGCTATGTCTTTAATGACATGTTCTAGAATTTTTCAAGGAATTGGGGTGAAGTTCACTGGCTTATGGTTTTCAGACTACTTTCTTCCCTTTTTATGGAAAATCAGGATATTTCCTTCCCTTCAACTCTTGTTACCTTACAACTTATTACCTGCATGTCCTTAGACAAATCACTTAATTTCTCTGTGTCTTGATTTCCTGTAAAATGAGGGGTTCAGAATATCCTTTACAACTCTAAACCAAAAATTCTTTTAGTCTTTCAGATTTCTTGATGCCCATTCTATTGCTATCCAAATTTGACCTGTGCTTTCCCAACTTCTTTTAAAAAATACAAGGTTAACAAAAGAGGAGTCTGGGAGGAAAAGAAGATAGATTTGACTAAAGTCTAAGTAAAGAATTGGGGTTATTTAGCCTGGAACTATATGTAGGAAGATTAAGGTCAATGCCCTCCTTTGTCTCTCGTCTATTCTGCCTTCCTTCAAAACTGTGCAGGTTGTGGAGTCATGCAGCACTCAGAGATTAAAATCAAGTTGAATTTTAGGGAATTCATTTATGCTTAAATGATGACTGATAAATGAAATGAAATAAAGTGTTACCAAGAAGGGATACCAAATCAGCCATTGGCTCATTGAGGATGCCACCAAAAGTTCCTGAATGAAAATCTTGATCCCTGCATTTCACCTGAAAGAAAAGAGACAAGTGACTTACTGATTTTTGCTTTTTTCTTTTCTCTTCTTTTCTTTTTTTACCACTCTAACACTAGCTTTCTAGGTAAGAAAAAAAAGACAGAACTCAAGCAACAACACCCATACTTTCTGAAGCCGTATAACCTTTTTTAGCTTATTGACCTTTCTTCTTTTTATGATCAAATATTGTGAATTATATATATATTATATAATACCTAATTCCTCCATTTCACCATCATCCACTCTTTCCTCAGTTCCCTAAAATCTGGCTTCTATTCTATGACTCCACTCTTGGTATAGAGGAAAGAACACTGGATTTGAGATCTGAATATCTGAGTTCTATCACTGTCACTTACTGGCTTTGAGACAGTTCTTCCTTTTGAATTCACTATTTCTATTAGTAGCACTAGTAGCCACCCAGTCTCCCATGTTTGAAACTTTGGTGTTATTTGAATACAGATGATCTTCCTCTTCACACCCAATCATTTAATAAATGCAAGTGAGTAATTCTACCACTGCGACATGTATCACAGTCACCTCTTCTTTATTTCTCCTGCCTGTTATACCTGTCCAACCTCTCATTACCAGCTGAACTACCATAATAGCCTCCCATCTTGTTCTCCAACTTCTACTCTCTGACCTCTAGTTCATCTTCTATGCTGATGCCAAAATCATTTTCCATATGCATAGCTCTCACTTTTACTCAAAACCACACAAAGGATTCCAATTGTCTATTCAATGAAATTCAAATTCTATAGCTTGGTATTCAAGTACCCTCCATAGCAAAGTTGCCTTTAAACATGTTTATAGCCTTGTGTCATACTACTTTCTTCCACATGGCCTATATTCAGGTCAGACTGGATTACTTGTCATCTTTTGTACATACCCTACACTTTTCTGCTTCTGGGTCTTTGCTGATGCTGTTCCCTATGTCAGGAATGCTACTTCTCCCCAGCCTGCTCTCCTGCTGATTCCTACTTCCCATCTCTTAAAGCCCAAATTAAAACTTACCTAATTTTTTAGCCAGTAACAGCATTTCCCTGTTGGAACACCATCCAAGACTTCAGTTTTCCACATCTCAAATTATTTTGTATTACAGGTTTTTGAGCATGCATTATATATCCCCCTATTAGCTATAAGTTTCATGGAATCAAGAATAGTGTTTTATCAAAATGTAAAAACACCTTTTGTGCTTAACACACAGTCAATATTTAATAGATGTTTTTAAATGGAAGTCCTTTAGACTTTCTTTTAATGTCTCTTAGATCCATTCTTTCCTCTCCATTCCTATTGCTATCACCATACCTACCTTCATGCCTAAGTGACCTCAAGCTCTTAATCAGTCTTTTTCTTTTCCAATTCACCTTTTATAGCACTGCCTGATTAATCTTCTTAAAATAAAACTTTCATGAGTTTCATCCCCTTTTACTTGGAAAGATACAGTCCCTGATATCATGGAATATATAGTTTAGTAACAGCCTAAAACAATTTATCTGACAAACCCCACCCAACAATGATTTTTAATTCCTTAAAAATTTGTGTGGCTATTCTGTGCCTAGCTCATCCTTGATCAAAACTTTTCTTTACATTGCTCTCTCAGGCTTTCTTGGAGGAAGTTAAAAAATATATTTCTGTTTCCATATGTTGGAATATTATAGGAAATGAACTTTTAGATCTCGTAGTTGATGGAGGCATACCCTTCTTTAAAGTAATCAATCAGAAAGTGTTAAGAAGAAAGATAATGGCCTAATAATGGCTGGAGAGTTAAAGTAATTTAGCTAGTCCTTCAGCAGATTAATGAATAAAGAGAAGAATGATGGGGCTAACCTCTAAGGAACTCTAGAGGACCTGATGATTGAACCACAAGAGGACAAAAGTTTGAATGTCTCTCTGGTATCAAAATATTTTAGGAAAATTCCTGTTTAGTGGGGAAGGACCTTAAATCATTCATTCCCCTGACTCAGGTGATCAGTACAATGTTTTCTTTTGATGGTAATGGTGGTAGTGTTTAATGTTTTACTTATGCTTTTTATCTTTTATAACACTATCACTTCCCAATAACTGCTATGATCTACCCATCCCATAGAATTCTTCCCTGGAACAAAGAAAGAAAGAAGCAAATCAAACCCACAGTAGAGTTATGACAATAACATCAGACAGATTATGCAATATTTTTCACTTGTAGTCCATAAACTCTTTGTAGAGAGGTTATTGTCAAGTCAACAAGCATTTATTGAGCACTTGCAGTGTGCCACTCACTGTGCTAAGCACCAAGGATATACCACCACCACCACCACCCCTCCCTCCAAAAAAACCTGGTCCCTGCTCTCAGTCACAGTCTATTAGGGGAGACAGCCTGAAAACAAATATGCACAAACAAGTAACATACAAGATAAATTGGAGATAATCAACAGAGGGAAGACACCATTTTCTAAATTACTGACATGGTTTTTCTCTTCATTGGAAACCCCTGCTGTCTACTGTACCTCACTACTAGGCCTTCCTTGGCATTCCGGTGAAATGCCAGAAGGTAATCAGAGCAAATTGAGACAGTGGCGAATACATTCTCTGAATGAAAGTTTCTGATTTTGTCATAGAATAATATTTTTAATTCAAAGAGAAAATAGTAAATTCTGATTATGTTTTATTATGTTTCATGCATTTTAATTAATGAGATGAGAATTGAATTTACCCATAGGATTCAGTACTTGACAACTTAAAAAAATACTTTCTTCTTCAGAGTAAAAAAACTTCAATTACTTCCACAGTCAATGAGGTGACACTATTTGATGCTATCGAAATGGCAGTAATTAACAGTACCACTTAGGAAATAATGCTTTAAGGGCCTCTTGCTCTCTGGTTTAGCTTAATTCAGAATTTAAGATATGCAAAAATCCCTAGGAATAATGATATCTGGGGCAATGGATGTTCTCCTCAGCATTTGGGGAGGTGGTGTTACCTATTCTCACTAGTGACTTCACATTTTGCATATATTTTGTAGTTATATGTGTGTGTTTGTTTTCCTTTGATAGGGTATAAGCTCCATGGGGGCTGTTTCCTTTTAATCTTTGTATATATGCCCAGTGCCTAGTACACAATAGGTGCATGATGAATGTTTGTTGAAACTAAATCTTTACAATCACAGTTGGTAAAATAGTAAAGTACCTTAGATCTTTCAGAGACTGGGTACATGTGTGTGTATTCAAACATGTATATATGCATGCATAAAGATGCATGTATGTATACACACATATATAGTTTATGTATGTACATACACACACATATATATACATATATATATATATATACATCTTATATAAGATTTTGTTAACTACCCGCACTTGTACAAAAATATTTATAGCAGCTCTTTTTGTGGTGGCAAAGAATTGGAAATCAAGGGGACGCCCATCAATTGGGGAATGGCTGAACAAGTTGTGGTATATGGATGTAATGGAATGCCACTGTGCTATAAGAAATGAGGAGCAGACAGACTTCATAATAACCTGGAGAGACTTATATAAACTGATGCTGAGTGAGAAGAGCAGAACCAGGAGAACATTGTACATAATTACAGACACATCCTATCTGTGATGACTAACTTTGATAGACTGGGCTCCCATCAGCAATACAAGGTTATGTCACCTCCAAAAGACTCATGATGGAAAGGGATATCCACATCCAGAGAAAGAACTACAGAGTTTGAATGCAGATTGAACCAAACTACTTTCTCTCCCTCTCTCTCTCTCTCTCTCTCTCTCTCTGTCTCTGTCTCTCTCTGTCTCTGTCTCTCTCTCTGTCTCTGTCTCTGTCTCTCTGTCTCTGTCTCTGTCTCTGTCTCTGTCTCTTTCTTGTGTTTTGTTCCTTCTTTCTCATAGTTCACTCCATTGGTTATACCTCTTCTTTACAACTTGACTAATGTTTAATGCAAAGTTTTTGTGAACCTATATCGGATTGCATGCCACTATGGGGAGGGAGGGGGGTGGGAGAAGAGAGGAAGAGGGAGGAAATTTGAAACTCAAGAGATTGTGGAATTGAACATTGTAAACTAAAAGCAAATAAATAATTTTTTAAAAAAAGATTTCATTAACTATTTGTATACAACCCTGTAACAGTAATTCTGAACCATTCTGGTCATTCAATCAGTTCTTTCTTATGTGGTTAGTGCTATTATAACCACACTTGCTGTACAGTAAGTACAGTATCAGTTTGGTTTCCTTTCACCTTCTCCCAACCTGATATTTCTCACTCAGCTTTCTGACAGTTTTCTCAGTACCTCCACAGTGAAGTAGATGTTTCCTCGGGTTCCATAGGTGAGGGCAGGCTTCTTCTTGCTAATCCACAAGTTGTCTGAGATGACAATGTAGTCAACACTGGAGAAGAAACGGTCTTTTTCCTTTCTGACAAGCTCATTTAATGAAACTGAACCTGCTTCTTCCATTCCTTCAATGATGAACTTAATATTCACTGGGATATCCTGAATTTAAAAAGCAAAACATTTTAATAACGAATTACATACCTACTTACCTTTCAAAAGTCAGGAATTATTTGCTTATATCTCAGGTTTCTATATTAATTTTTTTTAATGGCCCAGATCTGATTTATATTGGTGTAGGAATTCATGGTAAGAAAATTCCCTCTATTAATGCAGACAGGCAACTGTTGTGAAATTTTTAACTTTAGAGAATTGCACAGGACTCCGAAAGTTAGGGGACTTGCCCAGGATCCTATAGCCAGTGTGTGCTAGACTGGGATCTGAATTTAAGTCTTCTAATTTTTTTTTCTGCTTTTTGGAGGGCAATTGGGGTTAAGTGACTTGCCCAAGGTTACACAGCTAGTTTTTGTGTTAAGTGTCTGAGGCTGGATTTGAACCCAGGTCCTCCTGACTCCAGGGCTGGTGCTCTATTCACTGCACCTCCTAGCCACCCCTGAATTTAAGTCTTCTTAACTCAGAGGATGGCTCTCTCTGCTCTGTGGCCATGCTGCCTCTCACTAAATGAAGAGACTGGCCTAGGGATTAGTCCAGTAATTTCACAATTATAAGAAGGTCCTGGTGAAGATTTTCCTCTACCAAAGTAAGTTGGCACCTTCTCTTCACCCACTCATCTTAGAGAACTGCTCAGAAGACTGACCCTTTAGGTAATTTGTCAAGTACCTATTAGAAGTAGGGCTGGAAATCCAGATCTCCATGGTTCTGAGACAGTCTCTCTATCAATTGGGGAAACTAAAATTAAATGTGCCTATATGTTCTCAATATCTTGTACTCACAAATGTAATTCATCTTATATAACAAGTTTCCTTGAATATAAGGACATTTGAAATTAAATTTTGTTGTATGTCATATAGTATAGTGTATCATAATAGCTTAATGATCTAATATTGGTGATAAAGGATCATATTCATTCACTTATTTCTCACTTCAGCCCTTCTATATCTATGTACAGACCACTATATGTGCTAGAAACAAGGGAAGTTACAAATTGTAAGCTAAGGCAGGATCTCAAGGAGGTAGTTCATCATCTCTTTGGGAAAGAAGGCACAAGCCAAGATGACTATAATACAGTATATAACATTTGATGATATGTTTATTAGGAAGTGGCAAAACTTAGTGGTGTAAGAGATCCAATCACTTGTCAGGTCTGTTATAGTGGGGATTCCTTTTGTGTGTGTATTGGACTGATACCTGAGGTCCCTTCCAACTGTCCAATTCTATGATAATGCCTGGGAGTATAATGGAAGAGGTAGCATTTGGAGTTGGGCTTCAAAGGAAAGACAGGAATGAACAAGGTATGAGGGGAATCTAGGCACAGGGAGTAGGGTTAGCAGTGTGTGTGGGGAGCACATGATGGAGAATCTCTCTGTTTTCTCTTAGGATAGTGGGGAAACAATAATAAAGAATTCCCTAGTCAGAAACAATTCCACCATGTCCTCTCAGAATACTGACATTTTATTTTCCCTTCTAAAAGGAAAGGTTCAATCCTAGATCAGTTCATCTTTAAGACAATATCCCCTTTCTTTCCTGACTCAATCATGGGCTTTGTAGTTTTCATTTTTCTCTCTACCTCTTTAGTAGCAACAAAAATCCCACTATACTCAGAATCATAAACTAACACATCTTCTTTCAGAAGATTTTTTAATAGTTGAGCCTCAGGATAATTTCTATTTCAAGTATCTGTTACTTTTCAACTATCAGTCTTCTTTTTAATTTTCTCAAAGGGACTTTGATCTTGTGGAGAAAATGGAATTTGACTTCTCTAGTTAATGTTTGAGCATGGAAGAGTGGCTTTAAAATTTTTACAACATGTTTTTCCCCCCTTTTCGCCTTTGATCTGTTGGTATCTTTGTAACTTATAACTTCAGATCTTTGTGAGCCTCATGAGGAGATGATAAGGTCCAAACCCTTTCCCAGAGCAGAAAGCATTGGGCTAATGTAAATGTAGAGAAAGAAATAGAAGTAAGGCCAAGTGTAAGCTTAGCATAGCAGAATCACACTAATTGGTACTAATGATGAGAAGAAACTCTTAGATTAGTGAATCTTTAAAAAGGAAAAATGAGAGCTGTATCAGAAAATAAGTTAACTTTATTTATTTAGTTAGATAAGGGTAGTGTAGGTATAATGACTTATGAAACTATATCCCATTGTTATTTCTATATGTTTTAGCAAATCTTTTGAGAGTACTGAAATCTTAATGATATGAGAGCTCACTATAGCGACACTTGGTTAATAAGTAATTGCTGGGAAGTCATTGGCACCCACCAAGCTTTTTTTGGCAACCAGGGTTTGTGAGATGTGAGAATTCACAGGGATTTTTACATGAAAGCATTTTTAACGTACACACAAAAGGATATTTAGACTGCTAAAAGTCTCAGGTGCTTTCTTAATTTTTCCTTTATGATTTATGATGTGGGCTGGCATAGAGAAAATCCATATATTTTTAAATGTTCATAGTGCCTTTTAGGTTTTATATAAAACAATAATCCTGTCATTTGAAAAGGACAGAACACTAGTCCTTCTGGAAAAGACCAGACCTGCAGGTGTAAGTGTTCATGGATGCTTGCCAAGTTTACTGTGAGATGAATAAGGGTCCTGTGGTCTGACCATGGAAAACTGAATTACATGGTATTTTTCAGGCTCATCTTAGGGATGCTGGACCACAGTGGACCTGTGAGGTCTGAGCCCAGAGTGCAGGAGAATATAGGCAGAGGATGGCCCCTCTCCTGCTAAGATGACCCTGAGTGCTCTAATCAGCATTGGAAGAGTCCTGGCAATAAGGACTCCACTGGAACCCTTGACAAGAGCTGGCAGTACCCATGATCTTCGGTGTTATCCTGGGTTGCAGACCCAACTTAGTTTGGGTTTCTCTTCAATAGCAATGGAAGTCATCGTAAAATGAGGGATTTGATCTAGATGGATAATTCCTTGCAGTTCTGACATTCTATGATTTTGTTATTTGCTACTTCGTCCCAACAGAGTTAAGTCTATAAATAAACAAGATAGGCAGAGATAGGAAGAGAAAAGGGATGGAGTACAATGGACATTTTAAAATATTATGTTTTATAAATGCACAGATTTTTAATACCAGAGAATTCCAGTCTGCATACATTAAAACAGCAACAACAACAACCACCCACATCCGCAACTGTTAATTCATTAGAACTTCTAGGGAGGAACTCCATCTAATAATGCAACCCAGAACCTTTTCTACAACTTACAGTTTTGGTAAGTTAACCAAGGCATAATAGTAAAAAATGTTATTAAAAACAACTAACATTTATTAATTGTCTACTATATGCCAAGTACTGTACTAAATGCTTTACAATTATTATCTTAGCTGATCCTCACAACTCTAGGAGATAGGTGTTATTATTATTATTCTCATTTTACAGATGAGGAAACAGAGGCAGACATTCAATTACATGCCCAGGGTCACACAAGTTAGTAATTGTCTGAGAATAGATTTGAACTCATATCTTCCTGACTCAGGGCCAAGACTTTATCCACTGCATCATCTAGTTGACTAATGTCACAGAGCTTATAAGTATTAGAGGCAGAAATTAAACGCAGAGCTTGCCTGATGTCAAGCTTGTCTTGGTTCCAATTCACATCTCCATTAGTGTATGTGAATTGGTGTGGAGAGAAAGTTAAGTACTGGGCTAGGAAAGAAGAATAATTAAGCTGAAGCAGCAGATACCTGTAAGCACTGACTGTTCTTGATTCAGTTTACTCTTAAACAAATGGCATAATGTTTAAAGATTTTAAATGACTATTTCTGCTGGTTACAACCACTACAAACAGCATTACTAATAGAATAAAATAATACACAAAGAATATAAGAATGTCAACTATAACTTTTGTGTCTCATTATTTGTGTATCCCCTTATGAGAGACAGCATGGTACAGTGGAAGGGTGCTGAGTTTGGAGTCAGAGGACTTGGGTTCAAATCCTGGTTCTTGTCAAGCCCCCTGACCTCTCTAGACTTGTTTCTTTACCAGTGAATGAGAGGTTGGATTACAAAGCATCTAAAGTCCCTTCCAGTCCTAAATCTATGATGTTCTGATTCTACAGACTGTAAATGATTGAGGACAAAGTCTTGTCTAATCTAAATTGTGTCTATCCTTCAGCACTTAGCAGAATGTTTGAATTTCTTAGACTGAATTACCAATCAATGTGAGATTAAAAAACTGTATCTATAATCTATGGACATGTAGTCAGTCTGAGAAGAACTGTCTTTATTCTGGGAGGCATTGGTAGATACCAATGTGGCAGTATTATACTTTTTTTTTTATTTTATGATTCAATTACGCTGAAATGTCTTCCTGTAAATTTCTACTTCAATACCTTATTGTAGTGTGGAGGTACTGATCGTGGGGTCTTTAAGGCTATAGTACCACAAAAGGTTCTCTCTCATGTGTCCTACCAAGGTGGAAAGGTGGATACTACCCAGTGCCCCATCACAGTTCTATGATCCAAGGACCAGTCTAGTGAAGTTAGAGAGATTCGTCATCAAGTTATATGCAGGGTGATTAGTTTTTCAGTCATAGTATCTCTCAAAGATTGTCTGCTAAGTTATCATGTGGTTACAAGTCAAGGGTACACCTATACCAATGAAATTTCAGGTCCTTTAATTGCTGAATACCACCTAGCCCTGGGCAGCTAGTTAGCACAGTGAATAGAGTACGAGGCCTGGAGTCAAGAAGACTCGTCTTCTTGAGTTTGAATCTGGCCTCAGATACTTACTAGTTGTGTAAACCTGGGCAGGTCACTTAACCCTGTTGGTCTCAGTTCTTCACCTATAAAATGAGCTAGAGAAGGAAATAGCAAACCACTTCAGTATCTCTGCCAAGAAAACCTTAAATGGGGTCACGAAGAGGTATACATGACTGAAAAAAAGACTGAAACCACCTACCCTATCCCCAGTAAACTAGGGACTACCAAATAATGCTCCCTAATGACATGAAATGAAAATATGCCTGTGGAGGCATATTTTCACATATTTATTCACATATATTTCCATACACACACACATATATATTACATATCTCTATATCTGAGGATTAATAAAATGATAATACCTAAGAAGTATTACACCTAAGTGTGCCTTTAAAAAAATTCTTCTTCAATTTAATTTTATCTATTCAGAGATACTTTTCAGTTATCTATTGGGACTGAATGTGTTCCATGAGGTTAATGGCCATTTTCTACTCATAGTTATGCTTTTAAATTCAATACCATAGACCATTGGTTACATACTTGGTTTAGGGCTTTGAAGGCACCCACTGCATTAATCCAAGCTAAAACAGGTCCTTTATTATCTGTTGCTCCTCGTCCATAGAGTTTTCCTTTAAGTGAGAAAAAGGAAAAAAAAAGAATCGGAACAGTTTTTTACACTTCTTCCAAATTTAAGAAGCTCAAAACAAATTAAACATGATGAACAATTATGTTAACAGTACATTTTCATTTTGGCCTTGCAAAAATCTTGTTCTGAATTTGCAAAATATATTTCATAAGCATAAATTTCATATTCACCTGATGGCTGACCAATATAAGACAATATATCACAATAAATATATCACAGGGGCTTAGTAACAGGCTGATCTGTTGACCACTGCTTATTGAAAGAGATTCACATATTTGCCACTGAATATCATGTAATCTGTAATTTTGAAAACTTGCAACTAGATGAAGAATGAATGAAAAATATCCCAGTCCCTCTCAATGGTTCTTTACAATTTGTTTTTTTCTTCCATTTTCATAAAATATGAATTATTGGTTTGGTATTTTTAAACAGGAAAGCATTTTCACCATTAATTGAGAAGTTCTCTTACTTATTGGTGACTTAATTCACCCAGCAGTTCAAGAGCTCATGGTCTCTTTAATAAGTGAAAGAAAAACAGTAGTAGTAAATTAAATGATCTGATGAGGGGAAAGGATAGAATGGAAGTAAAATGTCATATCCATTTATTTTATTTGCTAAAATATCTAATAAAGGAAAAAGTAATCAATAAAATTTATTTTACATAAGTGAAGGCATAAATAACAAAGACTAGATTCCTTTGGGGCAGATGGGGTGGAACCATATCATCTTTTGCAAATTCTCAGAAAAAGTAAAATATTTCTCTTTCTTTAATGAATTCTACAATTCAAGAGGCAACATGGCACAGAGGATGGAGACTTGGGCATGAATTCAGAAAGACCTGGGTTCTGCTTCTGATGCATACTGGCTGAGTGACCCTAAGCAAGTCAAAAGTACTCAATGCTTTGTGGTTGTTGTTCAGTCATGTCTAACTCTTTGAGACTCCATTTAGGGTTTTCTTGGCAAAGATACTGTGGTTTGCCGTTTCCTTCTCTAGCTCATTTTACAGATGAGAAAACAGGCAGACATGGTTAAGTGACTTGCCTAGGGTCACTAAGCTATTAAGTGTCTGAGGCTGAATTTGAACTCAGGTTTTCCTGACTCTAGACCCAGCTCACTCTATTCACTGTGCCACCTAGCTGCCCCTCAGGGCTCTAGGCAACTGTAAGACTATAATTTGTTGAGAAGGTGCTGACCTGAATTGGTAGAGAGAGTTCTGTAAGCCCAGAGTTCCCTAGAACAATGAAATCACAGGTACACTTCCTATTGCTATATAAACTTAATATGAAACATCAATACAACCAATTAATCCTGCTTTGCAACAATTTGCATGTAAATAAACGAATTTCAATGCATACAATGTCATTATTTTTCAGTCATTCCTTTTTTATTTTCCACCAAGATTCATTCATTTTTGTCCATTTTTTCCTGATTCCTTTTGTGGTTATAGTAAATTGTCTATTTTTCTGGATCTGATATTTTTCATTATTTCTAAACGGTCTTTGCACATTTCTTTATATTCCTTATACTTTTTTTATCTGAATTTTATTATAACATTCTTTTACATGAATGTAACATAATTTATCTAACTTCCATCCTTCCTTCCTTCCTTCCTTCCTTCCTTCCTTCCTTCCTTCCTTCCCTCCCTTTTTTTTTTTTTTGGCAATTTACAGATAACACTACTATAAAAAATCTTTAAGATAACAGCTTTTTTTTCTTTGTGATAACACTCTTAGGATATATAGTCTGAACACTAGGATTAATGAGTCAAAGGGCATATTTATTTTTGTTATTTTTACTATGTACTGCTAGAGTATTTTCTGAAAAGATTCTACTAGTTTCAAGTTCTTTCAACAATTAATGAGTGTACCAGTTTTTAACAACCCCACTAGCATTGAGTTTTAATTATTTTTGCCAATTTGAGGTGTTATCTCAAAGTTTTAGAATTTGGATTCCTTTTAATTATTAAAGTTGAGCACTTTCAACTGATTATTAACAATTTATGTTTCCTCTTTTAAAAATTGCCTTTGTATAGCCTTTGACCATTTGTGTATTTTGTACTGGATCTGTGAAAATTTTAATAGTTCCTTATATATTTTAGATGTAATGTTTTAACATGTCATGATAGCCATAAGTATTTTTCCAATCTGTTACTTTTATTTTTCTTTGTAAAGTTTCTGTTGTACACAAAATTTTTGTTTTAGTGTAATCAAACACATTTGTTTTGTCCTAATAAGCCCTCTGACAATAGAAATATCATTTCCCCTTCACAATTTTGATAAATGCCCCCTCCTTCTATCTTTTTAATAGTTTCTCTTTGTATGCTTAAATCTATTATCCAGCTAGAATTCAGTGTGTTATATGGTATGAGATATGGGTCCAAATCCATTTTCACCAAATTACTAAGCATTTTTTCCTAGTCCATTTATTAATAATGAGTCATTTCCCCAGTTTTTTTTCTAATATAGATTTATCAAACTTTAGTATTTTATGTATATTTGGTTATATATCTGGTGTCTATAAGCTGTACTACTGATCTTTTTTTATTTGCTTCTGGATAGTTTTGAGAATTGCTTTATATGTTTTAAAGTCTGGGAATATATAACTTTACCATTATTACCTTTTTTTCCTAACCTTGCCTTTGATTTTATTGTCTATTTGTTTTTCTATATACATTTCATTATATTTTCATCCATTTCTATAAATAAGCACTTTGCTCTTTTGATTGCTATGACATTAAACTTGTAAGTGTATTTGGGGATTGTGGTCATTTTTACTTATTAATCTGACCCATTCTAAACACTGACTTCCAATTATTTAGGTATTCCTTTATTTCCAATATTGTAGCTTCATTGTTGTCAGCTAACAGGTCAGGTATTTCTGGGTAGGCTGATTACCAAATATGTTTGAGTTTATTGTTACTGTAAATTTCAGTTTCTCATTTATGATGTTTTCTTTACTTTTAGTGCTGGCAAATAAAAATTCAAATGATTTTCTTGGGTTGATCTTGAATTCTGTGCCACTTCTGAGTTTGTGTATTATTATCATTAATTTTTTGATTGAGACAACTGGATTTTCCACATAGACCAATGTTATCTGTAAATAATGATATTAGAGTAATTCCTTTCCAATATTTTCTTTTTTTTCAGAGGCGGGGAAGGCAAGGCAATTGGGGTTAAGTGACTTGCTCAACGTCACACAGCTAATAAGTGTGTCAAGTATCTGAGGCTGGATTTGAACTCAGGTCCTCCTGACTCCAACACTGATGCTCTAATCACTGTTACACCTAGCTGCCCCTTCTTTTTGTCTTATTGAAATGACTAGGGGCGGCCAGGTAGCACAGCAAGTAAGAGCACTGGCTCCAGTGTTGGTATAACCTGGAGATCGAATCCCAGGCTCAGACACTTAGCACCCACCCAGAAACACCTGGCTGTGTAACCTTGAGCAAGTTACTTAACCCCAATTGCTTAGGGGCAGCCAGGTGGCTCAGCGAGTAAGAGCACTGGCTCCAGTGTCAGAATAACCTGGATCAAATCTGGGCTCAGATACTCAGCACCACATCCAGAAATAACTGGCTGTGTAACCTTGAGCAAGTTACTTAACCCCAATTGCTTTAAAAAAAAAAAAAAAAGAAATGACTAGAATTTCTAAAAACATGCCAAATAAAAGCAATGATAATAGGCATCCTTGTTTTGTACCTTTTTTGGTGGGAATGCTTCTGTTTTTTCATTGTATGTTATGCCAACTCTTGGCTTATAGTAGATACTTTTATTATGCTGAGGAAAAACTCCTCCATTTCTACATGTTTTAGTATTTTTGTTATCAAATGTTATTAATATAATATGCTATTAATATAACTGTAAAAGATATTTAAGTGGCTTTGTTTATATGTTGCATTATGTGATAGTTTTTCTGATGATGAGCCAGACTTACATGCCTTATATAAACTCTGTTTTGTCATGATGTATTATTTTTAAAATGTATTGCTATATTGATGTTAATATTTTATTTGACATTTCTGTACCTATATTCATTAGAGAAACTGGGCTATGATTTTTATTTTCTATTGTTATCTTTACCAGATTTTAAAATCAACATCATATTTCCTTCATAAAAGATATTGGGTAGTATCCCAACATTCTCTGCCTTTGTATATTATGTAATCTATGCAATATAAGGATTATTTGTTCTTGGAAAAATTGAAAGAATTGACCCATGAATCATCTCAGTCATGTATTGTTGTTTGTGGTGTAATTCTTTGATGTCATCTTATTTCTTTCTCTGTCCTTGTTTGATTTGGATGATTAATTTTCTATTGTGTTGATTTTGGCAATTTGTATTTTTGTAGATAACAATCTATTGCTTTTAAATTGTCTATTTTTTAGGCTTTAGCTATGTGCTATATTCCATGATATAATACTAGTCTTTTGGCTGATTTTTAAAAAATAGTCATGTTTAGAGTATGTGATTTTAAAGTACAGTCTTATTTTTAAATTTTTTCCCCGACAATGTACATTTATTTACTCTGCCTTATACCTCCCTCTAACTGAAAAGACAAGGAAAACAAAACCCTTGCAACAAATATGCATAGTCAAACACAACATATTGTGACATGACCATGGTAAAAAATGTTTCTTTCTGCATCTTGAGTTCTTCTGTTTTCTGTCAAGAAGTAAGTAGCATCCATCATCGTTGACCCTCTGGACACAATCTTATTGTTTTAAAAATATTTTTGTATATTTTTATGTATCTTCAACATTTGTCCCATTTTTTAAAAAGTGTGATATTGTTTTAATTTGTATTTTAAGAGTATAATTTCTCTTTTCTTTTTCAATTCTTAGAGAAGTTTTTCTTTGTCTTTGTAATTTTGTAGGATAACAATTATATGACCTAGGGAATTTTAGTTAGGATTTTTTTAAGCTGAGATCCTCTGTATTGTCTGTACTGTCATTGTTGCTCCATCTTCTCCACTATGGAAAATTTTCTCTAATTAGGATTTGAAATGCAGTAGCTAATTTTAAATTTTGGTATCTGTGAAACCAATTGACTGACTTCTTTTACTTCTTACTTTTTCTTTTGAAGCTGTTACTTTGCTCCTGTTTTTTTAGTTAGTTGCTTTTTCATCTCTATTATATTGTAGGTTTGGTTTTTTTTTTTGTTATTTATTGATTAGAGTAAGGCAGAAAGTCCAAATTCTCTTCAGGCTTTGGACAAGCATAGAAAATAAGGAGGTCAGGAGATGTCCCTCTTATCAAGTCTGATATTTTGGAAAGAGAGCCAGAGAGAATAGTATAGTAATGTTCTAGTAAGGTACTAGATGTCTTCCAGAGTCCTGGATCAATCTGGTTCTGGAACCCCACCAAGAAAAGGAACTAGAGACATTGGAGCCTCTCTTCAACTCAGGCTGAGTGTTGGGATTAAGAAATTAGAATGATGTCCTGGCTTCTGGCAGCAGTGGTAGTGGAGTGTGTGTGTGTGTGTGTATGTGTGTGTGTGTGTGTGTGTGTGTGTGTGTGTATGTGTTGCTTTCTGGAGCCTGCATGTGAGCAGCAACCATTCTGAGTGCATGCTTGACTGACCCTGGTCAGAACATGTTGCTGTAGAAGCAGGGTGGGAGGAAAGGTCTCAGCAATTCATGGCTCACATCTCAAATAGTTGGAGAGATGATAGGTTATAAATGGTTCTATTTGTCATGCCAAAGGAGGCAGCACAACACTAACTGGAGATGTAAGTTTCTATACAGGCTCAAGAACTCCAGGACAGTAGGATATTGTGGCTCCATAAGCAGCAGTAGTAATAATAATATCTCTCCTCCAGAGGTGGTATGATGTAGTAGAAAGAGAATTGGAATATTTAGTAGGATTGCTGTTTTGGAGTGGTGGGTAGGGGGAAAATGGGGAGAAAATTTGTAGCTCAAAATCTTGTGGAAATGAATGATGAAAACTAAAAAATAAAGTTAAATAAAATTAAAAAAAGAGAATTGGAACTGCAATCAGGAGTGATCTGGATTTCAATTAAATCTCTGACACAAGAGCTGTGTGACCTTGGACAATTCACTCAACTTTTCTCAGTCTATTTCATCTTTAAAATGGGAATAGTTATATATAAATCTTACACAATTGTTGTCAGCATCAACTGAGATAATGTATGTAAAGTGATTTGCAAAATTTAAACTGCTATATAAAAGGCTGCTACTCTGCTACTATCCTAGAATTTTTGCAAATTTGTTTTTGCTTTCTTTTTCTCTCTTTTTTTTTTTGATGGAATATGAAGATGGTTGGGCAATATTTCTAATTCCTTGGGATGATTTAAGCACAGCCAGCTCCGGTTCTATCATCTAACATGAAGTCTCATCAAATATTTCTCGGTTATTTCCAAGTACATGATTTTGGGATAGTGACCAATCCACTGGAAAGGAGCCAGTAAGATAATGAGAGATTTTCATGATAATGTCAACAAAACTGAACAACACTTTAAATTAAATAAACAATTAATTAGCTTTTGAAGTATAATTATGCCAAAGAAACAAAAATGAACAAAGTACTAACCATCAACTTCTACCAGGGTGAAGGGGTCTGTATGCCACCCATCTTCCCTTTTGGCAGGCTGCACATCCAAGTGACCATAAAAACACACTGTGGGTTTCTTTGGGTCATTACCAAGTTCAGCTAGAAGAATTGGAGGTATTGGAAGGTTCTGCCCATCAGGTAGCTGCAGAAATACAAGGGAACACATTAAAGCAAGTTTTGTCATTTAATTTGCCTTCTCAATGGGTAGGGGAAGAAGAGAACTTGAAAACAATTTTTTTTTCTAAATATTAAGATAAATAAATAAATGAAGAATAATTATAAAAAGAAGGGAGAAATAGTATTAGTCTTCCAGAGTAGCTAGAAATGTAAGATTAGGAGTCTCAAGTAATTTAAATCATTCTGTAGGCAATAATTATTTCTTCGTATCTTGGTTTTTCTATTTATTTTCTTTCATTTTAATATTAAGACCAGCTTTCTCTATCCTACCCAGGCTAGAACTATACCTGATAAGAATAAGAGTTTTGTCCTATTCTATTTCTGACCTCGGCCAGTTCATCCTTCTTTAGTAAATCCAGGGTTTCCCCCCTTTTCCTATCTCCTCTCTTCCTGGTCTTGAAGATTCACCACAGTAATGCTGAACTTAAGACACTGGTTGAAATAGCTCATCGAAGCTCAAAATTCCAAAGCTCAAGAGCATTTGCCACCCTATGGTAGCTGAAATTACAGGAATATACCATTATGCCGGCCTAGTTTTTCTGTCTCTAAAATGTATATTATATGAACGATCCTCTTCACATTGCCTTCTATTTTTTCTTTTGTTTGGATCTGTTTAATAGTATATTGATTTCTCATAAAGTCACTAGCTTCCATTTGCTCCAATCTAATTCTGAAGGAATGATTCTCTTCAGTGAGCTTTTGAGATTCTTTTTCCATCTGGCAAATTTGGCTTTTTAAGGCATTCTTCTCCTCATTGCCTTTTTGAGCCTTTTTTGCCAATTGAGTTAGTCTGTTTCTTAAGGTATTATTTTCTTCAGTTAGGTTGTTGACTCTCATTTTATAATTTTCTTGCATCATTCTCATTTCTCTTCCCAAATTTTCAAATTTTCCTCCACTTCTCTCATTTGGTTTTGAAAATCCTTCTTAAGCTCCTCTATGGCCTGCAACCCATTCATATTTTTCTTGGAAGCTTTTGGTGCAGGAGTTCTGACTTTGTTGTCTTCCTCCTGTTCCATGCCCCGATCCTTTTTGTCTCCAAAAAAGAAATCCAGAGTCAGACTGCTGTGCTTGCCTTGCTTCCCTCATTTGCTCATGTTGCCACTAATTTACTTGACTTTTGAGCTTTTTGCCACAGTAGAACTCTGCTACCAGAGGGTGGAGCTTTGTCCCAAATTGCTGGGGTTTTCTCAGCTGCTGGAGCTATTGGTTAGGTGCCTTCTCTGAAGCCTCCACATGCTCTGGAAAACTGGTCACACACCCCAGGACCTCTACCCTAGACAGTGATCCAGATCCAAGCAGGTTAAAGCAAGAGCGATTACCCCTCAGACTGGTCACTTGATCCCCCTACAATCTGCAGACCAGGAGCTCTGAAGCAGCCACATGGTGGTGGCTGCACAGCTGCAGCACCTCAGCTGCTTCTCCCTCCAGGGGGGTAAAGGCCTGACCGCACTCCTGAACTCCTGGTTCACAAAGTCCACACTGCTCTGACCTCTCTCACTTTGTCCTTAGCATGTATGGGTTGATAATTCTGGAAACTGCCACAACTGCTGGTGATCTGAAGTCCCTCCAGCCAGTGGATGGTTGTGGCTGCCCTGAGGCTAAAACCTACGGTTCATGTGAGGCTGGGCTCAGCTCCCAACAAACCGTGCTGGCCGCTTCCTGCCAGCCTTCCAGGCTGACTTCGGAGGGGGGGAGGGATAGCTTCTCTATATCATTTTGTGGGTTCTGTAGCTCCAAAGTTTGTTCAGAGTCACCTTTTACATGAGTTGGAGGAAGTGGAAGCAGGAGCCCTGTGGGAGTCCTGTTTCTACCCAGCCATCTTGACTCCACCCCTCCAGCATACTTTTTTTTCTTGGATTTTTTTTGGTTGTGTTTTCTTTTGCAATATGGCTAATGTGGAAATATGTTTTGCATGACTTCACATATTTAATCAACATCAAATTGCTTGCCTTCTCAAGGGAGGGAGGAAGAGCAAGAAGGAGGGAGAGAATTTGGAACTCAAAATTTTTAAAAGGATTGACAATTTTTTTCTACATATAATTGTGAAATATTTAAAGAAAAAATAAAAATATTTTAAAATTTTAAAATAAAAATAAAGTGTTTTCAACAACAGACAAGTAATACACTTGTTTATTCATTCCATTCAGTCTTTGAAAGTCAACTTTGAAGGTCAACTGCTTTGAGATCAATAAGAATAGCTAATAATAGCTAACATACATAGTGCTCACTAAATGCCAGGAACTGGTTAAGCACCTTACAGTTATTATTTCAATTGAATTTTACAACAACCTTGGGAGATAGATGATATTATTGTCCCACTGTACAGATGATGAAACTGAGGCAAACGAGGTCAAGTGACTTGGCCAGGGTCACACAACCCGTAAGTGTCAGAGACTGCATTTGAAACTCAGCTTCCTTATTCTAGGTCCAGTGCCACCTACTTTCCAATGATCAATTAATGTCCAGGACATGCTTGGTCAAACTGATTTCAAAACAAAGGTCTTGGAATTTAAGATTGCCAATTATAATTGAAATTTTTAGTTCCTCTAATGTCATGAAAGGTTAAAATAGTATGTAGAATTTAGGACAATTTACGTGCATTTTAAGAAGAATGACTAGATGAATAAGAGTTCTAAGATTTAGGGTAAGAATGAAACTGATATTATAGAGAATTACTATTTCTAAACTGACCTAAAGACCCTAATGATCTCCATTTTCTCTCATATATTCTGATAATCCTTACATGGCTGAGTAAGATAATAGATAATACATGTTAGACATATATTAGACTTGTTTCATTGATGACAAATAAGAATGGGGACAAAAGATTTTATCAATGACATATAAAACTATAAAGGGACATGGGCCAGTTATACAAAAAGACTAGGAGTCAAGATGGATGACCTGAGTGATACATTAGCCTCCTCAAGATATGAAAATACACAGAGGGAGTTCTTCAGAACATTATGTGACTCCTCCATGGAGAAATAAAGGAAAACCAAGAATAATAGTTACCTAGGATGAGAAAAAGTGTGGAGGGGCTTGGCTGCTCTGTTCTTGGTGTAACTCTTTAACAGATGATGTCCAATGAGAGAAAATGCTCTTAAGATGAAGCTTTGGGCCTTCTCTCCTCTGGCCCTATAAAGTGGATCTGAGTTGTTGGTCTCTGTATTTGTTCTTTTCTGTTTTAGGTAAAGGGATCAGAACCTCTGACCTTACTAGTTTCAAAAGGTCAGGAGTCTGAACCCATGGTGAGTTTTGCCACTAGTCCAGCATTAATGCCCCAAGGATAAAAGACTAGCCTTTGGAATTGACCTTCAGAGCTCAGCCTAGTGGTAAATGAAACAAGGAGTCAAATGACACCTGGATATGAACTTGGTGGGACCAAAGCTATGTAGAAACTGAGCTAAGAGTAAGCACATTCTTCCCAGAGAGTAAAGTGGTATAGGGGAGAGTGTGCCTCTGAGGAATTAGGGGCAAATGTTTGTAATTTTATTCTTCTTACATCTTTGAAGTATATATAAAAGCTTTAAAATTATAAAAGCTTTAAAAAGAAAAAAGGATAGAGGGATTGTGATATTCTTTAGTGGAAAGGCCATAATCCTCATGAAATCATCATTTTAGTGAAGTTTCACATTCAGGGTTAGGTAAAATTTAATTAAGTTAAAAAAAATTTTTTATTGGTAGGAGCAGTCTCTTTCCATTGGCTTTGTAGCTAGAAGAGTCTACATCTTTTTTTTTTAAGTATACTTGTTTTTAAGCATTCTTTTTTTATTTTGAGTTCCAAATTTTCTTCCTCCTTCCAGCCTCTCCTTTACCCTTTCTCAAAGCAAGCAATATGATACCCATTATATATGTAAAGTCATACAAAACATATTTCCATATTAGCTATGTTGCAAAAAAAAAATCAAGAAAAATAAAGTGGGAAAAAATATACTCCAATCAGTACTCAGAATTCATTTGTTTTCTCTTTGGAGGTGGATAGAATTTTTCATCATGAGTCCTTTGGAATTGTCATGGACCATTATATTGATCAGAGTAGCTAAGTCTTTCACAGTTGATCATCCTTACAATATTGTTGTTTACTATGTATAGTGGTTTTCTGGTTCTGCTCACTTCATTTTGCTTCATTTCATATAAGTCTTCCTAGATTTTTCTGACACCATCCCCTTTGTTATTTCTTATAGCATAATAGTATCCCATCAATAATTATATACCATGACTTGTTCAACCATTCCCCAATTGATGGGCATCCCTTAAATTTCCAGTTCTTTGCCACCATAAAATGAGCTGCTATAAATATTTTAGAACAAATATGTCCTTTTCCTTTTTCTTTGGTCTCTTTGGGATATAGATCTAGTAGTAGCATTGCTGTGTCAAAGGGTAAGTGCAGCTTTTTAGTCCTTTGAGAGTAGTTAAAAATTGTTCCCCAGAATGATTGGATTACTTCATAACTCCATGAACAGCAGTGCATTAGTGCTCCTGCTTTTCCACATCCCCTCTAGTATTTATCATTTTCTTTCTTTTTTTTTTTTTTGCCTTTTGGAGGACAATTGGGGTTCAGTAACTTGCCCAAGGTTACACGGCTTGTGGTTTTTTTTTTTATGTGTTAAGTGTCTGAGGCTGAACCAAACTTGGGTTCTCCTGAATCTGGGGCCAGTGCTTTACTCACTGCGCCACATAGCCGCCCCTGCTTTTTCTTTTGTGTTAGCTAATTGGATAGGTGTGAGGTGGTATTAGGATTTTAAATCCTTGCCTAGGATCAATAAACTGAAATAGGGCCAATACATTGAAGGAAAAAATTTATCTGGTCTCCTTTCATTACTAAAGAGACACATCACCACATCCATTAGAAATTAGATAAAGGGCAGCAAATTTCAATGGTTAACTGCAATATGATAAGGCACATTACCTGTTGATGTCCCATGTCTATTGAATCTACAGTGGCTCCTAAGTGTCGAAGCTTGTCTGCAGCTATATCCATCATTCTGAAGATTTCTTGTCTGAAGTAAGGCAGGGGTTGAACAGAATCACTCTCAATGGCCACCCATTCCTTAAGTGACTATGAGGAAAGTCAATGATCTAGTTAGTGTGGAGAAAGGGGAAGAATAAGGGGCAGCAATACCTACAGAAATCTGCTCCTTGAGTTTGCAAGAATATTTCAAGTCTGAACCTATCAAATTACCTTTTTTCCCTTTGTCTAAAAGCAAGCAAACTATAATCATATGATAAAAAGATGGAAGAGGAACTAACAAACTCTTAGTTATCCAAAGAGATAGACAGACTATTGGCCAAAAAAGTATTTAAAAGTTATTGCCATGAAATGTATAGTTTTTATTAAGAATTTCAGGAATACAGGGACTTTCTAATAAGTATCTGTCCTTTTTTTTGGTTAATGTAATTATTTCATGAGATCAAAAGATTAAGGGACCACCCTCACTTTCCTTTTTGTTAACATTATCGAGAATTAATCAGTTCTATATGACCTCTGAATTCATTTTAGATTGGCAAGGGAAGATTGAATCTTTGTTTCCTGTTTAGAATTTTTAAGGATTTTGGTGAGACCATCCAGCCTTCTCTCTTTTGGCTTTTCCTGGCAAAGGGTCACTCGGTGGCCTTGTCTTTTTTTCTTATCTTGATTGTATTTGGCTACTACTCACTCTTATGCTACCTTGGGGAATCATGGAATGTAGTATACCAGATTTATTTAAAATAATAAGAACCCTAAAGAGATTTTTAGACATTTTGTTTTTATTTATTTCGTTAGCATAGGAAACTTTATAGTGTGGAAACTCCACAGATTAGAGATAGTCTGTCCTTTAGAATTTTAGAGAGGTGCCAAGTGTACTAAGTGGTTAAGTGACTTATCCAATGGTCATATGGTCAACATCTGTTGAAGGCAGGACTTGAAACCTAGGTGTTCCTGTTTCCAAGGATAGTCCTGTACCACTAGGCCAGGTTATATATCCAATTATCTTGGATTGAAACTTTAGTGATTCTGAATTTCTGATTTGATATGCAATGGCTTATTAAACCTCTGGTCTTCTGCACTTTTTAACTGATATTTATGCTATGGCATTTTTTCCCTTAAATCTACACTTTTATTTAAATGCTTTTCTCAGGGGGAAAAAAAGATTGGTCTTGGACTCTAGGCCTTGATATTCTGCATCTTACATTCCATTCATGATCTTTCTAGATAAAATTGCTTGTGCTTTTGCTAACCCACTTCAAATAAAGAGTCCAATTACACACTGGTGGAACAAATTCTGTTTTATACATACACTTCCTTTGACCAGGAATTCAGAAGGCAGAATTTTATCCTGTATTTTTTGCAGCCTTTTTGATTTCTCTGTTTATTAACATCATTGCTGTTATCTGGCTGTTATAAGACTGTTATAAGACTTTCAGCAGCAGAGAAAGATGTATTTGGACTTCAAGACTCAACTTGGGACACTTTTCTGTTAATGCTATTCTATTCAATAAATCTCCATTAAAATTTCTTTTTTTTTTTTTGAGGGGGGAAGGCAGATTAATTGTGGTTAAGTGTCCAAGGTCACCACAGCTAGTAAGTGTCAAATGTCTGAGGCTGGATTTAAACTCAGTCCTCCTGACTCCAGGGCCAGTGCTCTATTCACTGCACCATCTAGCTGCCCCTAACATTTCTAACAAACAGGTCTTGCTACCAATTCAACTGTCTAATGTGAAAAGAAAAATTAAGGTAACTCTTGGGTCACTTCATTATACTTCAATACATATTTGTGACTTAAGAGAAAAATATGAGGTTGCTCTGCAGTCCAGTGTCAAGGACAAGAAGAGGAGACTGAAAATCAGGGAGATCTTAGTTCTAGTCCTCCCCCAGACAGTTATTAGCTGTGTGATGATAGGCAAGTTATTTAGGTGTCCCCAGATTTAGTTTCCTCATCTGGACGGGACTTCATCACAGGGTCCCAGATTTAGTGTTAGGAGGGAATTCAGAGATCATTTACACACCCTGTTGTTTTATAGATAAAGAAACTTGGACCCAGGGAGGAGGAATAAATTGCCTAAGATCACAATGATGGCAGAGTCATATTTTGAACCCAGGTTCTCTGATTCCAGATGAATTCTTTCCAGTGACACACTGCCTATCAGAGAAAAGGTGGTAAGGAATCACAATGTATTCCTTCCCCCGAAAGGGTAAATTCTTAAATTATACATAGGCATTTAATCCTACCTGAATAAATTCATTTTGATGAAGATCAATGTACTGGAAGATATTCTCTAGCATTCTGGAGGAGGGAGGGGAGGAAGAGGAAAACAACCCTCCCTCAAGAAGGAGAAGCACTGTGAAGATGGAGGAAGCCTGCAAATTCAAGGGAGGAAATGTCAGTCCAAAATAAAATCAAAATTTACTCTTAATCCCTCACGTAATTAAAGTTCTTTCTTTTCCTAGCTAAAGAAACAATTGGACTAAAATGAAAGACCACAGAACTAGAAATGTACTTTTATTCTTTCACAAGAAGGGAATTTCTTTCAGTCCAAGCAATTTGTGAAGACTATATATGCAGGAGCAGGGGGGACTGCAAGATATTTGAGTGATAAGAGTATTTACCCTGATGAGAAGATCATGGGATGATGATGATGGGGGGGGGATGTGATGAAGATAATATTATTTTGACAATAAATAACTAGCACCTACCATGTGCCTGGCACAGTGCTAAGCATTTGAAAAATACCGTTTCACTTAATCCTCACAACAGCCCTGTGCTATGATATCTATTTTACAGACAAAGAAACTGCTGCAAACAGAGATGAAGTGCCTTGCCCAAAGCCACAGGGTTAATAAGTGTCTGAGGCCATATCTGAATGCCAGTTTGTTTCCCTGCCTCCAGGCCTGGCCCTCTATCCACTGTACCGCCTAGCTGTCTTCAGGGGTCATCTAATTCAACGTCATCATTTTGCAGTTGAGGATACTGAGCCTTAGGGAGGTTAAATGATTTGCTCCAGGACACACAGAGTAAGTACCTAAAGTTAGGGTTTGGACCGTGATCCTCATACTGTAAAGGTGTTCTTTCCCTAATACCACAAAAGGATCTTTGCAGTATAGGAGAATTCATTCAATCAAGATTTATTAAACACCTTTCAGGTTCAAAGGGAGCACTGAAAAACAAGCTGTAGGCCTCATGAAGGTTTCATTCTGCTAGTTGTATTTTCTTCTTGCATTATTCCTCAAGCATAGCATTTAGCATGCTTAGGTATGAAATTATGAATGATATCATCAAACTTGTGATGAGTAGGTAAAGCAAAAGCGAAAAGACAATCTTATAGGGAGGCCCACTTTATCCCTTCTCTGTAGGTCTAATACACACATATACATACATACATACACACATATAATAAGTTGAGGTTATTAATTACATGTTTTACTAGGCCCAAAGGATTATAAAAATGTGCATACCCTTTGACCCAACAATACCACTAATAGGGCTATATCCCAAAGAGTTCATACAAATGGGAAAAGGACCCACATGCACAAAAATATTTACAGCAGCTCTTTTTGTGGTGGCCAAGAACTGGAAATATAGGGGATGCCCATCAATTGGAGAATGGCCGAACAAGTTGTAGGACATGAATGTAATGGAATACTCTTGTGCTATAAGAAATGATGGACACGTGGACTTCAGAAAAACTTGGAAAATCTTATATGAACTGATGCTGAGTGAAGTGAGCTGAACCAGTAGAACACTTGTAAACAATAACAGCCACATTGTGTGATGACTGATTTTGATAGATATAACCCTTCTCAGCAATGCAAGGTCCTAAAACAATTCCAAAGGACTCATGATAGAAAATATAATCTATATCCAGAGAAAGAACTATGGACTTGGAACACAGAGCAAAGAAGACTATTTTTTTTGTTTTGTTTTCTTTCTCATGGATTCTCCCAGTCATCATAATTCCATATGCAAGAGGACTAATGTGAAAATGTGTTTAATAGGAAGGCATGTGTAGAGCCTATGTCATATTGCATGCCATCTTGGAGAGGGAGGAGGAGAAATGGTAAAACTTATAGAAGTGAATATTGAAAATTAAAAGTAAATTAATAAATTGAAAAAAAAAGAAATATAAGAAAAAATACTTTTTTTAGAATCATAGGCTCATAGAAACTTGGAGTTGACAGGAAAGAAGGAAAGAAATTACACAATCCATTTGTGAGTCAGAAACAGAACCTAATTTTTTTTTTTGGAAGGGGGAAGGCAAGGCAATTGGGGTTAAGTGACTCGCTCAATGTCACACAAAGGAAATATGTCAAGTTTCTGAGGCTGGATTTGAACTCAGGTCCTTCTGACTCCAGGGTCATTACTCCATTCACTTCGCCACCTAGCTGCCTCTGAGAACCCAGTTTTCTTAAGCCTACTTCCTACATCTATCTATCTATCTATCTATCTATCTATCTATCTATCTATCTAT